>NW_006921664.1:5062266-5090762 GCF_000298275.1 Orycteropus afer afer | reverse complement strand
AATAAGGGAAAAGAGCTAGAGTAAGAGAATAATGAAAATAATGAAAAAAAAAAAATGAAAAAAAGTTCAAAAAGAAAAACAAGGGTGGGAAGAACCATAAGGAAGAAGAAAATGGGAACCCGGAAAAGACAAGAGAAAAAACAAGGCCAAAAACTACAACATGGGAAGGAAAAGAAAGAATAAAAATAAAAAGGAATTAAAAAAAAAGAAATCTGGTGGAGGAGTGGGGAAGCGGGGCAGGGCACCCAGGCTCCTTCAGAATACACAGACTGGGATGGAATTCCTGCCAGCACAGAAAGTGGGTGGAGGTGAGGGATGGCTGCACTTCCATTTACCAAGAAGGTGTAGGGTATAAGAGTAACAAGGGGAATATTGCACCTTTCCAGTCATCAGCCTCCGGTATGTCCGTGCTGACCTTGGCAAGTGGAGCCTATTCTTAGGTCCCTGGAATCTGAATGAGAATGCTGTCACTTTAAATATCCAAAATGATTGCACCACTTTTAAACATTCAAAATGGCTATACCCTCAAGACGGCTGAAAGGCCACAGCCCAGTTTGTCTCCTTCTTCGCTGTTTCGTTTTTAGTCATCAGCCACCAGTACAGTCACACATGCAGCCCTTGGTAAGTAGGGCTGATTTTTATGTTAATTCTCAGGTCCTAACACTGCTTGGAAATATTCAAACTGTCCATACTGTCAGGATCACTGATAGTCTGCACCTCCGTTTGTCTCCTTATTCACTGTTTTCATACAGGTCCTTCTACTAGTTGATGTTTAATCCATGTCTGTATCCATCCTTTCAAAGCTCAGGGCTCCAGGATTATCTTCTGTATCTGTATCAGTTAGTTTCTCTTTTCTTTGTTGAAGGTCTGTGTAGCTTGTTTGCCTAATCCGCCATTTTACAGGAAGTCTCCTAGAACAATGTTTTTGCCACTATGCTATGCCAATTGAGCTTGATGTTCCCTGTGACCATGGTCCCAAGCCTACTCACTCAACAACTTGCTAAATTACTTGCAATTTGAAGAAAGAATTGTTTAATCACAGATGGTTTACAAAGTAAACTTTGTTAATCCCACATACCAGTATTTCTTATTGGATTTTCCTCTGCTTGATTTCTTTTCATTTATTCACTGTTATGAAGCTGTATCACATATGCCAGGAATTAATAGCAAATGTAGATATGTAAAGCTGAAAGAAGAGGGTAGAAGCATATATGTTGTTGCTTGCATGCAGACAGCTCACTTGGACCCCCACTTCACTCCTTAATGTCCTTGGGTTCTGGTTTATTCCTGATGGGAAAGAGTTCCTTCCAGCTCCACCTTAGTCAGGAGTGGAGATTTCAGGACTAGAGCTGGATTCTTTCGAATTTTGCTCACTTTATTCATAAAGTTTCCACTTCTGCTCCCACTCCTCTTTCTGAAAATGCCTTTTTTTTTTCCAGGGCCATGTTTTGCAGTTAAGCAATTAGTAAACTGTAAAAAGGAATTACTTTGTCAAAATGAAAACAAAACAAAAGCCAGCAAGCACAGTGTTAAGTGCTACAGAAATAGATAATATTTAATTTGAATGAACTTTTTTTTCTCTTCTGCTTACTCTGCTAATGTGTGTGTGTGTGTGTATGTTTGATTAATTGTATCATCATTTGACTTAGAACAGATGCAACAAAGGACTCCTTCTGTATCTTCTAAAGTCTAAACTGTGAGTTCTTCAAGGACTGTCTGTCTAGTCCCTGATCATTCATTCCTTCATCATATTCTTATTTGTTGTTATTAGTTGCAATCAAGCTGGCTTCAACTCATGGTGACCTTATGTATAATAGAAGAAAACATTGCCTGGTCCTACATCATTCTCATAATCATTGGTATGTTTGAATTCATTGTTGCTGAAATTGTGTCAATCCAACTCATTATAAGTTTCCGTCTTTATCACTGACCCTCTGCCAAACAAAATATTCTTTTCTAACAATCATTTCTGATAATGTGTTGAAAGTAAGGGAGCCAAAGTTTTGCCATCCTCACTTTTAAGGAGAATTTTGGCTGTACTTCCTCCAAGACTGATCAAATTCTTATTAGATATCCTTTGTACTACTTACACTGCTAGGCACTGGGATACTATACTGAAGATAACAGTCCCACTCCCAGAGATCTCTGGACCAACTTTGAAAAATGTTAAATAATTCGATATTAGTTGGTTAGAATTATTTTCTAAGACTTCAGAAGTAAAGAGTGCTATTCTAGGAGCAACTATCCTGGACCATACGGGGTGGGAGTAAAGAGCAGAGGCAGAAGACAGAGGCTGAAGGAAGGAGGAAGTCAGAGGATTGGCTCAGAGAGGCACATATGAGGCAGTGGGGAATGTTCTCCACAGAATGGTGAAGTGAGTGTCTCTAAGAATTGTAAATTCCTCAAGTAGAGGAGTATCATGAGTGGGATGGAGTAATGAGACATAAAAGCCAGGGAGGAGGCAAAGATATCATTTCACACTCTGCATACGTGTTACGTGTTTGATGAAACAAATCTCAAACCAGATAAAATAAGTGAGTGAATTTTAGACAAAATGTGAGGCCACTGAAACAAGGAAGTGCCACAATCAGATTTCTCTTTTTTAAAAAATCATTCTACCCATTGGTAAAGAATGTGTTTGAGGGCACAACAGTGGATATGGGGAGACAAGTCAGGATTGACTGAGTTGGGTGGGAGTTGAATTGAAGGGAGACCATAGTGGCTTAGGCCCAATGGAAGTAGTAGAAATGGTGAGAAGTAGATGGATTCTAGAACTATTAGGAGGTAAGATCATAAAAACTCAATGCTTGAGTGGATGAACAGAAAGAATATGAGGTAGATCCCCAAGTTCCTGACAGGGTGATCTTCATGGGTGGAGGAACCATTACTAAGTTTGGGGCTTGGGAAAAGGATCAGATTTGAGGAGTAAGATCCTGAGTTCCTTTTGGACTGTGTTTGAGGTGGCTATGATGACATTAAGTATGTTTTACTGTTAAATGACAACAACTATTTAATTGAGCAGGAGCTCTGGTAGCGTAGTGCCTAAGGCACTTGACTGCTAACCAGAAGGCTGGTGGTTCAAACCTACCAGCCACTCCTTGGAAGGAAGGTTGGGCAATCTACTTCCGTAGTGATACTGCCTTGGAAACCCAAGGAGGGGTCGCTGTGAGTCGGGTCTGACTCGATGGCACATAACAACAACAACATGATGCGTTTGGAGCTGCAATAGAAAGTTGGGGGTTGTCAGTATTCAAATAGTAATTGAAGATGTGGGCAGGCATATGGACCCTCAGTGTATATGAGGACCTAAGCGCCATCTATTCCAACATGGAAATGGTGAGTGAAGACAAGCCTGACAATAGAGCAGAGCAGAAGCACATAAGACACGGTTGGGAAACCTGGGGTCATGACAGGGAAAGAGGCCTCAAGGAAAGTGATACAAAGTGTCCACCACCACAAGGAGTCAAGCAGCACCCAGTGTGGTGTTTCACACAGAGCAAGATCTTAGTGGATGCTGAATCCTCTTTCTCTCCCCTGTGCACATCTGCTTGGACCATGGATGAGAGCACAATCTATGCATCCAGAATGCAGCCTTGCTACTTGTTTCTTAAACTCTTTTGTCAGCAAAGTTTTGGGTTTCACTGGGGTTTGGGAATGCTGACTTCATATATTGCTTTCTTCTGGAACAAAACCATATTGATTACATTCAGGGAGACTTTTAATTTCAGAGATTATAAGACCAGAATAAAGGCCTATGTGTCAAAGTGATGTGGGGCTTAAGGGTCCCTTGAAGTGTACTACCAGCATTTTTCCTAGCCCAGCATCTCTCAGTTTAAGTCCTTTGTGCTAATCTTGGACAGGTTTCTCTATTCTTAACTGCTGATGGAGGAAAGGGAGTGTGTGTGTGTGTGTGTGGGGGCAACAATGCCAAGTAGGTTGCCACATAGGGTGATAGAAACCATACTGGATGTAAATGTCTGCGCCAGTAAAGGCTCTGTGAAAAAGTTGAAGACACATTCAGCAGTTTTAATTGCAGCTCTAACTCTTCTTTCGTAGAGGGGTCTTATGAATGGAGCCTATCTGAGGATACTTTTAGGTAGTTTTTCTTAAAGCCCCAAGGAAAGAGAACTTTCTTCCCCTCCTGCACCTCATACCACAGATTCCTGAAGAGGAAAAAGAATGGTTTTTTTCAGACTTGTGGTTCTAACAGTCTAAAGTCTACATTTTAAAATTCAAATCAAATAATCTATGACATAAGTTAATATTGTTTGCCAGTTTTTACCCATTTACTAAAATGAGTATGATCCTTTTACAAGTGTTTTTTTTCCTTTTACAAGTAAGCTGGCCAAGGCAGGTACCTCGGTTTGGGTGGGGGAACAATGTTGTGTGGGTAATGTCACTGATTTTGCTTGCTTGGGATGCACGCTGAGTTAACCTCGTTGGACTTTTCCCCAGGAATTGATGCGTGTACACGCGGTGGGTCATTATGCTGCTGCACCTGTGTAGTGTGAAGGTCAGTGTGTTTTTCTGATTATAAGAAACCATCCATGTCATTCCATTATAAACCACTCCATTCATAATGGAATGTGCCTCCTCCCAAAGACCATGGTAGTTGCCCCAACCCAGAATAATCTCAAGGGTGGCCTTGACATTTGAGATCCATCCTCTGCCCCTCCCCCACCACCTGCATCTGCCCCAGAATCCAATTGTGATCCATTTTGAGATGATGTTCTTTGCATGTCGAGTGTCTCTTGTGTGATGTGTATGTATAGTTGTCACAAGTGAATTTGTACCTGGAAACACTATAATGGATTTTTCTAAAATTACAGCCAAGAGCTCCACTGGGTGATGGGTACTTACAGATAATTCAGACACGTGAGACAAAAGTGACAGTTTCTCCCCTGGATTCACCTGATTTCAGTCAGGCTGGTCATTTGGAGGGTTTGTGGGTTCATTGGAAGGGGTCTCTGTAGCTGGGCTGGCTATCTTTGGGAGTGCTATCTAACCTCAGACTTCCCTCAAAGACTTCCTATGTTTCATTTTGTAATTTTTTTTGGCAACTCTGATTTATAATAATAAAAGAGCTAACATTTACTGATATTGGCTATGTGCTTTGATTTGTGTTGAACCCTTTTCATGTGTGAGTGTCTTTCTACTCACAGCAATCTTAAGAGGTAGGTCCGATCATTGTTTTCATTTTATATAGGAGAAAACTGAGCCATAGTGTTAAGTAACTGCTCTAAAATCTCCCCTTAGGTAAGTGAGGAGCAGGGCCCTAAAGGAGGTGAAGCTGGCATCCTGACCCATGGGCTCTATAGCTGCTTGGTAATACTCGCTTGGCCATCCATAAATGAGGCTTTTGTTTTAAAATAAATGAAACTTCACATTCGCATAGCACTTTGCAAATCTTCTAAGCAAGCTCACATATATATTCAACTAAATAATACTTGAAAAAGCCCTTGTTCTGGTTACCTGGTCCCACTCTGATGGGAATATACCATAAATAGAATGGCTTGAACAAATAGGACTTTATTCTTTACAGTTTTGGAGGCTTTAAGTCCAAGTTCAAAGTGCCAGGCTCTAGGGGCTGGGTGAAGGCCCCTCAACTTTGGGTTTCAGCTCTGCCTCTTGCTCCTGGCCCACTGAAGCCAGAGGCAACTCTTCACTCAAGCAGCTACTGGCTGCTGAGGCTGATAAGCCCAAGGTTGACAAATAAAATGGCACAGTCCTGATGTTACCAAACCACACAGCAGGCCATTAATTCAAGTCCATTGAAAGTCCCAGCAATGACACAGCTACATGTAGGGTTCAAGCATGCCATAAGCTAGAGACCATTCCCAAAGCTGTTTCTTATATCTGGGAAGCAGACCACTCCCTAAAGCAGCTACTCAGCTGCCTATGGTAGGTCCCACCATAACTGCCAGTCTCATCATGGGGAATAACTTAACTACCACTAGCTGCCCAGTTGACACACAAATTTAACCACCACACCAAACAACATGGCAGGCCACTAACAAGTCCAGACAAAATCCCAAGGTTGGCAGGGCATGGCAGGCTGTTGAACAATGACTTGGCTACCTGCACGGTTCAAACATGCCAAAAGGCTAGAGACCAATTTCAAAGCTTCTCCTTATATACGGGATGCAAACCACATCCCTAAAGCAGCTACTCAGCTGCTCGTGGCAGATTCCACCATGGAGTTGATTGTCATTCTCTTCATGGGGAATAACTACCTCCAGCTGCCCAGCCACTCAACAAGACCCAGCCAAATTGACAACAACCTTAACTAGCAGAGCCCTGCAATCAGGAGATGGGAGTCCAATGAGTTTAACAGCATCTTGGTGTTCATCATCAGCTGGTAGGTGAGAGAGGAGTATTCACACTTGGGTCTTTTCCATGAGACACAGAGGATAACTTACTTAATTAGTAAATTCTGAGTAAGGCATTTAGAGAATAGGCACAGTATGCGTTGTACTAAACAACAACAACCACTGCCATCTAGTTGATTCTGACTCATAGTGACCCCCATTGTCTTTCCAAGACTGTAAATCTTTACAGAAGTAGATTGCTACATCTTTCTGCAGAACAGCTAGTGGGTTTGAACCACCAGCCTTCTGGTTATCAGCCAAATGCCTTACACACTATGCCACCAGAGCTCACTAATTAACAATTATCATTAACAAAATTAGTGTTTAATCATGTGCTGCCAATACCTAGGGACAGTGACTGTAAAGTAACTTTAAAGTTCCTTTTCTTAAGGAGTTTTCTCCGGTTTGTGGTGCCTTCAGAGAGCCACCTTCCCCGTTAACATTTTCACATCATCAGAGCTCAGCAATGGCTTTATTTCTCCAAGTTCGTTCAGCTGTCCCAAACTCTAGTCTTTCTTATTTTTGGAAGATGGAATCCCTGGGTGGTGCAAATGGTTAGCAACCTTGGCTGCTAACTGAAAAGTTGACAGTTCAAGGCTATCCAGAGGGCCTCAGAAGAAAGGTCTGACAATCTACTTCTGAAAAATCAGCCATTAAATATCCTATGGAGCAGTTTTACTCTGATATACATGGGGTAGCCATGAGTTGGAGTAGAGTTCATAGCAACTAGTTTACCATTTATTAAGAGAAAGTTCCCTTCTCCAAAGCACAGCCCTCTATGTTTCCATTCCTTTTGGACCTGTGTTTTTATTTTTTTCCTTTTGCTGTAAAGATTGAGTGAGAAGCCTTGTCAAAATGCCAAATAGTTCCCTTTGGGTAGAATGCTCCACTTCTTCTTTCCGGGACTAGTACTCTTGGGAAGTTAGGGCTTCCCTGTCCTAGAGAATCACAGCTCAGATCATCTTCAGATATGAACTTCACCTTGAAATAAAACTCCAGTCTCCTGTTGTTGCTATGTGCCATCGAGTTGGACCCGACTCATAGCTACCCCTCCTTGGGTTGCCAAGGCAGTATCACTACGGAAGTAGATTGCCCAACCTTCCTTTCGAGAAGTGGCTGATGGGTTTGAATCGCCAGCCTTCTGATTAGCAGTCAAGTGCCTTAGGCACTATGCTACCAGAGCTCCCCTCCAGTCTACTAGCAAAGCTACATGTGTACACAGGGGTTTTATTTAGTGACCCAGGAAGCACAAAGGCTGATATTCTCCCTTGACGTTTATGTAAATAAGTTCTCCCAAATAACAGAAGAGGCTGGGATCACAACTGATGATTCCTGGCAACTTTGGTTTGTGAAATAAGAACATAACCACGTCTTACGGCACAACAATTACAATTAACACTGAAAGGATAGAATACAGCAAACTTCTTTACAGTTTCCATGGAAGGTAAATGCTAAATGATTTGGGGCTAGCCTTTGCATATCTTCTAAGAAGGTGCATTATGCCTCCACATGAGTTTACATCATTACTAGTTGGACTTACCATTACTAACTGGACTTATGAAAGTATCTAGAGATTAAATAGGGATCATTTCATTGATTGTTTAATGAAGTACACTTTTCACCTTCTGGAATGCTCTTTGGCAAGATGAATGCTATCTCCAGAAGAGACTCAACAAGGGAAAAGAGAAGTTGATGCTGAAACCTGTGGTCTTCAGCCAATTATGCCTTTTCCTCTGGAGCCTGGGCATTTGCATAGTGAACAATCCTCTGGGGTTGATTCTTATGTGCACCCCTGTTTGAGAACCATTGGCTAAAAGTGATGGGATTCAAGTTTCTAGGTGACTGTGACTAACAGAGTGGAAAAGAAATCAATGTGCAGGTCCACATGCCACAAAGGCAAGAATCTTATAGCTCAAAGATAGACTTCCTAAAGCCTGTCCAAAGTCCTTTATGAAAAAAAGGAAAAAAAATAGTGCCAGTACATTAGAATGACTAGCATCTCTGGGAAGCAGGGGCTGGGAATGCAAAAGGAAGTAATGTCACTAAAAGAAAAGGAGAAGAAATAGAATTGTGCAGGAACTAAGCCTGACAGAGTTGCTGCCAGCCCAGTGGGGCCCTCAGTAGCACAGACTGGCTATTTAGAAGGACCCTGGTTGGGTAGTAATGAGTAGGCCCGGTACACCCACATTGCTTGGTCAATGTCTTAAGCACCCTCACAAGATCATGGTGGCTTCACCTCAAAAGCTGAGATGGGCCTAAAAGTTGGCAACTGGAAGCTGTCTTCTGGCCACCATCTTCAGATTGGGCAATGAGTTCTTTCTGCAAAGGGGCTGGGAAAAGCACATCCCCATGCTTCTATGATATCCAGAGACTTCTGATCAATTCTTCTTGGCTTTCAGAGTTTGGTGAGAAGCAGCTGAAATAGGAAGCAGTGCCAGGGTATGATCCTTTACAGGGATTCACTGCGTTATATGGAAAGAGGGAGAGAACAACTTCTGAGTCCCCTCTTGATGAATGTACTCTTTGTTTTGAACATGTAATTTTTCCTTTTATTTCAAAGTAAGTGTTTTTATGAAGGACCTGGCTAGTCCTTTAAACACATTTTTTTTTTCACCTAAAGGGAAATTTATTTCTAGTCTTATTTGGACTCTACCCTAGAAAGAGAGACATAGAAAGGAATAGACAGAACATGGACTCATTTGATTTTTTTTTTGGCATCAGGGCATGTATTAGGTGGGCATACTTGGAATAGGGCATTAGTATTTGAAGGACCTTAAAAATCTTCATAAGTAGAAAGTGAGTCCCAGAGGGGTTGGATTTCTTCTAAGATCACCCAGAAATCAGACAGGTTCAGCTGCCCTTCCCACTCTCTTTTTCATTTCTTTTTTTGACTACACACACTTCTTCTGATAAAAAAAAAAAAAAAAAAAAAAAAACATGTTCCTCTCAAGCAATTCCCTCTGCCCTAAAACTATATATCATGAATGAAATCTGATGACCTTGACTCTTTTGTGCTTTTGCTTAATTCTGCAAAATAGAAAATATTCCAAGGTTTCCTACACCTTGCTCCCACTACACCCTACCACACCCTTGGTAGTGAACTCTGTATCTAGAATGTATCTGGAGCTGGAAATACTGCTCCTTGGATGTGTGTAGCCCACAGCCAGGTTCCCTCAACATGCATTATTTTGTTGAGATGGGAGGAACCTGGGTGGGACAAGTGGTTTGCCCTCATACTAACCTGAAGGTTGGTAGTTCAAACCCACCCAACTGAGGAAGAAAGGCCTGGTGAACTGCTTCCATAAAGAGTACAGGCAAGAAAACCCATGAAGCAGTTCTACTCTGTAACACAGAGTGTTGCCATGAGACAGGGGCTGACTCGATGGCAGCTAACAACAACAACATTGAGATGGAGTTCAGTTGAATGACTGACTACTGCTCTCTTCCCCCTTCTTTCTCCAGCCTCTCCTCTACCTTTTCCTCCTTGTCCTCCTCCTCTTTCTCTTTGTTTTTGGATTTCAAATTCCTAAACCACTGTGTTACAACAGTTACTGAAGAGACAGGCAATGGCTCCCCCTGCATGTGAAACCCACTGCCTGAGAAACAACCATGGTCGTCTCTCCAGCTCATCTCTAGCCACTGCCTGGAACTCAGTCTCAGTGGACCATGGGGCAATAAAGAGTGAGTGCCAGCATTGCCCTGGTATGCTGGCTTGTGATCTTGGCAGGTAGGGTCAAGAAACTACTTTAAGGAGACCAGTGACCTTGGATAACTCCAGAAAGGGGTCTGACCTAATAAGGCCTTCCTCCTTCCTGAACTTCCTGCCCTCTGCCCAGCAGGTGGTGGGCACTGCCCTTTTCTTCCTAGTCCCCCCAGAATACTCATCATCTGGGAAGCGTTGGTTGCTGCCTGAAGCCTGGTAGTAACTCTGTCACCAATATTTTCCATTAGGAAACAGCAATCTCAGCACAGACATAAACTTGTCCTGCTGACTTGCTTCCAGCCCATCCCAATAATTGTTCCGGAATGTCATCCTGACGCAGAACCCCCAGCAGACCACGACATGCAGACTCCAACCCTTTCTGTTAACTATGCCTAGCAGGATCAGCCCTGCTGAGCATGAATGAAGGCTATGGCCATTGAACAGCTTCCAAGTCTGGCCTTTATGAAGGTGTTCTTTGTTTTGACTACATAATCTGTCCTATTATTTCAAAGTAAGTGCCTTTTAGAAAGAATCTGGACTGAACTTTAACATAATTTTTTGTTGTTCCACTTAAAGGGAAATTTATTTCTAGTCCCTTTGTGGACTAGAAAAAGGGAGACAGGGAGAGAAAGGAGAATTCAAGGATTGGCTTGAACCATGGCATGTACCTTGCATAATTGTCTTCCTCAGACAGCATGTGGCAAAAAAAAAAAAAAAAAAAAAATGTGTGTGCAGCTGACAGCTTTGAGCTTTGCTCATTTTAAGTACTGTAGACCATGTGATTTTGTTCAAGCAAAGTGGTGCCAGCTTTACATGCAGCCACAGAAACCTCTCTTGCTTCATAGTGTTGGATTTGCAGCTCACCATTTTCTTTTTCAGCAAGAGCTAAAAGTTCCCTTAGCATTGCCTTTTTTAAAAAAAAAAATCCCTCAAGTCCATTTTTGTGGTGCACAATTCTTCGAGAATGCAGCATTGCTAATGTCTTGTAGTAGCCTCAGTCTAGCACTGTATGTCAGCAGATATGGGTACCTGGGTCTGTTTGCTTAGCTCTGCTTTGCTAGTGAAAATTCCTGCTTTACATAATTTCAAACAATAAGTCAGTATCTAAGTCAGCTAAATATATACGTTTTCCTCTTATAGATTGTTATTTCTGAAAAAACAAAGTCATGAAGAAATAGTAAAAGTATGATTTGGGAATTTTTTTTCTCCTTAAAATTTTTGGATAGACATTATCCTGCACCACTCTGGCCCAAAGTAGGCTTATGAACTAATGGGATTTAGACCCTGGAATAAGGGCTCTTATTACACAAGTTCAGCCAGGCATGGATATTTTAGATGGAGGTGTGGACCCAATCATTCATTTATTCCCTCAGTGAGTAGTTATTGCAAACTCTCTATGTACTTGACACTCTGCAAGTGTTGGAGATCCGGCAGTAAACAAAACAGACCAGTTCCTGCCTTTAAGGAGTTCCCATTCTAGTTGTGGGGAGGAGTTGTCAGAAAATGAACAACACAAATATATAATACATAACATGATGTCAGAAACCAGAAAGTGCTCAGAAGAAAGATAGAGCAGGGTAAGGACAGGTGAAGAAGAGGGAGCCTAAGTACATCCTGTTTTACCTGTTCTGCTAGTGCAACCCCATTGCTGCATGTAAGCTCTGGACACCTACACTGTGTCTGTGAACTTGCATCAAAATATAGCCCAGAGGTCACCATCTCTACACTCTAAATTTGGGCTGTCCAGTGTTTTGAGTGTTGTTTTAAGATTTGATTTTGTCAATGACTATCAAAAACAGATCATTTGTTAGAAAAATTCTGATCCGAGTTTCCCTTGAGGGGAAAAAAAAAAAAGCTCTTGCAATTCTAAGCCCATATTCTGGTTGACAACAGTTTGAAGGAGCTAATGAGGAGTTTTTGGTAGATCAGAGGGGACATGACCTTCATTTTGCAACAGTCTTCACGTAGCTCACTTTCCTGTTGGCCTGTGTAGGAAACCCTTGTATCTGTCTGTCTGATGCCTGCCCTGCAATCATTCACTTCTCCAGTGTCAATGACCCTTCCTGACTGGCTCTCTGAAGGGACAGTTGATACTTTCTCCTCCTCCCTTCTCCTTGATGTAGATTTGACTCTCCCTGATGGTTGTAAGTGGATGTTAAGGTGCCATGTTCTCCCATCCCAAGCCAGGCTCAGAAAATGGTTCTATATTCTCACCTTCTTGATTCCTTTTCCATAACTAGTAGGACCAGGCAGCTAGTGTGGACTCATACACATCTTGTTTATCTTCACTCATCACAGCCACAGATCAAAGTAACTCAGATGCTCTGGGACTTATGTGTTCATTATTCTCCTGCTTAATTAAAACTTAAGTCCATTCTCTGATTATTTCATCTTCCATCCTTTATATAATCTAGTCACCAAATCATCCCTAGATTGTCCTTTGCCTAAAATGGAATTGGTCAGAGCACATGTTCTTTTGTCTCAATTGACATTTATTTCATTTCCATGTGGCTCTTCAGAGTGTAATGCCGCATCTGGCAGGGAGAGGTGTGATCACAGCTGCAAGTGGCAGTGCCATCTGAGCTGGTCCCATGGCCCACAGGGCAAATTCCAATGGGGATCATCACCTCGTAAGAATGTCAGCCTTCAGCTATATCTTCCTCATCTTGGCAGTTCAACCAATGTTGGCTGAAAATTCAAGCATTTGACTTAAGATACAGAATATTTCCAAATGTACATAACTGTCATAGCTAGACATTTATAATCCCCTTAGTCAATGTTCAAGTGTACTTTTTACTTAAATAATGACCTCTCCCTACTCAATATAATAGATCCTTTGTTGACAACACCCTCTTACCTGTTACCTATGTCTCTCTTCTTTCCAAAAGCACACATCTGAGTGTCCTCTACAACCTTTTGCCCCAATCAGTATATGTCCTCACAGAGAGACAGTCTGATCCTATCACATATTTTTTTTCTCACTCATCAGGCTTGGGTTTCTACTTATGAGAGTGGATCTCTTTATAGCTGCCCTAAGGTGCTCTGGTGGTGTAGTGCTTAAGGTATTTGACTGTTAACTAGAAGGTTGGTGGTTCAAACTCACCAGCTGCTCCACAGAAGGAAGATGGGGAAGTCTACTTCTGTAAAGATTTACCACGTCAGAAATCCAGTGGGTGTTACTATGAGTTAGAATCAACTTGATGGCAGTGAGTTTTGGGAAGGCTCCAATCACCTAGATCCAGGAACCAACACCTTTAGCAACACCTTTTTTCTTGTTGGCTGTTTCAAGTTGGCCCCCACCTCATGGAAACCCCATGCATAATGAAACAAAACACTACACAGCCCTGTACCATCCTCATGATTAGTTGGGAATTGGACCATTGTGATCCATAGGGTTTTCAGTGGCTGATTTTCAAAAATTGATTGTTAGGGCTTTCTTCCTAGTCCATCTGAGTCTTCAACTCCAGTGAAACTTGTTCAACATCATAGCAACCCACAAGCCTTCACTGACAGGTAGTAGCTGTGTATGAGGTATACTGACTGGGACTTCAACCCAGGTTTCCTGTGTGGAAGGGAATTCTACCACTGAACCATCAATATTTCATTTAGGATCACTTAAGCACTCAGAAATGCAGACTCTTGGCCCTCCTACCAAAAAAAAAAAAAAAAACCATAGCCATCGAGTCAATTAAGACTCATAACAACTCTATAGGACAGTATAGAACTGCCCCATAGGGTTTCCAAGGCTGTAAATCTTTATGGAAGCAGACCACCTTATCTTTCTCCTACACAGCTTCTTGTGGTTTTGAACCACCAACCTTTTGATTAGCAGATGAATGCCTTAACCACTGTGCCACCAGAGCTGCTTTTGGCCCACCTAAGAACGACTAAATCAATATCTGCGTGTTAATAAGTTTTCCAGGAAATTCGTGTGGACATTTTTTAAGCACTAGCTTGAAAAAGCACCACTTGCAGTCTGTGTACAGGCATATCACTACTGCCTCTGAGCCTACCCCTTTCCATGTGAGCTCACAAGTATGTACCTAAAACTTTCTTCAACAATGTGTGGACTTTCTCTGATCATTGGTTATTCATTTTTCCCCAGTTGAACACAGACCCATGCATTTTGTGATATTAATCTTTGGTGGCTTAAATATTCAGCTGTAGGTAAATGCTACCATATCATCAGCAGTTGGCCACAGTATAAAACATCTTGAAAGCTAAGTCATTCATCATAAGCACCTGAATGATGACTAGGGAGAAAGTCATCTTGAAGTATCATTTAGTCATGTCTGTAGAATATGGAAAAAATAATAATTAAAGTTACTAAAGGAAAGTTGTTAAATTAAACAGATTGCTATCACCAATCAACATAGACAAGATAGAAAAGTGGTTAAGAGCTGACATGGGGAGTCTGATGGCCAGGCTTGGTTAGAATCCAGCTTTACTTCCAGCTGTGTGGAGTTGGGAAATTACTTAGCCCAGTACCCAGACCTGGCTGCTCATCAGAATCATCTACAGAACTTGGGAATACACTTTCAGCTGCCTGGGACCTCCCCACAGACAGCCTGATTCTGATTCAGTCACTTGCTAGTAAGGCCAAGTTGTCTGGATTTTAAACAACCCTTTGGGTCATTGTGATGCACAGCCAAGTTTGGGAACCATTGACAACCTCACTGAGCCTCTAACTCCCTGTTTCTAGAATGAAGACAATAGTAGAGCAGCCATCGGGGTTTTTTCAGAGAATTAGGGAACCCTGGTGGTGTAGTGCCTAAGGCATTCGACTGCTAACCAGAAGGCTGGTGGTTCAGACCCACCAGCCACTCCTCAGAAGGAAGATTAGGCAATCTACTTTTCTAGTAATACCGCCTCAGAAACCCAAGGAGAGGTTGCTATAAGTTGGAGTTGATTTGATGGCAGTGAGTTTAGGTGCTAAAATGCAGGGAAAGATCCTGACACATAGTAGTTGTTCAACCAAAAGGTAGTGATGATGGTAATGGCTATGATCGTGATGGTTATAATGGTGGTGGTGGTGATGATGAAGAGGATAATGAAGACTCCATGTACACATCAACTGGACAAGTTCAAAATTAACCCGCTTTTTTCTTAAATATAGCTTTACTTTATAAATAGGCCTGTTTAGAAGCCCACATACATAAATTGTCAAGCTAACCTTGATTGGCTGTTAATGAGTGTCCCCTCTCCCACCCCATTAGCTTAGGAATTTCTTAGAAAACATCTGTGTTTCCTGAGTCAGGCTCCAAGTTAGTCTTATCTTCAGGTCTTTCTCAAATCTGAGGAAACCAAACCCAGAGGATCCTTTTATAGTTCAATGGAGAATCAATGGCCATTGAAGGCAAAATAATAAATACCCACTTAAGTAAAAAGTTATATTTTTAGGTAATTGTTAGGGAGAAGAAAATATGACATGATCCACTAACCCTGTATTGTAGCACTTGTATCTGCAATTTTTATGAATTCCCTCAGGTAATTATTTTATGAAATATTGCCTAGTGGCACTTTTCCATTTTCCAAGCCCTCCTGGAAATAGGCAAGCACTCTTGCTGGCATGTTATGTCAAGGAATTTAACAGTAAGAACTATAGAATACACATATCAAACATTAAGTTGATATACAACCTATTGACACCATACTCCTGGGAACCTCTGCAAAAACCTTTTTGCCTCACCCATCCTGTTTTACTGCAGTGGAGGGTTCAGCCTTCCAGCTCCTCTCGAACGTGATATTTGATGTTTGTGAGGAGCCAGGATTCTCCCTCAGCTCCATCTCAGTTGAATTATCTTCTCTCCTTCCTCTCTTCTAGCACTAGTTCTGCCTACCAAAGAGATGGCCACTCCTCACTTTCTTAAGCCACTGGGCCAACTCTATTATCATCTAAACTTGTCCCCACCAAGGTCACTTAAAGCCCTAAAGCTTTTGGTGTCAGCAAAAGGAGGGATAGTTAATCTCTCTTTCCAGTGATCACAACGTTGGCTCTTTCCTCCCTATATGTTTCCTATTGTTGACAATGGATCACTTTGTCATTCCTTGCTGGGCCATCCAAAAGCCTCTCTGTATACTCAGTCCATTAATCCACATCCCATTTCTTTATTGCATTCATGTGTGAAAAGGTACAATTGCAAGTTAAAAAGTGGAAATCCAATCTCCTAGTCAATGAATACAATAAATTAAAAATTAGAACTCCAATTTTATATTCGTTAAGAATCAGAGAATCTAAGTGCTCAATAGGTATGTCCACTGTGATCCAAGAAGCTACCCCATTTGTACTGATTCCTCATCTGAAATCCTACTTCCAAGCAAAATAAGTAAAAACAATTGTGGATTCAAGTGCTATGTTTCAGGAGTCTCTGGTGGTACAAATGGTTAAGTGCTGGGCTACTAACCAAAAGATTGGCAGTTCAAACCCACCAGAGGTGTCTCAGATGAAAGGTGTGGCAAACTTTCAAAAAGATCATAGCCATTGAAAACTCTGTGGAGCAGTTCTCCTCTGACATATATGGAGCTGCCATGAGTTGCAATCAACTCGATGGTAACTGGTACCTATAACAGTAAATGAGAGTTTATCATGAGGCAGATGATGGGCTAAGCAGTTTCATTAAAATTCAAGTTCTGTGTTTCAGCCACTATATTACCTTATTTTGAGAACTTTAGTCAGCATTGCATAAAGCAAGATTTATTGAACAAATATATGTTATTTAATATATATATTTCATTCATTAGTATTTAGTGAGTGGCACTCTAGGCCACACTATGCGAGGTGCAAGGGATGAAATGGTGAGCTAAACCATCCCTGATTTCTGACTGTTTAGCACGTACAGTCCAGTGAAGGAGAAAAGCCATTCAAATCATAACTAGTATGGGTGTTCTGAAGGAAAAGGTCACAGCCCTTGGAGCAAGAATATGATGGGAATTCTAGCTGAACTGGGGTTGAGGGAGATGTCCTTGAGGAAGGAATGCTTAGCTTGGGAACCAAAATGTGAGCTGCAGTTAATTAGGTAGGGGAGAAAGACTTACATAATTGGAAGTGATGTTTTCTCCTTCCAAAAAAATATGGCCTCATTAGCTAATATTAAGAGACTGAAAAATGAAGCAAGCTAATAATATTTTTACCTTGACTTTACTAGAATTATTATTTTTTTTAAATTTCTAAAGTGTATATGTTCATTACTTTGCATATCAGCTTCTATTTTTAGACAGGTAAATTTAAACTCTGTTGTTCGTCTAATTGCTTTTAAAGTTACAGCACACTCTTGGTCCATAGTAACCAAAAACCAAATCAAACACACTGCCATCAAGCTGATTCTGACTCACAATGACTCCTGTTGGGTTTCTGAGGTGGTAAATCTTTAAGGAAGTAGATTGTCCCATCTTCCTTCCTCAGAAGGTTGGTGGGCTTCAAATGCCAACCTCTGGTTAGCAGTCAAATGCCTTAGGCAGTATGCCACCAAAGCTCCTTTGGTCCATTTTGAGAATCTTCAAAGAAAAAAAATAAGACTGCTTGTTTGCTTTCTCATACTACTATAAGTAGTAAATGTGAAAAGTTAGCATGTTGGTAATAAAGTGATGCTTTGCATAAGTGATCATACTGAGCACAGGGAAAAGGAAGAATTACATTTCAAGCCAAGTAAAAACATAGTAGAGTGAAAAAATGAATGCTTAAGTAATTTCTCCTGATTAATACTACCACGGTGAAATACTGAAATAATTAATAAGTAATACATTAGCCTAATGTGCACCAAGGGAGTGATTAGTTAAGTAAAAGCTACTGTACTGAAAGCAGCATTTCCTATCTCAGAGGCTTCTTGTCTTTATTCCCCTTCTCTGCATATGCCTTCTCTTCCTCTCTCTTTTCCCTCCCCACACCCACAAAGAAAGGAAGAAAGAAATATATGTAGACAATGTATTGCAAATCATTGACTTGATTCCATTTATGCAAGGTTAAATCTTAATTTCAACTTGAGATCTAAACAGTTAGTATACATTTAGTATAATTTAGGAAACCAAAAGGAAAAACGTTTACTCTCTCCTCATTCCAGAATTAACAATTAGTGTTATCATGATGATGATTAGGTACTTTCCTATCCTTTCCATTTTCATTTTTTCTTTGAATCTTATCTGATCACTGTCTTAAGGACTGTGAAGACTCTGAAATGAACAAGACACAAAAAGACGTTCACACGAATATACTATATGTGTTAATATTAGCAGTCATTAAGAAAAGGGTTCTGTGATCAAATAAACATCATGCCAATACTGAAGCCAAGGGGCATACAAATGCCAGATTCTAGGACTAATTATGGACTGAGTTAAACAAACTTAATCTGGTTTCCTTGTTGAAGGACCTCTCAGAATGTTTCATATATGACAGAGAGCTATTTATAAATGCAGTATTAAACACCAAAATAGGTTTCTTAACCTATGATACACTAACTCATGATTTCTTGGGTACACTCTAGAAATTACTATTCAAAGCAGTAGAACAGGATTCCAAGGTAAAACCCAAAAAAACCAAACCCACTGCCATCGAGTCAATTCTGACTCATAGAACAGAGTAGAACTGCCCCACAGAGTCTCTAAAGCTGTAAATCTTTACAGAGGAAAACTGCCTCATCTTTCTCCTGTGGAGCGGCTAGTGGGTTTAAACCACCTACCTTGTGGTTAGCAGCTAAATATTTTAATTACTGTGCCACCAGAGCCCCTCCTCCTCCATGATAAGGAGGCTGATATAATTAATAAAGTTTTTTAAGGAGCTCTGGTAGTGTAGTAGATAAGATACATGGCTGCTAATCAGAAGGTCAATGGTTCAAACCCACCAGCTGCTCTGCAGAAGAAAGATTTGATGACCCACCTCCACGAAGATTCACAGCCTCAGAAACTCAATGAGGGTCACTATGAGTTAGAATTGACTCAATAGCAGTGATTTTTTTTTTTTTTTAAGGGCCCAAGACAAGAGGCATAAGATTCAGATTGGGGTTTTAATTCTAGTGGAGAGCTAGCAGCAAACTTCTAGTGAAGAAGAGGTAGAAAACAAGAGAGAACATAATCATATAGACCAAGGAAAATTGGAAGGGATTTATTTTATCTGAATTATTACTTTTAATACTATTAATTATTAATTGTAAATGGATGATGTTGAGGGCCAATAAGTACCAAATATTTTAGCACAGTGGATAAAGACTACAAGCTCTGACCTAAGATTTCTTAAGTTTATATGCATATCTTACAACTGCTAACTTCTATGTTCTAAGGCAAGTTATGTTACCTTTTTAAGTCTTTATTTATATGCAAATGGAAATAATAATAATAATGGCACTTATCACAAGGAATATGAAATTCAATGAGGTAACACAATACATAATATCTGATACATAGATGATTGTCATTAAATACTCATTACTTATTGTTGTTGTTGTCATGTGCCGTCAAGTAGGACCTGACTCATAGCGACCCCTCCTTGGGTTGCTGAGGCAGTATCATTATGGAAGTAGATTGCCCAACCTTCCTTCCAAGGAGTGGCTGGTGGATTTGAACCGCCAGCCTTCTGGTTAGCAGTCAAGTGCCTTAGGCACTATGCTACCAGAGCTCCTTATTAAATGTTCATTAATCCTCTCAAATCTTTTGTTGTTGTTATGTTGTTAGGTGCCGTCGAGTCATCTCTGACTCATAGTGATCCTATGCACAGCAGAACGAAACACTGCTCAGTCCTGTGCCAGCTCCACGATCCTTGCTGTAATTGAGCCCATCACCATAGCCGCTGTGTCAATCCATCTTGTTGAGGGCCTTCCCATCTTTCATATACCCTCCACCTTACCAAGCATGACATCCTCCTCCAGGAAATGGTCCTTTCTGACAACAGGACCAAAGTATGTGAGACAAAGTCTGGCCATTCTCACTTCCAAGGAGTATTCTGGCTGCACTTCTTCCAGGACAGATTTGTTAGTTCTTTAAGCAATCCATGGTACTTTTAGCATTCTTCACCAGCACCAGAACTCAAAAGCATCAACTCTACTTCAGTCTTCCTTATACATTGTACAGCTCTCATGTGCATATGAGGTGATTGAAAATATCATGGCTTGTGTCAGATGCACCTTAGTCCTCAAGGAGACATCTTTGCTCTTCAGCACTTGAAAGAGGTTCAAACTCACCAGCCACACCTCAGAAGGAAGGTTGGGCAATCTACTTCCATAGTGATACTGCCTTGGAAACCCAGGGAAGGGTTGCTATGAGTCAGATCCGACTCGAAGGCAGTGAGTTTGGTTTGGATTTTGGTTATATGTCATCAGATGTCCTGACTGCTGCTTCCATTGGTGTTGATTGTAGAGCCAAGCAATGTGAAGCCTTTGACAGCTTCAGTCTTTTATCCATTTATCATGATGCTGCTTGTAGGTCCAGTTGTGAGGACTTTGTTTTCTTATATTGAGATGTAATCTATACTGCAGACTGTAGTCTTCAGTCTTCATCAGTAAGTGCTTCAAGTCATCCTCACTTTCAGCAAGCAAAGTTGTGTGGTCAGTGTATTGTAGGTTGTTAATTATTCTGCCTCCCTCCAATCCTGATGCCACATTCTTCTTCCAGCTTCTCGGATTATTTACTCAATGTACAGATTGAATACTTATGGTGAAAGGATACAACCGTGACACACTACCTTCTTGATTTTAAACCATGCAATGTCCCTTTGTCCTGTTTGGACAACAACCTCCTGGTCTATGTATAGGTTCCTCATGAGTATAATTAAGTGTTCTGGAATTCCCATTCTTCTCAATGTTATCCATAATTTGTTATGATCCACACAATCGAATGCTTTTGCATAGTCAATAAAACACAAATAAACATCTTCCTGGTATTCTTTGCTTTGAACCAAGATCCATCTGACATCAGCAATGATATCCCTCATTCCATGTCCTCTTCTGAATCCAGCTTGTACTTCTGGAAATTCTCTCTCAATATACTGCTGCAACCATTTTTTTATTTATCTTCAGTAAGATTTTACTTGCATGTGATATTAATGATATTGTTTGATAATTTCCACATTCTGTGGGATCACCTGTCTTTGGAATGGGTACAAATATGAATCTCTTCCAGTCAGTTGGCCAGGTAGCTGTCATCCAAATCTCTTGGCATAGCCGAGTGAGTGCCTCCAGTGTGGCATCCATTTGTTGAAACATCTCAGTGGGTATTCTGGCAATTCTTGGAGCATTGTTCTTCACTAATTCCTTCAGTGCTGCTTCAAGTTCTTCCTTAAGTACCATTGGTTCTTGATCATATGCCACCTCCTGAAATGGATGAAGATTGACCAGTTATTTTTGGTAAAGTGACTCTGTGTATTCCTTCCATCTTCTTTTGATGCTTCCTGCATCAATCAATATTTTGCCCATAAAATCTTTCAATATTGCAACTCGAGGCTTAAATTATTTCCTCAGTTCTTTCAGCTTGAGAAATGCCAAGCATCTTTTTCCCTTTTGGTTTTCTAACTCCAGGTCTTTGCACATTTCCTGTCAAATCTGTGAGGCAGATACTGTCTTCCCTTTTTTTGCATAAAGTGAAAAAACTGAGGCTCAGAAATATTCAGAAGATGCCAGAGTCATACATCTGAAAGGTAGTAGAACTAGCATCCAAATAAAATTTACTTTACCTTCAAGCCTCATGCTTTTCTAATGTAGCATGCCAATACTGAAGCCAAGGAGCATACAAATGCCAGATTCTTTGACTAATTTTAGACTTTATTTACAGATAGATTTTAGTCAGAAATTGCTCTAGAACTGGACTAAACTAGATAGTTGAATGGAATGAACTAGGACAGACTCAGCTCTTTTTGATGTATTGGCAGAGGAAAGATAGAACAACTCTAGTTTTAAGCAGAACTACAAATAGCACATTCACTTGCTAAACTATCTGTGCTCATAGGGTTATCATTGATAACTAGTTGTCTAATAACTAGTTGTCAAGAAGAGCCATATTTTCACGTTAGAACTAATGGAGCAAATTTCTTGATCTGGACATTACTTAAATTGCTGAGGGTGGAAAATGGCTGCTGTAGAATAAAAATCTAATATAGAAAATGTCTATATGCAGCACCAGGAAAGTAGCCTAGTTCTAGACCAAATCAGCTCTTGGTAAAATATAATGGTCACTTCCTCAGTTTAGCTTCCAGATATGAAAAAGAAGTGGTACTCTCCAGGAATACAAAATAAACAGTAAGATAATCTCCAGTGTTCTTCTATAAACAATGTCTAATATATAATTTTAAAAATTACAAAACATGCAAAGAAACAAGAAAATGTGCTCTACAATCAATAGAAATATGTTATCAGTAGAAAAAGCCAACAGATGACCCAGATACTGGAACTAGCAGATAAGGATTTTAAAACATCTATTGTAAATATAATAAAGAATTTTCAGAAAAAGATGGCCAGAGTAGATGAACAGATAAGGAATCTCAACAGAGAAATGAAAAACATATAAAGAACCAAAGAGAAATTCTAGTCTAAAAATAAAACATCTGAAAATTTAAAAAATAAATTAAATTGGCTTAACAGTAGTAAAGAAAAAAAAAAAAGTATCAGTGAATTTGAAACCTGCTTAATAAAAATTGTTCACACTAAAGCACACGGGGGTAAAAATGTTGAAAAAGACTTTACAAATTATCAATGATCTACTAAGTGGCCTAACATACATGTAATTTTAATCCCAGAATGAAAGGAGAGAGAAAATAAGGTAGAAAACATATTTGAAGAAATAGGTGCTGAACTTCTTCAGATTTGTTTGAAAAATATCAATTTAAAAATGAAAAAAGCTCAGTGACTTCCAAGTCACTGAGTCAGAATCAACTTGATGACAGTGAGTTTGGTGTTTTTGGTTTATGGTATGAAAAATCTCTTCAAATCCTGGGTAACATAGAGGGAAGCTAGCTGGAGAGAGACCAGGAGGCTATAGAACTGATTCAGATGAGAAATTATGACTTGGACTAGGGGAGTAACAATGAATATGGAGAGAGGTGCACAAATTCAATGTCTATTAAGTAAATTAAAGTGATAGGACTTGGTAATGGGTTTCATAGAGAAGATGAGAGAGATAAAGGTGTCACAAATGATTTGCAGTTTTCTTCCAGACTGAGTAAATGGGTACATGAAAATATTCTTTACTGATCAGGGAAATTTTGAAGGAGAACGAGTATTAGTTATCTGCATTTAACAAAATTAGGAAAGGGTTGTATCCCTTCACTATACTTACTCAACCTGTACGCTGAGTAAATAATCCAAGAAGCTGGACTGCATGAAGAAGAATGCAGCATCAGGATTGGAAGAAGAACCACTGACAACCTGCGATATGCAGATGACACAACCTTTTTTGCTGAAGTGAAGAGGATTTGAATCACTTACTGATGAAGATCAAAGCCTTCAGTATGGATTACACCTCAACAGAAAGAAAACAAAAATCTTTACAACTGGACCAATAAGCAACATCATGATAAAGGGAGAAAAGATTGAAGTTGTCCGGGATTTCATTTACTTGGATTTCATTTTACTGGGATCCACAGTCAACACCCTTGGAGGCAGCACTAAAGAAGTCAAATTACATAGTGCATTAAGCAAATTTGCTGCAAGAGCAAGGACATCACTTTGAAGACTTGGTTGTGCCTGACCCAAGCTATGATATTTTCAATAGCCTCATTTACATGTGAAATCTGGACAATAAATATGGAAGACTGCAGAAGATTTGATGCATTTGAATTGGAGTGTTGGTGAAGAATATTAAATGTGCCATAGACGTTAGAAGAATGAATAAATCTATCTTGGAAGAAGTACAGCCAGAATGCTCCTTAGAAGTGAGAATGGCCAAACTTCATCTCTGGTACTTTAGTCATATTGTAAGAAGGGACCAGTCCCTGGAGAAGGATATCATGCTTGGTAAAGAAGAGGGGCAATGAAAAAGGAGAAGACCCTCAACAAGATGACAATGGGCTCAAACATAGCAATGATTATAAGGATGATGTAAGACCAAGCAGTGTTTCATTCTGTTATACATAAGTCACCATGGGTCAAAACCAACTCAATGACACCTAACAGCAACAACAATTAACAGACACTTATATTGTGCTTCCTGTGTTCCAAGATTGTTCTAAAATATTTACAGACATTGGCTTTTTTTAAAATAAGAGTGAGAGATTTATATTCTTTTTGTTTCAGTTTTACAAACGAGGAAACTGAGGAATGGAGAGGTTAAGTAACTTGCTTAAGGTCACATTACTATATGTTGAGCTGGGATTTGAATCCACGCACTCTGACTTTGGGGAACATGCTCTTGGCCATTATGCAAAACTCCCTGGGAGAAAATATGAAGATAATGAATTGGAACATTGGACCCTGTAGCTCAGAAGAGAGATTTGGGCTAGGGACAAAATTTGAAAGTTATGACATAGAGAAGGTAGATTAAGTCCTAGATGTGGAAGAAATTGTCTTTATTTCCTTGAAAAGGAGCCTTATGTCTAGAATGCCAACTCTGCTGTTAGTTACTCTGGGTGGCATCCCAAATATATTCTGTGAATGAGGCATACATAACTCTTTTTCCTGAAGAACATTATTTGAATATCTCTTTGCCATAAGATTTGTTCTTTTCCATTTCCTGTTCCCCACCTGTTACCTACCCTCATGTGCCCCTTGGAAGCTCTGCCCCTCAGGCAGTGCACAAGCACTGAAAGAACCCTTGTGACTTGGCTATTCTTGCTGGGGCTTCAGATCTAGGCAGCTCTGTGACTCCACAGAACATGTGGCATAGGTTATGAGATCCACCCTAATTATTACCATGATATTTTGAGTAAAAAATGAGGGATAATCTCACTAGCAGGAAGACAGGCTAGAAAAGATTTCATGTTGATGATGTGGATTTTAGAAAGTAGCTGTTGACAGAATTAACCTGAGTTACCAGGGGTGCCTGATTTTTTAACATACCAAATGCATCTTTATTATGACAGTGAGAGACCCATCACTAGTTCTTTTGTTTCATAACCAATGAATAACTGGCAGATTTATAGTTTTCAGTATTATTTGCTTATTCCTGGCCTAACTAAATCAGCAAGAAAAATCTATAAGCCTAAAAAAATGATAAATATTTGAAGCTGCAAGAAAGTCAGAAAGAAGATAATAGCTATCATTCACAGTATACTGTCTGTGTGTCTGCCACTTTGTTTTATCTGATTTCACATCCCCATCAACCTGCAAGGTATCAATGATACCATTTTTTCACAGATGAGGAAGTTGAGGCACAGATAGGTCACAAAGCTCTCCCAGGAGCTGTTGGAGTGAGGCAGGATTTAGACCCAGTCTTTGTAACTTCAAAGTTTATGTTCTCTTCTATCTTAAAGTTTCTTCAAGTGAATCTCTAATTACTTATTTAGCAGTTACCATGTGACCAGAACTCATCTATGAAAAGTATGACATGATTTCTTTCTCCAAAGAGTCTGCACTCCAGTAATGAGGTTAAGAAGAATTCTTAAGGGAAACAAACTACTAAAAATAACTTTACAGTTAAAATGCCATTTCCTCCTTTGTTTCCTCTGAACAGCTAATGTAAATAGAGCACTTTCTTGAATAAGATATATAAATAAATGACAAGAGACCTGGAGATATTCAGGACCATTATCATGGCCCATCATTATAACACCTTCTCCCCACATCCTAGCCCCCAGAACCTCTTGTAGTATGTCCACATGCACAGACTTTTACATAATATCTTGTATATGGTTACACCTTAGTGAAAGAGAGTCTCTAATCACCCACTGATGAACACTCACATTATGTTTGTTGAAAACAATCAGGTCATACATCTGTATGTAAAAGCTGTATTCAAAAGATACCAAGCTGGCAAGAATTATTGATGAATGACAGAATTTTGAATATTTATTTTCTCATCTATATTTCTTGATATTACTTATTCAATGAAAATTGGGAAAACTACAATTCATTTGCCACATCCTAAAAGGGAAACATTGGTTGTGAGTTTTATCAGAGACGGAAAGTAATTTTACTGAAACATCCAAAAACTTCAAAGATCTCTCTGCCTATAAACATGTTGTGAGGTGCCATCCAGTCATCTCTGACTCATAGTGACCCTATACACAGCAGAATGAAACACTGCCCAGCCTTGTGCCAGCCTTATAATCCTTTCTATACCTGAGCCCATTGTTGTAGTCACAGTGTCTATCCATCTCATTGATGGCCTTCCCCTTCTTTGTTGAACCTCCACTTTACCAAGTATGATATCCTTCTGCAGGGAATAGTCCCTCTTGCCAACATGACCAAAGTATATGAGATGAAGTCTGGCCATTCTCGTTTCCAAGGAGCATTCTGGCTGCACTTCCTCCAGGACAGATTTGTTAGTCCTTTTAGCAGACCATGGTACTGTTAGCATTCTTCTCCAACACCACAACTCAAAAGTATCAACTCTTTTTCCATCTTCCTTATTCATTGTCCAGCTCTCACATGCATATGAGGTGATTGAAAATACCATGGCTTGGGTTAGGTGCACTTTAGCTTCAAGGAGACATCTTTGCTCTTCATCACTTGAAAGAGGTCCTTTGCAGCAGATTTGTCCAATGCAATACGTCGTCTGATGTCTTGACTTATAAACATATAGGTCAGGATTTTCATTAATTAACTAGTAAGCACAAGGAATTATAGGAATTATTTAATATTCTTTTCAGATATGGCACTAAAGAGTAAGCTATTTAATTGCTAAAATATTCTGAGCCTGCTACTAGTAATGAAAACATAATGGAAAATTTTAGGGCAAACAGGAAAAAAGGAAGGGAGAAAGGGAGGGAGGAACAAAGACACAAAGAAAGAGATAAAGATAAAGTAGCTCTAGAACTTTTATTCTTCCTAGCATTTTTTAAAGTTTAAGTACATATTTCTCTACCTATTATATCTTTTTCATTATTTACCATTTGCAAAGCATGAATGAATGATAAAATGCATAAATCTCTAAATTTTGCTTGTATCTTTGCTTTTCTTAAATAGAAAATCTGTCATCAGTGAGAAATAATTGTTGTTGTTAAGAAATGTAAATATCTACAATTTGCATTTCCTTCTAAATTATATGATGATATTTAGTCTAAATCACTTAGATTTCTCCCTCTATTTCTTTTTATTGACCATGAAAACTTGAGTACATGGAAGCAAAAGTGTATTATTCATATAGTGTAGAAATTGAGAAAACAAAACGGAAAATATATCAGAATATCATAGATTATACTGTGGTAACAAAAAAGCAGTTGCTGTTGAGTCAATCCTGATTCATGATAATACCATGTGTCAAAGTACAGCTGTGCTCCATAGTTTCCAGTGGCTTTTACTTATGGTTTTGCGTAAGTAGATTACCAGAGCTTTCTTCCAAATAAGCCTCTGAGTGCACTTGAACCTCCAGCTTTTCAGTTAGTAGCCAAATGTGTTAACTATTTGAGCCACTCAGGGATTGTTTTTCTGTAATCACAAACAATCTCAAAATCTCAGTGGCTTAAGTACTGATTATTTTTTCTCATTTTTCTATGGGTTAGGATATTTCTGCTTATTGTAGTCCCTGTGGTCCTAGGTGACAAACAGCTGCCATCTCCTGTTGTCAGTTGCCATTTTGGAGGAAGAAAGAGTTCGGAAGGGTGTTTCACACCCTTCTTGCAAATCCTTGGCCGCAATTGGTCCCATGGTCCCTCCTTTCTGCAAGAGGGCCAGAAAGTGCCATCCAACCGTGTTCCTGCATAACAGAAAAGCATAAATAGTTGAAGAACACACATTTTATCACAGGCAGGTTGCATGAAGAATAAAACCAAACCAAATGCACTGCTGTGGAGAGAATAGGATCTAAAATATGAGATAATGTAAGTTTTAGTTTTTGTGAAAATAAACGGAACTATTAATATTCTGCTATATTTGACCTACAACACTGATAATTTCATAAGAATCACCCTAATTAGATTAAAAACACCCATTTATTTTTTTTTTAAATTGTATTTATAAAAATAAATATAAAACACATAGACCAATGAAATAGAATTGAGAATCCAGGAATAGATCCATCGACCTATGATCAGCTAATCTTTGACAAAGGGCTGAAATCCATTAAATGGGGAAGAGATTGTCTGTTTGAAAAATAGTGCTGGCAAAACTGGATATCCATTTGCAGAGAAATGAAACAAGAACTGTAACTCATACCATGCACAAATACTAACTCCAGATGGATCAAAGACTTAAATGTGAAACCTAACACTATAAAATTCCTCAAGGAAAAAGTGGGGGCAAATTTTGTTGTTGTTGTGTTGTTATGTGCCATCGAGTCAGCCCCGACTCATAGCGACCCCTCCTTGGGTTGCCGAGGCAGTATCACTATGGAAGTAGATTGCCCAGTCTTCCTTC
>NW_006921664.1:5053272-5060431 GCF_000298275.1 Orycteropus afer afer | reverse complement strand
TAGATACACTCCTTGGAGAGATCACTCATGGGGAAATAGGAGGGCTGTGTATGCACAGGGAGACAGCTTGGGGTACAGGAGTACATGGGAGGGAAGGACACAGGGAAGAGGTAACTATGGGGAGAATGTGGGAGGGAACTATAGCACTGTGGGAAATTGACATTGAGACAAAGTGTATGTGAGCTGCTGTATAGAAAATGAATTCGCTCTGTAAACTTTCACCTAAATCACAATATAAATTAAAAATAAATAAATAAATATAAATATCTCCTATGAACAGAAAAAATTCTCAAATCAGAATGAATATAAAGTTTGTGTATATTCTATTTAAGAGCCACATATAAAAGTAAATGATCAAAAGCAAAAAGCTTGATGTAAAAGTGAAAAAAAAAAAATCAATGTCAGCAGAATATCAAGTAAAGCAATATTTGATGGAAAAACAATTCCTAATGAGACAAAGATGATAATTTATATTGATAAATTGTAATCTACAGTGAAAATGGCCATGAACACTTGTTGTGTTGTTGTTAGGTACCATCGAGTCAGACCCGACTCATAAGCAACCCCTCCTTGGGTTTCCAAGGCAGCAGCACTACGAAGTAGATTGCCCAAACTTCCTTCTGAGGAGTGGCTGGTGGGTTGGAACCGCCAGCCTTTGGTTAGCAGTCAAGTACCTTAGGCGCTATACTACCGAGCTCCTCCTTGAACCCTTATGCTTTTAATAATGTAGCATGGATATAGTCAAGGTAAAAACTGTTAGAAGTGAGCAAACTGTTAGAAGTGAGCAAAAATGGACAATAATGCAATTTTATTGAGAATTTTATCTATTCATTTGGCATATAAAGAAGAAACAAAGAGTGATACGTATAAATCAAATGATATATAAAATTATAAGTTCTACTAACTGCTTCAGCATGAAACAAAGTACATCATCATTGCAGCAATCTATAGAACATCTGCTCAAGCTAGCAATACATTACTAGGTCATGAGAATTATCTCAATAAATTCCAAAAAAAGAGAGATTATTGATGTCACATTGTCTGTTCTCAATTCAATTAGATGTTAATGTTTAAAAAATCCCAAATATTTTCAAATTGAAAAATAACTAAGTTATTACTGGCCAAAGAAAAAACAATTGTGACTATTTAGTAAATAAGGAGAATAAGATTCTTATATATTAAAACTTACCAGATGTGGTTGAAATTGTTTATAGAGAAAATTTCAATCATATGTATTCATTATTTAAAATCCAAGAGAGGGAAATGACTAAGCATTCACATGAAGAAATTAGAAAATCCTCAACCAAACAAACCTAAAGAAAGTAAAACAAACAAACAAACAAAATCTACTCTTTTTTTTTTTTTTTTTCAAAAAAGTTAAACCACAAGAAACAAACTACGGGAAAAGAGTAGTTTGAGAAATAAATCTAAAAATGTTTATTTTGGGGCCAACAATATAGTTAAAGTTTTGCATATCAGGAAGTCCCACTGCCATCAAGTAGATTCCAATTCACAGCAACCCCCATTGGGTTTCTAAGGTGGTAAATCTTTACGGAAGTAGATTGCCCTGTCTTTCTTCCATGGAATGGATGGTGGGTTTGAACTGCCAACCTTCTGGTTAGCAGTCAGATGTCCTAGCTACTGCACCACCAGAGATCCTTGCATATCAGGACAGGTATATAAAATGCATAGAATTCAAAGAAAAATATTAATGGAAAATTTTATGCTCAGAATTTTAATAATTTAAAATTTTAATTAATTCATTTTAAGCCTAAAGAGATGACTTCTTTAGAAAAGGAGTATTACCATATGTAAGAAGCAGAAAATTTCAAAACACTGAAGCTATAAAAGAAATTGTAAAACTTGTCAAGGAATCCCTATTTAAGTTTCTAGTACCACGTGGCTTTACAAATGAATACTTACTATGAACTTTCAGGGAGCTCTGGTGGCGTAGTGCCTAAGACATTTAACTGCTAACTAGAAGGCTGGTGGTTCAAACCCACCAGCCACTCCTCTGAAGGAAGATTGGGTAATCTACTTGCAACGGGATAACCGCCTCAGAAACCCAAGGAAGGGTAGCTGTGAGTCGGAGATGACTCGACGGCACATAACAACAATGTGAACTTTCAAGTAATGCATAATTCACATGATAATTCTCAGACATGAGTAAAGATAAAACACTTGCCACTTCATTTTCTGAAACTCTAATAACCAGTGTCCAAACCTATAATACACCTCAAAATAAAGCTACACCACCAATATTCATAAATTCACCAATATTCATAAATTTATAATTCATTAAATTATTAGTAAATTGAATTCAACAATATATAATTCCTTCACTTATTTAAAAAAATATATTTTTTGAGTCTTTTCAAAATGCCCTATGGAGCACCCTGTATGCAGGGTCTCTGCCCTCAGGGAACTCACTTTCTAGTAGGGGAAACAGACATACATACCTAAGTACAGAATTAATTACCTAAGTGATTATGATGAATCCTAGAAAAATACATGAAATGCCCTGTGATAGTGTGTGACAAATGGACCCTTCTTCCTTGGGCTCAAGTGGTTAACAGCTGTAGCTTGGAGCCACATCTCCAGGTCTTGAATCAAATATTTGCTCCTTTATTAGCTGTTGTTGTTGTTCTGTGCTGTAGAGTCGGACCCAACTCATAGCGACCCCTCCTTGGGTTTCTGAGGCAGTATCACTACGGAAATAGATTGCCCAACCTTCCTTCTGAGGAGTGGCTGGTGGGTTTGAACTGCCAGCCTTCTGGTTAGCAGTCAAGTGCCTTAGGCAACGCTACTTTTAATCTAGCAGTTCTCATCAGGGAATGAGTTTGCCCTCCTAGGGGATATTTGACAATATCTGAAGACATTTGGTTGTTGCAATTGGGAAAAGAGGTGCTACTGGCATCTAGTGGGCAGAAGCCAGGGATACTGCTAAACATCTGCCAAACGAGCATGGGAGAGAAGTCATCTGATTGCCTCTAACTTCATGAGGAGGAGAGAGAATCATCATCAGCATCAACAGCCCAAAGCTGATTCCTATGAAGCAAAGGTCAGACAGGCTGCCACCCTCCAACCTTTACCAATTCTGACCACAATCATCCCTCCCATGGCACTCTCTACTTCTCTACAGGGTTCAATACCTTGTTGAGATGACCATACAGAACTCATAGACAATATTCACAATTCTGAGGTCTGTTAGGGAAGTAACAGGTTACAATTCAGATTCAGGAACTCTCAGGGTACAATTCTTCAATCAGGACAGTTTCCCTGAGCCATGCCCATAGGAATGCCTCCCTTTGCCCCTCAGCCTCTTGTCCTGGCCTTGCTCTGCACAAGTAAATGTTGCAAAGCTCTTATAGCTCTGTCAATAGGTGTCCAAAGAAGCATCCCTCTTCACCAGCAAGCCTCCTGCCTGAAGGCACTCAGCTTTCTTGCTCCGTTGGCTGGGGAGACCACCACTTTGTTTCATGCCACACTCTTGGTTCTGCTGTCTCTCATGCTACAGTTCCTTTGCTGCTGTCTCTGGCCATTTCTTGCTGTCTCTTGCCATCTCTCTCCACTTCAGCAAAGTGTTACACCTCTCCTCTCGCTCTCCTAGATCAAGGAACTTCAGCACAGAAATCTCAGGTCCAAAGGACATGCTCCACTCCTGGGTCTTCTTTCTTTATGGTAGTGAGATCTCCCTTTCTGCCTCTGGGATGGCTCATTTTAAGCCTAAAGAGATGACAAAACTGACCAATCCCCTTCTTAGTTTTCCATACACCTTATTTGCACAGTCCCATCCCCAAAAGGGGATGTACCTTATTTATATTATCAGCAAGCTATCCAATCCCCTTTGTTGGACATAAGCACCCCACATTTCCATAGTCCCACCAAGTCATCCAGTGGGAGTCAGGCCATAGCTGCTGCTGTGGTTGTTGTTATGTGTTGTCGAGTTGGATCCAACTCATAGCAACCCCTCCTTGGGTTTCCGAGGCAGTATCACTACAGAAGTAGGTTGCCCAACCTTCCTTCCGAGGAGTGGCTGGTGGGTTTGAACCATCAGCCTTCTGGTTAGCAGTCAAGTGCCTTAGGCACTATGCTACCAGAAAAGCCATATTAATTAATTCCACCACAACATCCTACTGTGCTCAGCACAGCCTCCCACAACAAAGAATTATCTGGCTCAAAATGTCGATAGAAACCTTAATTTATAAAATGATGAATCTCAAATCTTTTCCTCTAGGGGCTTTCTCCTGATATTCACAGCCATATATCTGTCTACTAGGCTTTTCCACTTAGTATCCCGCAAGTACTTTAAACTTAAAAGTCCAGTGTAAATGTGTCATCTTCCCCTGAGAGCTTCCCCTCTCCTGTGTTCTTTTTCTCAGTAAATGGCACCACTCTCTTTTCACTTGTTTATACAGGACTCTGAGTACCATCCTTGATTCATTCTTTCCGTCACCCTTGAAATTCTACCTTTAATAAAATTCTGAGCCAATGGCTTCTTAAATATTTCTTTAATATGTCTTCCTGTCTCCATTGTTTGGTTTACTTCTCCAGTTTTATTGCTACCCATACCCCTTACCCCTCCTGTAACAAACATGCTAGAAATAGCCAACAATATTTCAGTTTTTCTATATATAGTACAGGGAGCAGGTGGTTCAGTGGTAGAATTCTCACCTTCCACATGGAAAATCTTGGCTCAATTCCCAGCCAGTTCACTCAAGTCGAGCCACCATTCTTCTTTCAATAGACGCTTATGTGTTTCTATGATGTTGAACAGGTTTCAGGGGACCTTTTAGACCAAGAGGAGTTCTGGTAGCATAGTGCCTAAGGCATTTGACTGCTAACCAGAAGGCTGGTGGTTCAAACCCATCAGCCACTCCTTGAAAGGAAGATGGGGCAATCTACTTCCATAGTGATACTGCCTCAGAAACCCAAGGAGGGATTGCTATGAGTCAGATCTGACTTAACGGCAGTGAGTTTGGTTTGATTTTTGGTTTCAGACTAAGAGAGTATAAAGGCCTGGCAATCTACTGTCAAAAGTCAGTCAATGAAAATTGTGTGGATCACAGTTTGATCCCATTGTGCATGAGGTCACCATGATTCAAAGTCTGTTCAATAACAGCTAACAACCACAATATGGGGTACAACTAGAATGAACCATACTTCTACTGGCCACAGACTCCTCACAGTCTGTTCTTGTTGTCTGCAAAAGTCTGAACTTGCCTATTATCCCTTTGCACACACACACACTTTCCCTGATGAAGTCACTCAGGTCTCAGTCATTTCCTCCAGAAGGCTTCTGTAAGACTTCAAACCTAGGCACCCACCTAATGGTCTCCCATGGCACCCTATCCTTTCCTTACATAGCATGAACAACACTGTTTTAGGTAGGGTACGAGGAAGAAACATACAGAAAAATTGAATTTGAAACCTATTTGAGTTAAGAAGGCAATTTCAATACAGGAATGAAGGAAACTAGAGAGAAAATTTGGAGAACTAAAGGAAGTACATGGAAGGATGTGAATAGACTACTTGTAAGCTTTAGAGTCCTAGGGATAATCAGGAAATCAAGACCTGGGGTGTTTCTGGAGCATTTATAACTGCTGTCAAAAATGTAGCTTGCCTGATAGATGCACAATTTTTCTAGTATATTAACTGAGGTTGAAGAAAGGGAAGATTTTGTCCTCAATAGGACATTTGGCAATGTCTGGAGACATATTTTGCTATCACAGAAGTCACACACTGTTACTCTTACCATATTCTTGATTTAGTATGGGAAACCCCATTGCCATTGAATTGATTCAAACTCATAGTTATCCTATAGGGCAGAGCAGAAATGCTACATACGGTTTCTAAAACTATAAATCCTGAGAGAAGCAGACTACCACGTTTTTCTCCCACAGAGCAGTAGGTGGGTTCAAACTGCCAATCTTTTGGTTAGTAGCTGAGTACTTAACCACTGTGGCACCAGGGCTCCTGATTCTCTGTGAAAGGGGACTACATAATAGTGTGAGTACCAGGAGGTGAGGATTATTGATAATATCTTGGAGGCTGGCTAAAAATCTACCAATAAAGCATAAATATTAGAAGCAATAAATATCACAGGTGCAGATGTCAATTGTCAAACTCAGAAAACTGTAGTAATTCACTAAAATACTATTAGAATTGGGAGCTATGGCAGAACACAAATTAGATGTAATAGATATCAATAGATTTCATCTAAACCAGTGACATCCAGTTGGAAAAATATAAAGAAAAGAAAAGAAATCCCTATGTGATAGTTAAGGTTGTATGTCAACTTGCCTGGGCTATGAATCTAAGTTGTTTAGTAGTTGTGATGTAGTTATTCTCCATGATGAAATTGGATAAAATGGAATCATATCCATGATGACATCTGGTATGAGCAATCAGCTGAAAGGAGTTTCCTTCGAGGTATGGCCTGCCTCCTGTATATATTGAAAAGCTTTGGGAAAGGTCTCTAGCCTTTTGCTCATTCTGGATCCTGCATCTGGCTCGTCATCATCTCCAGTTCCAGTAGCCTGCCATGTTGACTGCCGATGTTGGGACTGTTGTCTTTGTACCCTGTGAGCCAAGAATCTGTCGTTTTACCTGCTAAGCTTGGGTTTGTCAGCCTTCGAAGTGAGCAACCTGCTACATTAACTGCCAATCTTGGATTTGTCAGCTCCTGCAGCTGCATGAGTCAGGAGAAGCCTCTAGCTTCACATTGACCAGCAGACATGGGACTTTCCAGCCTGTAAAAATGTGTGAGCCATTTCTTTCAGAAAAATTTCTCTCATGTATATATATAAGTTTCACTGGTTTAGCTTCTCTAGAGAATCCAGCCGAGAAAGTGATTGCCCAGTCTTCCTTCTGAGGAGTGGCTTGTGGGCTGGTGGGATTGAACCACCAGTCTTCTGGTTAGCAGTCAAATGCCTTGCGCACTATGCCACCAGAGTTCCTAGGGAATATAACCTAAGACATGTTACTTACAAAATACCTATTGTTGTTGTTATGTGCCGTCGAGTCGGACCGAACTCATAGTAACCCCTCCTTGGGTTTCTAAGGCAGTATCACTATGGAAGTAGATTGCCCCATCTTCCTTCCAAGGAGTGGCTGGTGGGTTTGAACCGCCAGCCTTCTGGTTAGCAGTCAAGTGCTT
>NW_006921664.1:5052439-5053172 GCF_000298275.1 Orycteropus afer afer | reverse complement strand
GTTTTTATGTGCTTTCAAAGATTTCTCCAAAAGGGAAAAAAATATTTGACAATGACATATATGACAAGGGACTTATCTCTAAAATTTATAGAAAACTCCAACACCTAGACAACAAAAAGTCAAATAATCCAGTTATAAAAATGGGCAGAAGATACAAATAGATACTTCACCAAAGAGAGTATTCAGGTCACCAACAGACACATGAAGAAATGTTCACAATTATTAGCCATTATTAGAAATGCAAATCACAACAACATTGAGATACCATCTGGCCCCAGCACAAGTAGGAAAGTTCAACAAGACAGAAAATAACAAATGCTGGTGAGGATGTAGAGAGATTGGTACTCTCATACACTGCTGATAGGACTGTAAAATGATACAACCACTGTGCAAAGCAGTATGGCAATTCCTTAAAAAGTTGGAATTAGAAATACCATTTGACCCAGCAATTCCATTACTAGGTATATATCCTAAAGAAATGAGAGCCGGGACAAGTACAGATATATGCAAACTCATATTCATCGCAGCACTATTTACAACAGCAAAAAGATGGAAGCAACCTAGATATCCATCAACTGAGGAATGGATAACCAAACTATGGTACATACACACAATGGAATACTATGCAACCCTAAAGAATAACACATAATCTGCAAAACACTGCATAACATGGATGAACTTGGAGGACATTATGCTGAGTGAAATAAGTCAATCACAGAAGGACAGATATTGT
>NW_006921664.1:5036132-5044934 GCF_000298275.1 Orycteropus afer afer | reverse complement strand
CCCCATCTTCCTTCCAAGGAGTGGCTGGTGGGTTTGAACCGCCAGCCTTCTGGTTAGCAGTCAAGTGCTTAGGCACTATGCTACCAGAGCTCCTGAGATAACTTTAAAAAGAAGTATGGAAACTCTCTGAATAAATATATAAACTTTCTCTAAGCATCATAAAATATTGGAATAAAATTCCATCATATTACCAGGTGGAATTACCAAATTTTATGTAACTTTAATTCTTTACAACTTAGTATATAAGTTGAATGTAAATCTAAAATCTCAAGAAGACAGATTTATATAAATAAAATGTTATATATGGATTGAATGTGTATGTATTTGCTTAAGGGTATAGAATTATCTATAAGAATTAGTGGAAAAGAATAAGAAACTTTGAGGAAAGGGTATGGATGTTTAATTTAACATTAATATTTATTTTAATTAAAATGGTATCTTATTCAGTCACAACAATATAGGAAAGATAAGTGGAACTATACAAATAGACCAGAAGTTGACCCTGATATAAATTTTGTAAATAATAATAATAGAATCAAAAATCTATGAGTAGAGGGTATATTATAAGATAAATTAGTGAGCTATATAATTAGCTCACTAATTTGGAAAAAAAAAAAAAAAAACAACCTAAGATATATTTTCCTCTTTACCCATGGAAGCAGCAGTGAAGATTTCAGAAGTCAAATTTCACTGGCAAATCTGCTGCAAAAGACCTCTTTGAATTGTTGAAGAGCAATGATGTCCCTTTGATGACTAAGATGTGACTAACCCAAGCCATGGTATTTTCAGTCACCTCATATGCATGTGAAAGCTGGACAATGAGTAAGGGAGACTGAAGAAGAGTTGATGCTTTTCAATTGGGGTGTTGGCAAATAATACTGAAAACACTATAGACTGTCAGAAGAACAAACAAATCTGTCTTGGAAGAAGTGCAGCTGGAATGCTCCTTGGAATTGAGAATGGCCAGACTCTGTTTCACCTGCTTTGGTCATGTTGTCAGAAAGGACCATTCCCTAGAGAAGGATATCATTCTTGATAAAGTAGAGGGTCAGCAAAAAAGGGGAAGACCCTCGGTTAGATAGATTGACACCTGGCTACAACTATGAGCTCAAGCATAGCAAAAATTGTGAGGATGGGGCATGACTGTGCAACATTTCATTCTGTTGTCTATAGGGTTGCTATAAGTTGGAGCTGATTCAATGGCACCTAATGACAACAACAACATATTTTCCTCTTTAGGCATACACCAATCCCTAAGAGATCTGAGTTAAATATAAAAAGTTAAAAGAAAATATGGATAAATATAATCTTATCTTGAGATAGGAAGATGTTTTAAGCATAAAAGAACAAAGTAATAAATACAGAAAAGAAATCCACATTTTGGACAATATAAATTGTTAAACTCTCTATAAGTTAAAAGACAAAAAGATAATTATAAATTGGGAACTGTCCTCATTTACAGAAAAAAATGATTATATCCTTAATATATAAAAACCCACTGCCATTGACTCTATTCCAACTCATAGAGACCCCCATAAGGTTTCCAAGATTGTAAATCTTTATGGAAATAGATTGCCTCATCTTCTGCAGAGTAGCTGATGGGTTTTAACTACTGACCTTGTGCTTAGCAGCCAAATGCCTTACTCACAGAGCCACTAGAGCTCCTTAATATATAAAAGAAGTAGTAAAATATACCTTTATGATAAGAAAAAGTAGTAAAAGTCTACTATAAAAATAGAAAAGACATGAGCCATCTCCCCATTCATTTATTTCTTCATTTAGTATTTATTATTTGACACCTATGATGTACTGTGTGGTAGCATAGTGCCTAAAGCATTTGAATGCTAAACAGAAGGCTGGCAGTTCAAACCCACCAGCCACTCCTCGGAAGGAAGCTTGGGCAATCTACTTCCATAGTGATACTGCCTCAGAAACCCAAGGAGGGGTCACTATGAGTCGGGTCTGACTCGATGGCACATGACAACAACAACAACATGATGTACTAGTCACTGTGAGAGGTGTGAGTCATGGATGAAGACATAGAAAAGATTATTGAATCAATGAAAATATGTTAGCCTCACAGGAAAACAAAACATAAATTAATGAAAAATATTTGTGAGGCTAATATCAGCATAAATCTCCACTTTTTGCTTCCCGGTTCAGTTTGACATCTGTTGCAATGTGCAGCACTTCTTTCTCTAACCCTAGCCACCCTTAGTTAGGTTGTTGTTATAAGGACGCTGTTTTTCACACTACAGACGTAAGCTTCAAGTTTGGGAGACCACGAGATGACTTCACCTTTTGGCCACAGATTCGGGTTTTTCCCACCTCCCCCCTTCATGATGCCAACCGCAAGCTTGGGAGTCCCCCCTGGACTCCTTCACTTCTGACCTACTGACTCCCACTACTCCTTTGGGTTTGATAATTCTCTAGAATGACTGACAGGACTTACATACAGCACTATCCTTACAATTATTGATTTATTATAGCAAAAGGGATACAAATCAGGATCAGCACCAAGAAATGCATAGGATAAAGTTGGAAAGGGTTTCCAATGTGAAGCTTCAGTGTCGCAAAGAGCATGCTACCCTTCCATGTACATTGATGTCTTTCACCAACCAGGAAGTCCATGGGGCTCCTGTGTTGAGATTGGTTTCATTACATAGGCATGATTGATTGAATCATGCTCTCCTCTGTCCCTGAGGTCAGTCAATACCAGGCTACTAGGTGGTTGGGCCTGGCCAACCCCCAACTCATCTGCACAAATCCTTAAGTGTTATCTGCAAGTTTTAAATAATAAAGTCCTTTAATTATTCTGGTAATTCCAAGGGTTTATACTTATCTCTCAGGAAACAAGGATAAAAACTGAAAGTTAGTTCTTTATCCCACAGTACCCTACAATTTTGCCTATCTAATAAAATTTTTTAAACTATACTACTTTATGCCATTGAAGAGGCACTGAGATTGGTCCTTTGAAGCAATGCAGAAAGAAGTGTATATTAGTCAGGTACTTACACTGTGGCATAAAATTTGGCAATACCCAATGTGGTAGTTAAGGTTATGTGTCAATGTGGCTGGGCCTGGTTTTGAGTGGTTGTATAGTTGGATTCCCCATGATGAGACTGGTTATCAGCTCCATGGTGGAATCTACTGTGAGCAGCTAAGTAGCTGCCATAAGGAAGTGGTCTGCTTTCAGTATATAAGAAGCAGTTTTGGGAAAGTTCTCTCATTTTTTGACACTTCTGGATCCTGCATTTGGCCAAGTCTTAATCTCAGTGGCCTACCATGTTGTCTGCCTATCTTGAGACAGTTGCTGGTCTTGAACTAGCGGCCTGCCATGTTGCTTAATAATCTTGGGACTGTATCATTTTACTTGTCGATCTTGGGTTTGTCAGCGTCAGCAGCCAGCAACTGCCTGAAATAAGAGATGCCTCCAGCTCCAGTGGGCTAGGAGCAAGAGTCAGAGCTGAAGCCCAATGTCAAGGTCCCTTCACCTAGCCCCTAGAGCTGGCACTTTGAACTTGGACTTCAAGCCTTCTAAACTGTAAGAGAATAAATCCTTGTTTTTAAAGCCATCTCCATAGATTGGTGGTATTTTGTGTTAGAGCAGCACTAGATAACCAAAACACCCATCAACTATATTACTGAGTGATTAGATTCTCAGAGACAAGGACAGCAAAAATACTCAGAAATTGATGCAAAGAATAAGCTATAAAAATGCTTATTTTCAAAATAATATTTTCAATAGTGAAACATTAGAAATATAGAACCCAACAAAAAATTGCTTAAAATGCTATTTAGTAATGCTTTAATATGGAGTAATGTGTAGCCATATAAAACAAATCTTTTACAAATATTTAATAATATAAAAATTTCTTTTGATGTGCTAAATAAGTAAAACAATATTAATGGCATATGCAGTACAATATTTGTTGGCTGCAAAATACATATATATGCCAAAAATAGATTGGAAAGACATCCCAAAGATATTAATAGTACTTATCTTGGGGTGGGGAGCTCTGGTAGCATAGTGCCTAAGGCACTTGACTGCTAACCAGAAGGCTGGTGGTTCAAACCCACCAGCCACTCCTCGGAAGGAAGGTTGGGCAATCCTACTTCCGTAGTGATACTGCCTTGGAAACCCAAGGAGGGGTCGCTATGAGTCAGGGCTGACTCGACGGCAAATAACAACAACAAACAACATCTTGGGGTGATAGAGCTTGAAGTGATTTTATTTTTCTCAGCATGCCATTCCTCAGAAGGAAGGTTGGGCAATCTACTTCCATAGTGATACTGCCTCAGAAACCCAAGGAGGGGTCGCTATGAGTCGGGTCCAACTCAATGGCAAACAACAACAACACAACAGCTTTTGTAATTAGCTAATATTGTTCTTACCAAGGTTCCTGGATAGCAGAATTTTCACTCCACTACTAACCTAAAAAGATGGCGGTGCTGAGGAAGGAAGGCCTGGCAATCTTCCATAAAGCTTACACCAAGAAAATCCTGTGGAGCAATTCTACTTTGTAGCACGTGGGGCACTGTGAGTTGAAATTGGCATGATGGCAATGGCTTTTGTTTATTTGGTTTTTATCATTAAAAACTGTGACTATGAAAGAAATAGTACGTTTTGAAAAGGTAAGAAAAGGAGCAATATAGGTGCAGGAAGCATCTTCCAAATTATGAAGTGGCCTTGCAACCTAATTGTTAATTCACCCACACAGTCCTCCTTCAAAGTTTACACACCAAGGAGTCTTTTCACACACGCACCATCACACACACCTGCAACAAACCCAGTAATTGTTCTTTTCCAGGACAGGTGGCCTTAGGTTTATTAAATCAAATGCTTTCCAGAATTTTTTGCCACTATCCTGCTAATTGATCCACTGAGCCATTTCTTCTGGTGATTTGTGGTTTCAATGGTATCTCTTACTGAATTCCTTTACTGGGTTTTTGTTATTAAAATTGTTTCACTGGTTGAGATCTATTCAGTACTGGTGCTGGGAGGAGGAGAAAGTAGGGGAAATGTTGTAACGCTTTAAGAATCCACTGTGCAGGAAACTCTTGTCCAAGGGCTCAGGTCCAGTACCAGTTGATGGAGGCCCTGTGGAAAGAAGTGACCTTTTTCTTTATTTTCTCTCAGAGATAGAAGATACCACAGACTGAGGAATCCTGTTACATAAAAACTGTATAATGGACAATTTATTTTGGATCAATTTAACAGACTGATTTATAGCCTAACTTGTTCTTTAGAATTATCTAGAGGTCAGAGACATTGATTTCCACATCAAGAAAGTCACTAGAGATCTCTGGTGTTTGCTGCTCCCATTTGTCATTGCTCCTTAAAAACAACAACAACAACAACAAAAATCTAAAGTGTCTCCCATAGTGGTTTGTAGGATTTAGGTAAAGATCAAGTTCAATTAAAAACAAAATTCTAAGTTACAAGATGCTATTCAACATTTTGGAAAAGGATAGCAATAATGGTGGCACAACATGAAAAATGTCATCAATGTCCGTAAACTGTAAATGTGGAAGTTGTTAAGTTGCTGAATGTCTTGTGTATGTTTTCACTACAATAAAAGCAAATAATAATAATAATAACAATAAGTAAATAAATAAAAATACAGATGCTATTCAAAATTAAATGTCCATAGAAATACATGTTATGATCCTTCCAAAAAATTATGACAAGTAGCCCCTTCCTATATAAGGGGAATTCATTCATCTTTATGACATTATAAATTATTACTAATCCTGATTAAATGCCTTAAGTCCAATGTAGTCTTCCCTGTACTCTGGAAAATTCTGAGGAGCATTTTCTTTATTTGGCATATGCTTCAGTGTTTCCCTTCTCTTAGTTTTGCTTTCCTAATCTGAAGCCAAATACCTGAATTGTACAGAATGCACTGTAACCCCCCTTTCCCCACAGAACAGAAAGTACATTCAGCAGAAATACAAATGTCTCATCCCACCTGGCCAGGTTATATTTGTCACTCAGAAAATATTCATTGGATCTTCTTAATGTCAACGAGAAGCCTCATTCAGGTATTCATGAGTTTTTAGTGCTCAGGGCCCCTCCTTCTCCTTCTTCTCCTCTTGCTCCCTCTTTAATGTGCAAACAGTTAATTTGCTCAGCTGCTAACTGAAAGGTTAGGGGTTCAAGTCCACTCAAGTGTACTTTGGAAGAAAGGCCTGGTGATCACCTTCTGAAAAATCAACCACTGAAACACATTTCTACTCTGACACACTTGGGGTGCTATGAGTCAGAGTAGATTTGATAGCATCTGGACTGTTTTTTTTAATAATATATGTGACAGAAAATTCAATCCATTAATTCATTAAAATATGATGATGGATAAATCACCGTCATCTCCTGTCCATCCTCCTACTGAAGTGATAGATGACCCTACTGCACACTTGGTGGAGAAAGCTAATGAGGTTAAGAAAATAAAGCCCACAAACTCCCACAGCCACATAACCCTTGCCTTTCATTATAAGTGAACTATCCATGCTCCTCTCTAAAGCCAGTTCTGAACTGGTGCACAAGACCAACCCTCTGTCACCTGTTGAGGGCACCACACCAGCAATATCCCAACCCTGTTAGATCATTCCCAGATGCATACAAACATCGGTTATTTTCCCTAAATCTTCTTGACCAGCTCTCTCTTCATCTGCCATCCTATTTCCTTCCTCGCCTTACAGCAGAACATCTCAAAAGAGCTATCTGGATGTTATCCTCCCATTTTCCCTTAAATGTTCTCTGATCAAGCTTCCCCTACATCAGTACTTTAACTGCAGCTGTTCTTATTAAAGTCACCGGTGACCTCCACTTTGGAAAACTCATTGGTCAGTTGTGATTTCTCACTCTATTATAGTTGATGAAGCATTCCATGAGACACTGCTCTCTCTCTCTCTCTCTCTTTCTCTCTCTCTCTCTGTATATATATATACACACACATGTATATCTATGTATGTATATATACAAGTTGCCATTGAGTAGAATTACAACTCATGGTGACCTCATGTGTGTGAGAATAGAACTGCGCTCCATAGGATTTTCAATGGCTAATTTTTCTTGGAGTAGTTCTCCAGGCCTTTCTTCTGAGACACTCTGGGTGGCCTTATACCTCCCACCTTTTGATTAGAAGCCAAATGGTTAACCATTTGCACCACCCAGGCTTTCAACCTCCAGGAAAACATCTTTTCTTTTTTTTTTTTTTTCTTCCCTACATCACTGGCTGCTCATTCTCAATCTCTTTCCTCTTTCCTCTTTCCTCCAAACCTTTTAACAGCTGGATGCCACAGGGCTCAGACAATGGACTTCCCTCTCACCTGTGTATACTCTCCCCTTTGGTGATCTCATCCACTCCAGTGATTTTATTTAATATCTGTGGGCTGGTGACTCCCAAACTTGCATGTCCATTGCATATCTTTGCTCTGAACTCTAAACTTGAATATTCAGCTGACTGATATCTTCAACTGGAGATCTAATAAACATCTCAAGCTTAAAATGTCCAAACTGACCTCCTTATTTACTCGCCAGCTCCCTCCACTTGCAATCTTACCCATGTCAGTTGAGGGCAACTCTACCTTTCCTGTTTCTCAGGCTATAAACCATGGAATCATGCTTGATTCATCCCTGCCTTTCACATCTACATCCAAGGCTATATCTTCCAAAATAGATTCAAAATTTGATAATTTCTCAGCATGTCTATTACTCCCACCACCAGCCACTCTTAGGAAGGAAGGTTGGGCAATCTACTTCCATAGTGATACCACCTTGGAAACCCAAGGAGGGGTCGCTATGAGTCGGGCGTGACTCGATGGCACATAACGACAACAACAGCAACAGTTTGAGCATTAGCATTTCACCCTGATTACCACAGTAGCCTCCTAAGCCCTTTGACAAATATGGTCTGTCCTCAACACACCCACCAGTGTGAGCCATTTCACACATGAGCCAGAACATATCACTGCTCAGAGCCCACCGATGTCTGTTCAATGGCCACACATGGTCTAGTGCCCCTTTTCTTCCTGGCTGCTTTTTCTGCTTATCTCTTTTTTACTCCTTGTTCTCCAGTGTCATGAACCTCCTCACTGTCCCTCAGGTACACCAGGCACACTCCTTCTCTGGGATTTTGTGCTAGGTCTTCCCTCTGCTTCTGATGCCCAGGTGGTGTGCTCCCTCTGTTCCTTCACATAGCACCTCTAGGATGTCTTTCTTGATCACCTTATTTAAAATTGCAAGGACGCCCACTCCCTAGGTCCCATGCCTGTCTCGGTTTTCTCCATAGCCCATAGATCTTTCTAATATACTTAGTCAGTAATTTACTTAATTGTCTTGTTTATGATCTCTCCTCACTAGAATTTAAACCCCATAAGAGCAGGGATTTTATCTATTGTTTGCTTTTGTATATAATGTGCCCAGATTAATAGTGGAGATACAGTAGGCACTTCACAAAAATCAGTTAAATGAATGAATAAAGCCAATACTTTTCAGTGATTAAAAATGAGGAAATGTGCATTTTATTATTAGTAGTAGTGGTAGTATTCCTTTGAACTACACCTAGATTATATTTTCTGCTCATTTATTTCAGATTCAGCATTAAGGGTGGGTTGAGGGTTGGGATTCTTGATTTCTGGTATAGGTAAGGGCTTTTTTTTTTTTTTTTCCCCAGCTATGGTGACCTTATAATAATGAACTGAATGGAGATATTTTATTTGTGTGAAATTCTGAGCACAGCAATTGAAGGACAACCTTAAGCTCCTCCACAATTGTCTTCTTTTCCTTTTTTTTTTTTT
>NW_006921664.1:5032010-5035132 GCF_000298275.1 Orycteropus afer afer | reverse complement strand
AGTGCCTAAGGCACTTGACTGCTAACCAGAAGGCTGGCGGTTCAAACCCACCAGCCACTCCTTGGAAGGAAGTTTGGGCAATCTACTTCCATAGTGATCCTGCTTCAGAAACCCAAGGAGGGGTTGCTATGAGTCGGGTCCGACTCGACGGCACATAACAACAACAACAGCCTTCCTTAAAGGAGTCCCTATCCCTACCCATATATTTGTTCCTGGTTTTTACTATTCATAGGCAATCGCAACAAATGGCAGTCAAGATACCATGTAACTACATAACTGGAAATTTTTAAGCAAGGTACAAACTGTTAAACAAAAAATAAATATCATTAAGTATGTATTTAAAACTGTTAAATAAATAAATACTGAATTATAAATCAAAATTATCTAAATAAAGCTGATTATTCTTACACATACAAAAAAATTGTTTCATGAAATATTGTTATAAAACTGTTGGCAATTCTAGCACTTAGTGGTCATCAAATTGCCAACATAAAGAATCCATCTCATGTTTCTTACATGTTGTATCTAGACTAAAAATTCTCAGAAAGCAGTCTGGGGACACCTGAGGATCCCCAAGAAACTTCCAGGGAGTCTGTAGCATCAAATCGATCTCTGTAATAGTATTCTGACTCCATTTACTTTTTGACCCTCACACTCCCATAACTGTGTGGTGCCATTCTTTAGAAATTCCATAATGTGTGCTATCACATCAGACTGAAGGCAGAAACAGATATGACATTCCAGTTGTCTTCTATTAAGCCAGACCTTAAAGAGATTTGCAAAAATGCAAAACAGCACATCAATTCACATAATTTTTTTAAAAAAAATATATACAACTATTTCATGTAAAATGTTATCCATATTAATATACTATGGATTTATAGTTTTCAAGTGGATTAATAAGTGTATTTTAAATATTTTCTCTGTTTTAATTTCTAATTTACAAATAAATAGATATAACCCACATAAATAAAAGTCCTTTTTATTAAATTATTAAAGTCCTCAGTAATTTTTATGAGTGTAAAGTGATTCTGAAAGCAAAAAGTTTAGGAACCACTGATACAGACCTACAAGAGTAATAGATACTGCTTAAAAATCTTGGGAAATGTTTCTTAGGTTCCTTTGCATTGAGTCATGAGCACCTCCAGGACCATGAATTGGAATCAGAAGAGAAGTAAGAGCTTGATACTGCTGAGAAAGAATACCTTTCTTGCAAAAATTTCTTTCATTCATGTTCTCCAAGAGAAGCATTTGACAAGTTAATTGGTCTTTTCTCTTACCTGAGCAATTCTGCTGCTCAAATCCTTCACAAAGCAGTCTGTCTCCAGTGTTAGCAGTGGGACAGCTACAAGCCTTCAGGGCATCTGGACTCAGCTGTGCTGTGATGCAAGGACTTGGGGAACAGAGGTGGGGAAGCATGTCCCTGGGGCCTGGTCGATTTTAACAAAGAAGTTTCTAGCCATGCTCCCTTGTGTATATGATATGCAACAGCCCCAAAGATCTGCAGCTCTACTAGTCAATCTTCTCCAGGGAAAAAAAAAAAATGTTGCCATTGAGTCAGTTCTGACTTATAGTGACTCCACATGTGTCAGAGTAGAGCCACACTCCACAGGTTTCTCAGTGGCTGATTTTTCAGAATTATATCTCCAAGATTTTCTTCTGAGGAGCCTCTGTTGTTGTTGTTGTTATTTGCCATCGAGTTGGACCCAACTCATAGAGACCCCTCCTTGGGTTTCCGAGGCAGTATCACTATGGAAGTAGATTGCCCCATCCACCTTCCAAGCGGTGGCTGGTGGGTTTGAACCACCAGCCTTCTGGTTAGCAGTCAAATGCCTTAGGCATTATGCCACCAGAGGAGCCTCTAGATGGATTTAAACCTCCAATCTTTGGGTTAGTAGCTTAAGGTGTTAATTGCTTGCACCACCCAGGGACTCTCTACTAGTCACAGTCATCTTATTATAAGAAATGGAATCACTACATTCTCCAGAGTCTGAAATAACTTTCATTCTTTTCTCAGTGGAGAATATGAGATATGTTTATAAGCACTATTTCATTTTCTCCCCACAACAAACTTGAGACATCATAGTATTTATATTTTGATCTGGTGACTTAGTGCCTAAGGCACTTGACTGCTAACCAGAAGGCTGGCGGTTATCACTACTTCCATAATGATACTGCCTCAGAAACCCAAGGAGGGGTCGCTTTGGGTCAAAATCAACTCCACGGCATTGAGTTTTTGAGTTTAATGAAGAAATCAAGGTAGCAAGTAGCTAAGGGACTTGCCCAAAGTTGCAGATCTGGCAAGTTGCAGAGACAGGACTTCAACTCAGGTTTTGTAAGTCAAAATCTCAAAGGGCTTGGCTGATGTGGTTCACTTTGTATATGTTTTCTATGTGGCTTATTATTATTATTATTATTTTTAAATTTTAAGGGTCTAATTTATATTCAATTTTATTGAGCTCTGGTGGCATAGTGCCTAAGGCATTTGACTGCTAACCAGAAGACTGGTGGTTCAAACCCACCAGCCACTCCTCGGAAGGAAAACTGGGCAATCTTCTTCATAGAGATACCACCTCAGAAACCCAAGGAGGGGTCGCTATGAGTCAAATCGACTTGACAGCAGTTTGGCTTTTTGATTGTTTGATTTTGGTTTAAAATGGGCTAGCTCTTTTTAAGAAGAGACAGCCCTTACCAATAATTGAGAATTTCTGGAATAATTTGTTGTTGTTATGTGCCGTGAAGTCAGACCTGACTCATAGCGACCCCTCCTTGGGTTTTCGAGGTGGTAACACTACAGAAGTAGATAGCCCAACCTTCCTTCTGAGGAGTGGCTGGTGGGTTTGAACCACCAGCCTTCTGGTTAGCAGTCAATATATATATATATATATATTTCTATATATATAACATAACTCTCCTGAACCTTCAGTATAAGCAGCAGCTCTGAACAGAGAAGAAAACCAAAAAAAAGGAAAATAGGGAGTTGTGAGGGCTTCCTGAGATTAGTTGTTTGGACAAATTGGTTCAGGGTCTTAACCTTTATTAATTGGAGTTATCTGGGGAACCTTATGATCAGGCTACATCATGGGCCAGTTAATTCAGAATCTCTTGGGGAGAGGGAGTGG
>NW_006921664.1:5030883-5031520 GCF_000298275.1 Orycteropus afer afer | reverse complement strand
TCCTTCCTTGGCGCAGGTGCCCTTTTGCCTCTTTAATAAAATCTCCTGTTGGGTACCCTGGTGTGTGGCGTGGCCATTGAGTGCCGACGGAGCTCTAACATTGGTGTCAGAAGCAGGATTGCTGGTGCCCCCGATTCCTCATCAGAGGGTCCAGAACCCCCCATTCCCCTGGCACTCCAACCTGCCCCCCAGCACCCGCGACCATCTTCCCTGGCGCCTTCCCAGCAAACAACAGCGGCAAATCATCGCCTTCGCCCTGGCCTGGCCTGTCTTACAGGTCCCAGAACACCAGACGCCAAACATGTCCAGCCGACTCCTGGGAGTCAACACCTTTAGAACCCGCTTCTTTGAGGACGTCTACATACTACAAATCACCAACCAGGCAAAACAACACAGCATCTCTGACGTTGAAGCAAAAGAAAACTGGTTTTGGTACTACAAGAGACAAACTAAAGTGCAAGTATAGATGAAGGCCCCGCTTCCAAAGATGCCACGCCCCTCACCAGCAGGAAGCAGCTCCAGAAGATTGACCTTCGCCCCTTTCCCACAAAAGCGGGCCCTTCTTTTTTTTTGCCTTTTAAAAAACCAAAGAAGGGGGAATGTTAGAGATATGCCACGCCATCTTGCGTGGCTCTTC
>NW_006921664.1:5026912-5030380 GCF_000298275.1 Orycteropus afer afer | reverse complement strand
AAGAGCTAGGCAAGCTCAATCTCTTTAATCTCAGGGTACTGACCCTGTTACAGGGTACACAGTGGAGATGTAATTATAAGAACAATTATAGCCACTAGATAACCGGGGTCATTAGGTTACAGCAGAGCGGTAGCAAATTGGACTACTTACTACATCACCCAAAATTCCCTACTAAGGACTAGCAGAAGGAAGCCCCAGAGACTCTGAGGGAAATGGAGGAGCTCAGGGTGCAGCAAGCGAGTGTGTGGAGTGTCATCATTACATCCATTGCTTTTTAAAGACACTTTGGCTTTTCTTTAATGTTATCATGTACAGAAGGCCCAGTTCCCCGGGGGACTGTGAGTACTTTGTGTTCAGCCCAGCCCCTGGATAGAGCATGGCAAAATGTTTGTATCAAATGATGCTCCACTGTTCTTCTCTGCAATTTTCCAAAGTTCAGTCCATAGCCCTGGCATCCCATGTGTTAGGACTCTCCAGGCCAAAAATGAGTCATCTGTTGTGGTGGTGGGTTTTTGTTTTTGAAAACCCAAAATGACTTTATTTTAGTGCATTATATAATTTTTCAGCCCATACGGGTGAGGTCTAATGTACATTAAAGTGGAAAGCTGTCTGTGCCAGCTGGCAGCAATGCCCTGCTTTCCCCCTAGGGACGGCTCGTTTCCTAAAGGAAAAAGGTTGCTGCATCTCCCATGATCTCCAATATTCTGAGCCCCCTGAAGTTTTCTTTGACTCTTTAAGACCAATATGTACAGGCATACAGGAGACCACAGCAGGGAAAACCTTCAAGCCAATAGCGAGAGCCCTATGCTTGGCAGTCCTATGGAAGGTTGGTGGGAGGGAGGATGTTTCTGAGATAGCACATTCCTGGCAGAGAGACATGAAGTGACTCAACCTAGTGAAGCTGCAAAGAAGTCCTGGAGGGAAACTGGCTGCCACTGTTGCTATAAACCTGGCTCCTTCCAATACCATGGAAGCAGCCTTCCATAAGGCTAAGTACTGGCAGATTATTCACCTCTCTGACATTGTGGTTCTTCACTCCCACCTCAGGCCCAAATCTGTCTATAACAGTCTTTCCAGGAGACACAACTATTATAATGAAGGTACTAAAGTTAGTGGGGGGCTCTGGTGGCATACTGCCTAAGGCATTTGACTGCTAACCCAAAGGCTGGCAGTTCAAACCCACCAGCCACTCCTCAGAAAGAAGGTTGGGAAATCTACTTCCATAGTGATACTGCCTTGGAAACCCAAGGAGGGGTTGCTATGAGTCGAGTCTGACTTGACAGCAGTGTGTGTTTGAAGTTAGGGGAGTTTCAGGATGTTCAGGATGGCACAGCCAGGGTCAGAGACAGCACATAAATCCAGGTCACTCTGACTCCAGAGGCTTTTGCTGCATTACTAGCTTTTATGTTATTGGCAGGGATATTCTCTTGTACTGCAGTTCCCAATGCCGGTAACGAGATGGAGGACTGAGGACTTTTGGGAACTGGGACCTGGGCCAGTGCTGTTGCAAGGAGTCTTTTCACAGAGTGAGGACAAGACCAGAGAACAGGGAGGGACAAGAGGCAAGAGAGGGACAATGACTGATGGAGGAGGATGTGGTGGCAAAGGAGGAGAACATCTGAGTTACATATGGCTTTCTCATCCCCTTTAAAGACTTTCTAACTGATCTTTGCTTGCATCTGGATTATCTCTCCATCTCAATCGCTACACTGCACTGATAAGGGAGAAACAAGTGATTACAATCCGTTTATACCACACTAGCAGAAAGAGATTGAATAAATCATTTATAAATATTAGTGGCTCCTGTGACATGGACTTACTATTTTTTATTTTTCTTAAAGAAAATTCAAATCTATATATGCATACTGTTTGTGACTTGGAATTTTCACTAGCACATGGTCATGCCAGCATAATTGTCCTGAATTTTTCCTTCTTCCATTTATTCATTCATTTACTAAATATTCATTGTGCTCCTACTTCATGCCAAAAAAAAAAAAAAAACAACCCTTTGCCCTTGAATTGATTCCTACTAATGGCAACCTGGTGTGTCAGAGTAGGACTGTACACCATAGGGTTTTTAATGGCTGATTTTTTGGAGGCAGACTGTGAGGTTCAAGCACATTTGGGTGTGCTTGAACTTCCAATGTTTTGGTTAGTAGCCAAGCATTTAACTGTTTGCACCACCCAGGGACTCTATGCATTGTGCTACATACCAGTTATATATGTTTGTCTCATGGAGCTCAGTATCTCATAGGGAAACAAAAGGTAAGCATGGAAAAAACATGGGTGGGACTGAACAGAGGGGTGGAGTAGAGCTCAGGGGAATTCCAAAGAAGTGCTTTCTTTAAAAAAGTTTGTATTGTAATTTGAGTGAAAGTTCACAGAGCAAATCAGCTTTCCATTCAACAATTTATACACATTTTGTTTTGTGACATTGATCGCAATCCATACAATGGGAAGTACACTTCCCACTTCCTCCCTTTGTTCACCTTTTTAATTTGTCCTTCTTTCGTATCCTTTCCTGCCTTCTGAGCATTATCCCTGGGCCAACGCTGTCCTTTTGAACACATATGGGAGGTTAGTCTAAGGAATATATATCTATCTGGTGTTATTGTTCTCCTTTTACAACTGTTTATTGTTAGGCTGAAAGTTCATCCATTGGAGTGAGTTCAGTTCCAGTCTTGATGGGTGTCTAAGGGCCATAGTCTTGAGGGTTCCAGTAGTAGCTATTAGACCAGTAAGCCTGGTCTTTCATTATTTTGAGTTTTGTCCCACATTTTTCTTCCTCTCTATCCAGAACCTTCTATTGTGATCTCATTTAGAACAGTAGGCAGTGGTGGTCGGGCACTGTCTAGTTCTTCTGGTCTTAGTGTCATGTAGAGGCTAGGGTTCAGTAGTCCACTAGTACTTTGAACTACTTGTTTCCATGAATCTTTAATTTTCTTCACTTGTCTTTGCTCTGGATGAGGAGAGACCAGTAATTTTACCTCAGGTGGCCTCTCACAAGCTTTTAAGACCCCAGTTGCTACTCACCAAAATAAGATGTACATTTTCTTTCTGTACTATGTTACGCCAGTTGACCTTGATGTCCTCTGAAAGTATGGTCCTGAGCCTTAGGCTCCATGACTCATTTCCTTAAGGTGTTTGTTTAAGGCTAAGAAGTCTTCATAACTTTGCCCCCCGTATAACCTATTATATTCATGAATATATTTGCAGCACAAATAAATACGTATGTAGAAATGTTCTCTCTCAAACCTATATATATTCATGGGTGCTTGACTAATTTGTTTTAGAAAGATCACCAAAAACCTGGTCCCTATGAGGCAGAGGTTAAAGATGTCCCAAATGTCCAAATTTACCAAACTGCTGCATCACTACATCATCTCTAACATCAATTCCTCCTTCTCCTCTCAGTACTTTACCTCCTGTCTTGTTGTTGTTTGTTGTTGTTATGTGCTGTTGAGTCAG
>NW_006921664.1:5023679-5026217 GCF_000298275.1 Orycteropus afer afer | reverse complement strand
CATAAATAAACTCTTTCTGCCCTCAAGTCGGATCTGACTCATAGCAACCCCGCCTTGGGTTTCCAAGGCAGTATCACTATAGAAGTAGATTGCCCAATCTTTCTTCCGAGGAGTGGCCAGCCTTCTGCTTAGCAATCAAGTGCCTTAGGCACTATGCTACCAGATCTCCCTAGGACTATGACTCCAACCCCAAACACTGCCATGGAGTCGGACCCGACTCAATAGCAACTTCTTCTTGGGTTTCTGAGGCAGTATCACTACAGAAGTAGATTGTTCAACCTTCCTTCCGAGGAGTGGCTGGTGGGTTTGAACTGCCAGCCTTCTGGTTAGCAGTCAAATGCCTTAGGCACTATGCCACCAGAGCTCTGAGGACTATGACTAGAAGGGTCATATTAAGCAATTCATTGCACTGCAGGCCACCTCCTGGCTCTTGTAGCCATTGGCCATTCATTCATACTTGAAGGATTAACTTGCCCCTTTCAATTAAGTTACCAGTCCCAGAGTCATTAACAATTAGTCCTTCAGTAGGGCAGAGTTTTAAGGATGAGGTTACTCAGGTACTAGCCATTCAGGTCTGCTGTAGGTGTCCATCTGATATGGTCAGGCACTCCAAAAGTTTGTCTCATCTTCACCCTTTCTGGCCTTTAATTAAATTTAACTAAGATTATTCCCTGTTCTGAGTCTTTCTTTAGATATCAACATAATGTTAGATTTCCTCTGCTCCAGCTATTATTTCTCCTTCCTTCCATTTGTCACTTATTTTTACCCAAAGTTTCCCACCTTGGGAAGGGACATCAGGTTCAGCTGCTGTGTCAGTCCAAATTGCCAGTAGCAAGACCAGTCTAGCAAATGCTTCCCCTCCGTCCACTCCCATTCGTGTTGTAGGGTTACATAGATACAACACTAGTGAGCTATCACAACCACTAGGTGATATAGCAGTATTCACTGTCAACTCCAATTTTGACAAATGGGGAGAAGGTGCAGTCCTTCCCATAAGGTCCTTGGGAATTCTAGCATACAGGTTCAGGGGTATAGTTACAGTCTCTTGCACAGGGATCATCCATGCCTCAGGCGCCCACAGCTGCATCCTGGGTCCTGGGACCATAGCTTCTGGCAGGAAAAAGCAATTTCAGGTGATGTGAGGAAGAATTTTACAGTAGTATCAACATCTTCCCCTACCCCCTCTTTCCCAGATTCCCCAGAGAAATGTAGGAATATGTCCAGTGGTGATCCTCTTGTTTTCCCCCTCATGTTGAGTGTGAACACACACTCATAAAGGTGTGTGAGCCACTCCTTCATGCCTTTATCTCCCCCCATTTTAGATAACAAATGTTTCAATTGCCCATTACAACTCTCTATCAAACCATTACTCTGAAGATGGTGTACAATATGATATGTTTCTTGACCCATTGTTGCACCCTATGGGCTGTAAAGTATGTTACTTGGTCTGAGGAAATATAACTTGGTGGCACAAATTAGTACAGTATCTTTTGATCCAATTCTTTAGCGATGTTTTTGGCATTTGCATCTGTCATGGGATATGGAAAACCCAGTCCAGAGTAATAGCTATTCCTGTGAGGACCCAATTGTAGATCCTTCCTTTGTAGGCCACTGGCATCATTGGTCCTATATAATCAACTTGCCAGCCCTGTACAAGGCCTTCCCCCTGGGGAATCTGCCTTATAACCATCTGTAACCTCCATCTTTCTTGCTGACAGAGCAGTCCCTAATGGCATTTTGTGCCTAAGAGGATGCAAGAGGGATGTGTCTAGAGTCAGCCTGTTTCCAACACCCCGATTTCCATTCATTTCATGGACCCAATTGACCACCTCAAGGGAGTGTACCAACATGTCCACTTGCTGATTCCAATTGCCTTCTGATCCAAGAAGGGGATTCTGCTGATGGGCATTGACATGGCCTACTCTAATGTGCTCTCAAAATTACTAGAGTGCCTTCCATAGGTCCATGCCCCACATAGACATCCCCTTAATAGTCTAGTTTTCCATTGCTCATTTATCTGACCATATATACCCAGACCATTGGCACTGCCCATGAACCAGTAAAAATCCAACATGTGGACTCTCACCATTGCCCAGTTTTTTCCATGACAACTAGGAAGACAGCATGCATTTCAGCCCTTTGAGCTGACTTGCTTTTACCTTCTTCAGACAGGGTCTTTCCATCTGCTGTTCTTAATGCAGCAGCTGTCCACATCAAATGTTGTTGATGCACCCTGGAACTACCATCTGTGAACCAAACAGCCTTTTGCTGGCTGGCAGAAAGTTGCTCATAGGGTACTGTCTGTGTGGCAGTGAACTCTGGAAGCTTCTCAGGTGGTTACAGGGTAGAACCTATGGGAAAATATGCTACCTGCTCATGGATACAATGGATGGTACCTTTCTGCATTCTTCCAGTACCTTGTTCTTATATAAACCATTTCCATTTTATTAGGGAATTATTTTTGGCACTCCTTATTAGGAGCTCTGGTGATGTAGTGCCTAAGGCATCAGACTGCTAACCAGAAGGCTGGTTGTTCAA
>NW_006921664.1:5015318-5023299 GCF_000298275.1 Orycteropus afer afer | reverse complement strand
AGTCACTACTGTCAAGTCAATTCTGACTCATAGTGACCCCTTCTTGGATTTCCTAGGTGGTATCTCTACAGAAGTAGATTGCTCAATCTTCCTTCACCTCCAAAATTGTGTGTGGATATGATAATGACCTAAATGCAAGAAATGTGAGACCACTTTTTGTAATTCAGGTATAGCCCAGTGTTGCTGAGGTCACTGTTCAAACACAGTTTTCCTCCAAGTGGTTTTATGGATGGGAGCCAGCAATATTCCCAGATGTGGAATATGTGTTCAATCTAAATAAACCAATTAAACATTGGGCTTCCTGCTTAATCTTGAGGGTAGGTAGTGACAGCAACTTATTTTTGGTTGCCTGTGGAATTACTTGGCTTCTGCACAAGAAATTCCTGAGAATTTAACTGTTGGGGTAAGGTCCTGAATTTTTGCTGGATTTATTAACCAGCCTCTGTTGGTCATGTGGGCCACCACTATTTTCAAATCTGCTCTAGCCTGTTCTTCTATGTTTGATATTAACATAATATCATCAATGTAATGTATCGCCATACTTGAAATCTGCACTTAGCCCAAGTCTCTTCCAACCAAACCATGACAGTAAACTGGTGAATTCAAATTACCTTGTGGCAAAACATTGGAAGTATACTGGGATCCTTCCTCTGTGAAAACAAACTATGGCTGGCTCCTTTCCAAATTTGTGATGGAGAAGAAGGCATTTGCAAGATCAGTCACTGAGTACCAGTCTCCTTTAACCTGCTATATTTTCTGCATGGTTGATACCATGTCTGGAACAGCTGAAGCCACAGGTTGCATTACTTTATTTAGGCCTTGATGCTCTACTGTCAGCCTCCATGAACCATTTATCTTTTTCACAGGCCATGTTGTTGTTGTTGTTAGGTGCTGTCAAGTGATCTCCAACTCATAGCAATCCTATGCACAACTGAATGAGACACTGCCTGGTCCTGTGCCAGCTCCAAAATCCCTGCTATACCTGAGCCCATCATTACAACCACTGTGTCAATCCATCTTGTTGAAGGCCTTCCCCTTTTTCACTGACTCTCCACTTTACCAAGCATGATATCCTTCTCTACAGAATGGTCCCTTCTTACAACATTACCAAAGTAGGTGAGGTGAAGTCTGGCCATTCTCACTTCTAAGGAGCATTCCAGCTGCACATCGTACAGAACAGATTTATTAGTTCTTTTAGCAGTCCATGGTACTTTCAGCATTCTTCACCAACACAACTCAAAAGCATTGATTCTTCTTCAGTCTTCCTTATTCATTGTCCAGCCCTCACACGCATATGAAGCAATTGAAAATACCATGGCTTGTGTCAGACACACCGTAGTCTTCAAGGAGATACCTTTGCTCTTCAGCACTTGAAAGAGGTCCTTCACAGCTGATTTACCCACTCCTTGGAAGGAAGGTTGGACAATCTACTTCCGTAGTGATACTGCCTCAGAAACCCAAGGAAAGGTCTCTATGAATCGGGTCTGACTCGACGGCACATAACAACAACAACACATACATTGTCTGATATCTTGACTGCTGCTTCCATTGGTATTGATTGTAGAATCAAGTAATATGAAGTCTTTGACAACTTCAGTCTTTTCTCCATCTGTTGTGATGCTGTTTATTGGCCAAGTAGTGAGGATTTTTGTTTAGCTTATATTAAGGTGTAATCCATACTACAGACTGCAGTCTTCAGTCTTCATAAATGCTCCACATCATTTTCACTTTCAGCAAGCAAAGTTGTGTCTTCAGCATATCACTAATGAGTCTTCCTCTAATCCTGATGCCACGTTCTTCTTCATATAGTCCAGCTTCTCAGATTATTTGCTCAGCACACAGATTGAGTAATGATGAAAGGATACAACCCTGACACAATCCCTTCTTGATTTTAAACCATGCAGTGTCCCCTTGTCCTGTTTGAACAGTCTCCTGGTCTATGTACAGGTTCCTCATGAGTACAATTAAGTGTTCTGGAATTCCCATCCTTCTCAATGTTATCCATAATTTGTTATAATACACACAATCAAATGCTTTTGCATAGTCAATAAAACACAAGTAAACATCTTTGTGGTATTCTTTGCTGTGAGCCAAGATCCATTTGACATCAGCAATGATATCCCTCATTCCACATCCTCTTCTGAATCCAACTTGCATTTTTGGAAGTTCTCTGTTAATATACTGCTGCAACTGTTTTTTAATTATCTTGCCAAAGGGGCAGGGAGACCACATCTTCTGACCTCCTCTAACCCCACAAGTGGAAGACAGGATCACCATCAGTAGCCCGAGGCTACTGCAAGGCCAGACATGCTGCCTCCCTCCAGCCTTTTCACCAATCTTTCCTCCCAAAGCACCCACCACCTCTCTCCGCGTTTGATAATTCACTGCAGTGGCCACACAGAACTCACAGATTATGGGATTTATTAGGGAAGCACCAGGCTACAATTCAAGTTCAGGAAAAACGCTCAGTCTCTCTCAGTCTCACTGTCTCTCAGCCAATAGTCTCTCTCAGTCTCTCTCCCAGCAGTGCATGTCTCTCGGTGTCTCTTTCTCAGCAGCATGTCTCTCTCAGGAGAATGTTTCTCAACAGCACGTCTTTTGAAGCCAGCAGTCAGAGAGAGCCTTCTGCCTCTAAGAGGGCTCCTTATAAGCCTGGCAGAGTAGCCAAATTAACCAATTATAACATCAGAATTCTAAGCTCCTGAGAAAGAGCAAACTTCCCAGAACATTACTTTGTGCTACTCCCAACAGAAATACCCCAGGTGCATGATTTTAACAATCGGAAGCTACTCAGTTTCTCACAGCAAATTCCACCATGCAGTTTACAAAGACTTATGGCTAGAAAAGCCATACCAGGTAATTTACTATACCACATATCTTCAATAAGATTTTCCTTGCATGTGATATTAATGATATTGTTTGATAATTTCCACATTCTGTGGGATCACCTTTCTTTGGAATGGGTACAAATATGGATCTCTTCCAGTCAGTTGGCCAGGTTGCTGTGTTCCAAATCTCTTGCAATAGCCAAGTGAGTGCTTCCAGAAGGGCATCTATTTGTTGAAACATCTCAATGGGTATTCTGTCAATTCTCGGAGCCTTGTTTTTTGCCCCTTCCTTCAGGGCAGCTTTGACTTCTTCCTTCAATACCAGGGTTCTTGATCATATGTCACCTCCTGAAATGGATGAACATCAACCAATTTCTTTTGGTACAATGACTTTGTATTTCTTCCATCTTCTTTTGATGTTTCCTTCATCATTCAACATTTTGCCCATAGAATCTTTCAGTATGTCGCGGTTTAAATTTTTTCTTCAGTTCTTTCAGCTTAAGAAATGCTGAGAATGTTCTTCTCCACAGTACAACAAACCGACAGACGAGATCATCTCCCTTAGCAGTTCCAAAACTGCTTCACCCACTTCCTGGCCTTCCCCCTAACCTATTCCAGTCCTCTTCCCTGGCTCCCATTTCCTCCTACCTGGATGGGGGCTCCCCACCCCCTTATCTGTATCTGGCCATCCACCCTGGCTTCCTTCTTCCTCCTACCATACAGGCCTGTTATAACGATAATTTATTGGCACCAATACTCCAGCCTTTGTTGTTGTTGTTATGTGCTGTCCAGTTGGACCTGACTCATAGTGACCCCTCCTTGGGTTCCTGAGGCAGTATCACTACAGAAGTAGATTGCCCCACCTTCCTTCTGAGGAGTAGTTGGTGGATTTGAACTGCCAGCTTCTGGTTAGCAGTTAAGTGCCTTAGGCACTATGCTACCAGCATTCCTCTCCAGCCTTTGTTGTTCTTGTTGTTATGTGCCGTCGAGTCGACCCCAACTCATAGCAACCCCTCATTGGGTTTCTGAGGCAGTATCACTAGGGAAGTAGATTGCCCAACCTTCCTTCCAAGGAGTGGCTGGTGGGTTTGAACTTAGCAGTCAAGTGCCTTAGGCACTATGCTACCAGAGCTCCTTCTCCAGCCAGCCAGCCTTTAGCATGTCTTTAATCCTTTTGTCCTCTAAGTATCCTATACTGTTTCAAGTTAACAACCTGAGTGGGTTTGGGCAATTCTAATGGTTCTTGTTTAGCATTGCCAATCAATACTGGCCTAAGGGCAGACTTACATATCTTCAGTTTTACAGTATCAGGTAGACAGAGTGTTCCCAATTAGATAGAATATTCATACCAATAATACACCCAGGTAAGAAAGATGCAACTACTTCATACCACATTTATTTAAATCTTCCAGTTCTTATCCAAACTTTCACTTTAGTCCCATCAACTGTTACACCCCCATATCCTCGAAGTCTAAACTTAGGCCCCTTTAAGATTTTATTGATAGGTTCTGAGATGACAGTACATTGGGCTCCTATATCCAGGAGCCCTCAGAAGGTCTCTTCCCTGCCCCCAGGCCATTTTACCCACACATGTGCTTGTTGCCCTGGATCTGATGCCGGGGGCTGAGCTAGAATACCCTGGCCCTCTCATCAGTCCCTGTCTTCATCAATTAGCTGAGCCTCTGCTTCAGCTGGCCACAGGTGGGACTTCCCATCATTAAATTCCTCCTGATTGGAGTGAATAGTAATCACTATTATTTTTCTTGCGTCTGTAAGAAGAAGCTGTGCCAACAGATCTGACATGGCTTCTCAGATTGTTGCTTTGTTTCACAGAAGCAAGGTTACATGGGGTGTCCATGTAGAATGGGCTCCCTTCATTACCTTATCTGCCATGAGCTGTATAAGGGGCATACTTTTGAGTGAATATCTTGATCACCATAAAGCCATTTCAGCCTGGCTTGCTAAACAGCACACTACCTGCTTCCTCTCAAGTGTTCCAGGGGGTATTAAGAGAGGGAGAGGGGCATTTTCCCTTCTCAGGTTAAGCAAATCTCACTGCAGATTTTATCCAGTCCATCAGACTGGCTGTTCTTCCAGGTTAACCTGCTGTGTAACTGCATCTTGGATCATCATTCATGCCTGTTCCATAGTGAGTTGTGGGTTTTGCATCAACCCAAATATACTCTTCCATTCTGTAGCATTCAAAACTAAAAACACTGACCCTAAATGCATAACTCTCATAATCCATTTTAGCAAAGCTTCCTCAGGAAGCTGATGATACCAATCTACAGACTGAAGCAACTCTTTTACACTATGCCCCCTGGTTTCAATAGTTTCTTAGTTTTGCTCATTTCCTTCCTGAACTATCATCTTGGTGATCAGTGGCCATAAGGGTATTGCCTGTTGTTCCAACACAACTTTCCATTTCCAGGTAGGCCCTGACACTAGCTGTTGTAGCTCTGATAGGACTGGATCTGGACTTGGTCCAGTGCTTCAACTCTTTACTATAATCTTTGTCCCTGTCGTTGCAGCTATAACAGTAAACAAGGAATTTTAAGTCTCACCCTTTCCTTGTTGTTGTTGTTGTTGTTATGTGTCGTCGAGTCAAACCCGACTCATAGCGACCCGTCCTTGGGTTTCTGAGGCAGTATCACTACGGAAGTAGGATTGCCCAACCTTCCTTCCGAGCACCCTTTCCTTATCATTCTGTATTTCCATATGCATGCAACAAGCTGATTCCTCAGGAGTTAGATCCACCCCTTCTAAGTCCATTGAATAGATTTTGCCTTGGGTAACTGATTGCAACATAACAGCTGCTTCAATCCACGGTTTTCTGTTTTGTTTTGTTTTGTTAACCTATTCAGAAACTCAAGGTTTTTCATTCTCCTGTTTATCCTCTTTTTCCCAAAGCCACATGTTCCAGTGAGTCTGGGCCATTACAGCAAATCCCATTTCTGACACCAACTGCTTGAATAATTTCTTTCAGAAGGATCAGCAAAAGGCTGGCCCTATGAGGCAGAGGTTGCAGATGTCCCAAATGTCCAAGTTTTCCAAACTGCTGTACCACTCTATTATCTCTAACATCAACTCCTCCTCCTCCCCTCAGTACTTTCTCTCCTTTCTTAGGGTTCACTAGGACATCTCCCAAAACTCACTGCCAAACAAATGGCTCACACAGTGGTGGAGGTGGGAAGACTGACAAGTCCCAGATCCATGGGCTAGGCATAGGTCTTAAGGATTCTTCTCACTCACGTGGTTGCTGGGGCTGGAAAACCCAAATTGGCAGGTCAGACAACTGACTGCATTCTTAAGGCCAGGGGTGAGATGGTGATGAACAAAATGTAGGATCCGAGGAAGAGAGAGTGACTTTGCCAGCACCTTCACATATATACACTCAAGAAAACTAAGGATGGTGACTTGAATGATACCCTCCAGTAAGGCAGGACTCAAGACACATCCCACCCTGAACAGGCATAGAGGCTATTCTTCTTGTTGTTATGTGCTGTCAAGTCAGCCCTGACTCATAGCAACCCCTCTTTGGGTTTCTGAGATGGTATCACTACAGAAGTAGGATTGCCCACTTCCAAGGAGTGGCTGGTGGGTTTGAACCACCAGCCTTCTGGTTAGCAGTGAAGTGCTTTAGGCACTATGCTACCAGAGCATAGAGGCTAGTGTTTACAATATATCACAAAGTGGAGGTCTATGACTAGAAGGGCCATATTAAGCAGTTTACTGCACTACAGTGGGTATAGTCCTATTCGCCTTCCCACTCCTTTTCACCTTGCATGGCTATTTATTTATCCACTCATAGATTATTGCTATTACTGTTATTGCAGGATTGTGTGTGTAATAGTCCTACCTTTGTTGCCTTTGACTCTTTTGCCCCTTCCAATGTCATCCTTTGCTTTGATTATTTTGTGTTAACCTCCCCCTTATTGTATAGTGCCTTTCAGTTCACCCAAGTTAATACTTGTCCACCCTGCAGTTTATGATTTACCCTTTCTTCCCTTCCACCCCTGGTAAACTTCAAAGAATGTTTCTTTCTGTGTGTGAACCTTTTCTTGACTTTTTATAGTTGTGGTCTCATACAATATTTGTCCTTTTGTGATTGACTAATTTTAATCAGCATAATGTCCTCTAGGTTCATCCATGTTAACAGGTGTTTCACAGATTCATTGTTACGTTTTAACATTCTACAGTATTCCCTTGTATGTAGGTACCATTGTTTATCAATTAACCTATTGTTAGGCACTTAGGTTGTTTCTAACTTTTTGCTATTGTAAATAATGCTGCAATGTACATGTTTTGGTTAGCTAGAGCTTCTCTGAGAGGAATACACCACAAATGGGATGGCTTTAACAAACAGGAGTTTATTCTCTTACAGTTTTGTAGGCTAGAAATCTGAATTCTAAGTGCCAGGCTATAGGCACTAGGTGAAAGCCCCTCGACCTTGGCTTTCAGCTCTGCCTCTTGCTACTGGCCCACTGAAGCTAGAGGCATCTCTTCATTCAGGCGTCTGCTGGCTGCTGAGGCTGACAACTCAAGGTCTACAAGTGAAAAGGCAGAGTCCTGATATTATCAAACCACACAGCAGGCCATTGATTCGAGTCCATTAAAAGTCCCAAGATTGGCAGAGCATGGCAGGGTGCTGAATGAAGACTCAGCTACATGAGGGTCCAACAGCCAAAAAGCTGTAGACCATTCCCAAAATGTCTCCTTCTCCTTATATACAGGAAATAGATCATATCCCTAAAGCAGCTACTCAGCTGCTCACAGCAGTTTCCACCATGGAGTTGATTGCTAGTCTCATCATGGGGAATAACTACCACCAGCTGCCCTGCCATTCAAAACCAAGCCCAGCCAAGTTGATGTAGTGTCTAAAGCATTTGATTGCTAACCAGAAGGCTGGTGGTTAGCCACTCCTTGGAAGGAAGGTTGGGCAATCTACTTCTATAGAAATACCACCTCAGAAACATGAGGAGGATTTGCTATGAGTCAGATTTGACTCGATGGCAGTGAGTTTGGTTTTTTGATACAGCAGTACATGAGTGTGCATCTATCTATTTGTGTTATGGCTCTTATTTCTATAGAATATATACCTAGTCCTGGGATTGCTAGATCATATGGTATTTCTATTTCCAACTTTTTTTTTT
>NW_006921664.1:5002250-5008543 GCF_000298275.1 Orycteropus afer afer | reverse complement strand
TACATAAATATTTAATGTTTAGGAGGTCTCAGTGTCTGATTTGTCTTCTGCTGTTTGTTCATTTTTAGATTTGTTTGATGGTGTATTTATGCCATGTATAAAGGTCCCTAAGTTTGCCCTTATTTTTTCTTTAATGATATTTATGGTTTTCATTTTTCATGTAGGTCTTTTATGCATCTTGATAAGTTTTTGTATATAGTAAGAGATTTGGATCCTGTTTCATTTTTCTGCAAATGGATATCCAGTTTTTCCAGCAATATTTGTTAAAGAACCCATCTCTTCCCTATTTAATGGATTTTGGCCTTTTGTCAAAGATCAGATGTCCATAAGTGGATGGATTTACTTCTGGGTGTTCAATTCTGTTACATTGGTCAATGTGTCTGTAATTGTACCAAATGCCAAGGTATTATGAATAGAATTGCTGCTATGTCTTCTCTGAATGTTTGGTAGAACTCACCAATGAAGCCATCTGTTGCAGGACTTTTTTTCTCAATTTCTGCCCCCCCCCCCAATGACCTGTTCAATTTCTTTTGTGAAAAGTCTTTTCAAAATTTCAAACCCAGATTGTGTTAGTTTGGGTAGGTAGTGTGTTTCTAGAAATTTGTCTAATTCTTCTAGGTTTCCAAATTTGTTGGAATAGTGTTCTTAGTATTCTGTTATTTTCCTTTTTACTATAGTTGGTTCTGGTTTGAAAATGTCTATTTCATTTCCTATTTGTGTTATTTGCAGTTTTTTTCTTTTCATCTGTTAAATTTTCCAGTGGTTTATTAATTTTGTTAATCCTTTCAAAGAACCAACTTATAGTCTTGTTGATTCTATTTTTTCCCCTATTTTCTGTTTGCTCAAATCTTTATTATTTTCTTTCTGCTTATGACTGTATGATTTTTGTTGGGGGGGCGACTGCTGTTCTTTTTCTAATTTTTGGAGATATTCAGTTAATATGTTGATTTTGGTTCTTTCTTCTTTTTTGATGTGTGTGTCTATTTCCATAAATTGTTTTCTGAGAACTGCTTTAGCTGTGTCTCAAAGATGTTGGTGTGTTGTGTTTTCATTCTTGTTTCATACAAGAATTTTTTTAATTTAATTTTTATTTCTTCTGCTACTCAGTAGTATTTAAACAGGATATTACTCAGTTTCCATGTATTTGATTTTTTTCCCCTTGACCTTTTTTTTTTTTTGTTTTTGTTGTTATTGACTACTAATTCTATAATATTGTGATCTGAGAAAAATATTTGTAATATTTCTGTTTTGAAATTTATTGAGGCTTGCTTTTGGCCTAAGGTATGGTCTATTTGTAGAATGTTCCACGTGCACTGAAAATAATGTGTACCGTGATTTTGTTGGGTGGAGTGTTCTTTAAATATCTATGAGGTCAAGTTGAGTTTCTGTCTAGTTCTGTCATTCTTCAAAAGTAGTTTATTAAAGTATTGTGGAGTTATCTATTTCTCTTTTCAACTCTGTTAAAGTTTGATTTAATTTTTTTTTTTTTTGATGATCTTTCCTTGGGTGTATATATATTTATTATGGCTATGCCCTCTTGTTATATTGACCTTTTCATCATTATATAGTGTCCTTCCTTGTCTCTTTTGCTAGTATTTTCCTTAAAGTCTACTTCATCAGGAATTAATATTGCAACTACTGTTCTATTTTGGTTGTCATTTGCTTGATATATATTTTTTTCCGTTCTTTACTTTTAGCTTATTTTTTTCTTTGTGTCTAAGGTGTATCTCTTCTAGACAGCATATTGATGTGTCATATTTTCTTATCCATTCTTCTACCCTCTGTCTCTTTTCTGGTACATTTAATCCATTTATACTCAGTGGAATTATCATAAGTATGAATTTACTGAGCAAATAATCTGATAAGCTGGACTATATGAAGAAGAATGTGGCATTAGGATTGGAGGAAGGCTCATTAACAACCTGAAATGCACAGACAATACAACTTTGCTTGCTGAAAGTGAGGATGACTTATAGCACTTACTGATGAAGATTAAAGACTATAGTCTGCAGTATGGATTACATTTCAATATAAAGAAAACAAAAATCCTCACAACTGGACCAATAAGCAGCATCATGATAGATTGAGAAAAGATTGAAGTTGTGGAAGATTTCATATTACTTGGCTCTACAATCAATACCAATGGAAGCAGCAGTCAAGACATCAAAAGATGTATTGCATTGGGGAAAATCTGTTGCAAAAGACCTCTTTCAAGTGCTGAAGAACAAAGATATCTCCTTGAAAACTAAGATGCACCTAACCCAAGCCATGGTATTTTCAGTCACCTCATATGCATGTGAGAGATGGACAATGAATAAGGAAGACCAAAGAGAGTCGATGCTTTTGAGTTGTGGTGCTGGCAAAGAATGCTGAAAGTACCATGGACTGCTAAAAGAACTAACAAATCTGTCCTGGACAAAGTGCAGCCAGAATGCTTCTTAGAGCTGAGAATGACCAGACTTTGTCTCACCTACTTTTGTCATATTGTCAGAAGGGACCATTCCGTGGAGAAGGATGTCATGCACGGTAAAGTGGAGGGTCAAGCTTGGTAAAGTGGAGGATCAACGAAAGAGGGGAAGGCCCTCAACAAAATGGATTGACACAGTGGCTACAGAAATGGGCTCAGGTATAGTAGGGATTGTAAGGCTGACACAGGACCAGGCAGTGTTTCTCGTTCTGTTGTACATAAGGTCACTATGAGTTGGAGATGACTTGATGGCATGTAACAACAATGAATTTACTGCTGTCATTTAATGATGCTACAACTCAATTTTCATATTTTATGGTATTTAAGTAGCCCCTTGGAGCTCTGGTGGTGTAGTGCCTAAGGCATTTGACTGCTAACCAGTGGGGTAGTGGTTCAAACCCACCAACCACTCCTTGGAAGGAAGATCAGGCAATCTACTTCCGTAATAATACTGCCTTGGGAACCCAAAGTGGGGTCGCTATAAGTCAGATCCAACTGCACTGCAGTGAATTTGGTTTTTTTTTTTTTTTTTTTTGAGTTTAAGTAGTCCCTTACCTACTGTCCTCATTGAAATTGGCAATACTTTTATTGAAAGCTTTTTGGCATATTGCTAAAATATATATCAACTTCTTAAGAATGGTTGTATCATTTAAAAATATAATGCTGGTTTTAGCAAAATATCCTGAGGACCTAATAAGAAAGAGTCAAAATTTTTAATTAAATATGTTCACACAGCATTACTGATACTAAACCCATAAAACCAAACCCACCACCATCAAGTCCATTCCAACTCATAGTGAACCACATTGGGTTTCCAAGGTGGTAAATCTTTATAGAAGTAGATTGCCTAATCTTCCTTCTTCAGAGTGGCTGGTGGGTTTGAACAGCCAACCTTCTGGTTAGCAGTCAGATGCCTTAGGCATTGCAGCACCACATAGTGGCAAAAAATTTGAACACCCTAGATTTCCAAAATAGTATTGTGATGATTATTATAAAATCCATATGTTAAACTATGATAGCTATTGAAATGATTTTTGTTATATGTTTTAAATAACATGTAGTATTTATTCATATAAGCCTAATACAAAAATATGCAGTCCCACCTCTCTGACAACATGCATAATTAAGGAAGAAAATATTTTAAAAATCTTTCAAAATATTCTAGCAGCATAGTTATGAGAGCTGATTTTCCATTTTTGGTAATTTTCACATTTTTAGAATGTATTGTTTTTACATTTAAAAGCTCTACTCCAGATTGCAGAGATGGCTCTATTTCTATTAACCTTCAGGAAAGACTGTGGCAGTGCCCTCCCTCATGGTGATCAGCAGGGCCCTGGATTCATTAGAAGGCATGCACTCATGAATGTTCAACTCTGTAGTTAGCAGCATAGCCTCAGCCATGGATGCTGTGAGGCAACTCAAACTGAAAGAGTTACTAGGACATAATGCTTCTTTCCTTTCTGTCAGAGATGTGCTGTGAGCCTTATCCATGTCATGGATGTCTCATGATGTTTCAAGTAGCCTTACCCACGTCATTTTCACTTAATCCCAATTCAGGTCAATGGCTCTCTTGCACCATTCTAGATTGAGAAAGAAGGCCAAAAGTGACTTAATGGAAAAAATAAGGCTGATGAATCTATGTCGAAATAAGCTGTTTTAAGATTCTTCCTGGCACCTCTCACAGCAGCCAAGCTGTTCAAAATACACTCTGACCTCTGGAGCTCTGCTTACTAGTTTCCTTACTTGAAATGTCCTCCTTCTTGCTTCAGTGCTTACCCAACTCTCATCAATGTATTCATGTCACTTTATACACTGTTGTTGGTGAAATGTCTCAGTGGTCACTCCTCTCTCTTATTTGCAGCTTTTTGTGACAACCACCAATTAGAGATAATGATGGATCCTTTTGAATTTTCACTTGCTAGCCAGAGTCAGATAAAATAGTGTCTTTGTCAAAATATAGCTGCCTGAGCCCACCCAGGCCTGCTGAATTTGAATCACCAGCATTGAGTACCATTTGTTCTATTTTTTAATTTTTTCATCTCATGCATTTAGCTTTTTCTGCTTTGGTTGTATTGATTTGAGAACAGGAGTCATATCCTAAATTACAACAAGCCCACAGCTTTCCAAAGAGTAGGTATGCAATAGATATTTATAAGTGGAATTGAATTCTATGCAATCAGAGCAAGGGCATATTTCAGTCGTTACATGGAGCTCTTTGACCAAATGCCACAATTACTTTTGTTTGGTTGGTTGTTTGTAACACTTTCTTATCAGTAGATGGGAGCTTGTTGATTACTGAGATTGCCTTTTCCTCATTTTTCAGATTGTTTGTGTACCCTGCAAAGGAGTGACTATGTGGCACATGCTTATCTCACTGACATATGTGGCCTATAGTTGAAATGAAATTGCTATGCGAAATGTTCAAGTGTAAGAAGTTTTCCTTAACTATATGAAATTGCCTCTCTATTAGGCTTTTACTCTAGAAATTCTTTCTTGTTGTCATTGTTTGCTACCGTTGAGTCAAGCCCTGATTCATGGCAACCCCATGCACAAGATGAAACAAAACCTTACCTAGTCCTATGTCAACCTCATGATCCTTTGTTGATTGGACTGTTGTGATTCATAGGGATTTCATTAGCTTATTTTCAGAAATAGATCACCAGGCTTTCTTCCTAGTCTGTCTTAGTTTGGAAGTTCTGCTGAAACCAGTTCAGAATCATAGCAACATTCAAGCCTCCACTGCCAAACAGGTGCTGGCTATGCATGAAGTGTATCAGCTGGGAACTGAACTTGGGTCTCCTGCATGGAAGGCAAGAATTCTATCAGTGAACCACTACTGCCACTATAAGGGTCCTTCCTAAGTATGTTGATAATACATCAATGTAAATATATAATGGAGTCACTAGAAAATAATGATGTGGTAATTTTTCTAAAAATCTTAAGTTAGAAAAGATTTAAAGTATGTATTCTGGTACCTTTTCTATTCCTGCTGGGCATACCTCATTCTCCCTATTGGGAATATCCACTCACTTTCTCCCTGCATTTATTTGTTTCCTCCTAGTACCACACATTTTTGCCATTGGGTATGTAAGACTCCATAGAGTGTCTTGGGCTGTTATTAATTTCTCACACACGTGTATCTTGACTCTTCAGGGCAGATGCCATAGCTCATTCTGCATTTCATGTGGGCCCTGCCATGCTTGGCACATGCATTTGTTGCCTGATTGTATAAATAAATGAAGATTGGCTAGGAAATGCACCTGTAGCAGCTGTTTAAAGCCATTCTGACATGTGGCTCTAACTACCTTTGAGTAATATTAATAAAGCAATCGTAAAATGTCAGCCCCCAACTGTGGATCACAATTGAGGTGCTGACAGGTAGTGCTTTGTCTTCTGATGAGTAGTGAGAATGATACCCATCCTCTGCAAAGAACAAAGCTAATGTCTTGGAATATGCATACATTTATGACTCATTAGCATGTACCTGTGGCTCACTTCCTCAGAACTAATGTTTCCTCCTGAGCAGCCTTTCAAAATCTCAAATTACTTTCATTTTCTCATTTTCCTTTTAATACCACTGTCTCTTGGGTATTGTGGAAAAAGCCTAATGAGCAGTTTGAGTAGCAACTCTGGTACCTCATTGTCATGAGAAAGTCTCTGTAGCCACAAATTCTAAGAAGTGAGGCCTGTCTGCTTTTCCCAGACCCCATCAACCATTTTAACCTATATTCTCTAGGAGAAGGATACAAACCTTCATCTCTGCTGTTTTCTGTATACAAGGTAAAATGAAAAATTAGAGATGTTATCTGAATAATTAATTCAAGCC
>NW_006921664.1:4988846-5002150 GCF_000298275.1 Orycteropus afer afer | reverse complement strand
ATATATATATATATATATATATATATGAATTATCCAGATTACTGAGACTTCTGAGTTTCCAGTTTCCATTTGTCTGAATGTGGGCAACTTGTCTTGTAATGAACTGAAATGGCAAGGAGTGCCCTTGAATATACTACTATATCATTGAAATGCATGACTTATAGTCATCAGTTTAAGAGTGAAAAATATCTCAGTGAGACGATAATCATCTCCTCTCCCTTCTGATGATGGCTACAGTAAGCCAAGGAGCTAGCACCAATTAAATTGTATTCTCTTTGAATTTAATGTAAACCAATATTATAGTATCAAGCAAAGATTCTCTGTAGCAGGGAATTGGTAGGAGAAGCATTGGGGCTTGTGAATTCACTGTGGCAGCTGCTACTTTTATGTATCATAGATAAGCTCAGGTGATGTCCCAGGCACTCAAGTGAAAGAGATGAACTATGCAGAAATCATTCATTTTCTCTATTCTGTAACAATGAAAATGATGTCTAAAGTCCCATAGCAGATTGTAGCTTTTGTGCCTGAACTCAAATGTTCCACATTGTCTCAAGTTATTGTCCCTTCCCTATAGATGTGAAAAATGAAAGCTTAGTTGGTAAGAAAAATATCAGAAGGGCTTTTCCACTCAATGCATTAAAGAATTTGGGCACCGAGCTTCTACTTTATTAAGAGTGCCGGAAAAGGATAGTGGTGATGGTTACACAACATGACAGATGTAATTAATGTCACTGAATTGTACATGTAAAAATGTTGAAAATAAAATGGCAAATATCTGTTATCTATATACATACCAAAATGTAAGAGAAAAGACACTGGGGAAAAAAAAGAATTCCAACAGTTAAGTGTCATGTAAGACATGTTTAAAAGGGCTAAGTGTTTCTTTACTCTTAATTTTCTTTTAGAATCAAACAAAACTTTGAACTGAGTAGTTTCTATACATAAGAAAATAAAATAGAGAATCCAGATGTGTTGATAATGTGAGTCTGAATACTCATGCCCAGTCTGCTTTAGGGATAATCTTAGTAATATTTTCCCCAATGCTATCAGAGATGAAAAGCAAATATTATTATTTATTTTCAAAATAGAATTCCACTTCCTTTTATCATTTCCATTAATAATTGATAATAAAGTCATATGGCACCTGTTTAAGTCACCCAATTTGCTTGTTTTGACCCCTGGAATATCCTTAAGCTGTTGGAATTTTCTACTGTTGGACATTTATCCTTTAGTCATAGTTCAATTAAAAAGCAGTGCTTTGTTTTTGTGTTACTTCTCCTTTCCATAGATGTTATGAGTTTGCTAGAGATGGTGGTGGGTTGATTTTTTGCCCTGTCATTTCAGCTGTCCCAGTCGTTTTATCCTAAATCAGCAACCAAAATAATAATAATAATTAAAAAAACCCACTGCCATTGAGTCAATTCTGACTCACAGCAACCCTCATTGGGTTTCCAAGACTGTAAATCTGTATGTAAGTAAATTACCTCACCTTCTTCCTGTGCATGTAGCAGTTGATGGGTTTCAACCACTGACCTTCTGGTTAGATGCCAAATGTCTTATCCACTATGCCACCAGAGCTCCTTAAATCAGTAAAGATAGGGCAAATACTTTCTTGAAAATATCCCTGTTCTTTCTTATTTCCTCCTTCTTCCAACAGAAACTTCCTGGTTTGAACCATCTCTGCCAGTCCTCATATTACAGCCTGATATGGTACAACCTCTGTGGCTAAGACAATATGTTATAGATAGAATTGAGTAACATGGATCAGAAATACCACTGGTATGGCCACAGTAATGAGAGCAAAGAACTTGTTACCCGAGACTCCATCTGACTTGTGCACTGGCTTTGTTACCTTCGTGTCTCTACTCCCTTCTCAAGAAGACAAGAGGGATATCTATGAAACAGAAAGAAGGATACAAGATAATTTATGATACCAACTGCTATTTATATTTCATTCTTCATCATTACTCTAAGTTGCCTTCCAAACATGCTTTTAGTTATTAACACTGAATTAGATCAGATGAGAATGTGTTCACCCAGGGCACTTTGATATCAAAAGCTGCTGTTGCTGCTAGTTCAGATCCATTGTCTACTGATGGTTTGCCCTTATGGTTCATGTTTTAATGATTGGCACCTTTGTTAGAGTCACTGCCCAAGATGGTGCCTTCTTCTAGCTTGAGAGGTGGTCTAAAAGAACAGATGCTGACACCTTGCCCATTGAGTCCCCCCTGGCACTTTTGCAGAAACTTCCACCAAGTTATTCCTGAAGGAACACAGCATTTATGAAAACTCACAATATGAGTGAACTCATCTGCATTAGGTCTTTCCCCATCTTTAAAACAGCTCAGTAACCCCAAACAGAACCCACTGTGCTTACCTCTGCAAACTTGATCCTTTAAATTTGGTCTTGGTTCTTCTCCAGTCTAGTCCCTCCACACCACTGCTGTTCCACGCACCCTGTGCATCAGACACACTGTCCTTCTTACTGTCCTCTGAACACGCACAGTCTTTACAACCCTATGCCTTTGTATATGATCCTCTGCCTAGAGTATACCTTCTCCCCTTCTTCCTCAAATCTTCTTTCCTTTCCTATCAGAGACATTACCTCCTCTGCCTTCTAAAACCAAAAACCAAACTTACTGCCGTGGAGTTGGATCCGACTCACAGCAACCCCTCCATGGGTTTCCAAGGCAGTATCACTACAGAAGTAGATTGCCCAACCTTCCTTCTGAGCAGTGGCTGGTGGGTTTGAACCACCAGCCTTCTGGTTAGCAGTCAAATGCCTCATGAGTTTGTCGTTTCATATTGTAATTATTTTCTTATGTACCTTTACCACCCAACCAGAAGGCTGGCGGTTCAAACCCATCAGCCACTCTTCAGAAAGAAGATGGAGCAATCTACTTCCGTAATGATACTGCCTCAGAAACCCAAGGAGGGGTCGCTATGAATTGGGTCTGACTCAATGGCACATAACAACAACAACAACAACAACAACAACAACAACAAAAACAGATAATATCTGAGGATAGTGGTTAAAGCATTAGGCTGCTAACCGAAAGGTTAGCAATTTGAACCTACCAGCCATTCACTGGGAGAAAGATGAGGCAGTCTGCTTCCATAAAGATTTACAGCCTTGGGAACTCTATGGGGCAGTTCTGCTCTGTCCTTTAGCTCTCTCTGGGTTGGAATCAGCTTGATGGCAGTGGGTTTGGTTTTTTTGTTTAGATACTATCTGTTGTTGTTGTTATGTGCCGTCGCGTCGGACCCGACTCATAGTGACCCTTCCTTGGGTTTCCGAGGCAGTATCACTATGGAAGTAGATTGCCCAACATTCCTTCCCAGGAGTGGCTGGTGGGTTTGAACCACCAGCCTTCTGGTTAGCAGTCAAGTGCCTTAGGCACTATGCTAATAGCATATAGCCTCCTCACCTACAGTATAGACTATGAAGTACATACAAATAGTAATTAATATGTGGATTAATTAACTTTAGGACGCCATTGGTGATATTACTTTGATTAATATGTGGATTAATTAACTTTAGGACACCATTGGTGATATTACTTTGCTACAGTTAAAGCATTTGGTTGCTAACCAGAAGGTTCACAGTCTGAATCTCCCAGGTGCCCCATGGGAAAAAGATGAGGCAGTCTTCTGTGAAGATTTACAACTTTGGAAAACCTATTGGGCCATTCTACTCTGTCCTATAGAGTTGCTATGAGTTGGAATCCACTTAATAGCAGCTGGTTTTGGTGTATATACATGAAGGGTAGCCTTTGTACCCTCCAATGGCAAGATAAAATTACAGATATAATGTATTCCAGAAAGTCCAGGTCAATCCATACTGATGTCAACATGACCAAGCTTTGCAAATGAAAGATAGAAAAATGCTGAAATTTACATATCCTTATTAGTTCTGAGCAAAGTATACCGGAGCACTTACTATTAGTGATGCAAAATCTCCTAACAATGAAATTAATGGTTCAGTGGTAGAATTCTTGCCTTCCATGCAGAAGACTCAGGTTCCATTCCTGACCATTGTACCTCATGCCCAGCCACCACCCATCTGTCAGTGAAGGCTTGTGTGTGGGTGTGATACAAGTTTTGGCAGAGCTTCCAGACTAAGAAGGAAGGCCTGGTTATCTAATTCTGGAAACCAGCCAATGAAAACACTGTGGATCACAAAGGTCTGTCACTATGCCTTAGAGACCCAGTAGCTGACAACAATAACAACATTTCCCTTAGAATACACTGAGTGATTCATAACTCATTGCCACTTTGCTGGATGAGTGCAGCAGCAAGGAGAGCCAAGTGATGACATCTGTGGTGCTCCAGCAAGGAGAGCCAAGTGGTGACATCTGTGGTGCTCCATGATTGCACCTTTGGACTGTTCCTTCAGAGGCTGATCCACCCTGGTTACTTTGTCTCTTCTCCTCCCACAACATAGCAACTGGGTTGCAGATGGAGAGGTGAGTTTAGACTGATAGGACCATCTGATGGATGAAGTTTCTCCCTATATATAGATCTCAACTTCTAGAAGAACTGTAGTATATGCTTTCTAAGACATATCAGACTCCTGACTCCTTGCTCTCCTCATTGCTGCAATGTGATGTTTATAAAGTGAACAGATTATGTCCTTTCCCAGATGAAGAATTTTCTGTGACTCTCTTATCTTCAAAGGGGGAGGACCTATTTCTTGGTATAACATGGGGTCCCCTTTTCCTATACCTCTAACCACCCATCCTAACACTATCTGATAGGCAGCTGAGAGGAGCTCTCCTGAATTGGAAAGTATGGTATACTTTCTCATAAAGCTATGTCTTTACACATGGAGTTCCTTCTTCTGAGATTGGATTTCCCTCTGCCCTGGTCTAGATGGTGACCTTCCTAGTTTTCTTCCAAATATAGCATCAATCTTTCCCATCTGAAGTGTTCCCAGCATCTCCCTCCCTCCCATGGGTGATCTTGCCCACCACTCCTATCATTGCATTGCCACTGTATTGGAGTTGACTGCTTAAATGTCTGCCACCTTCCCAAGATGCTTTGAGTATAGAAGCTCTGTTTAATTCATCTCTGTGTCCATACTCCATACTTAGCACAATGTCTAGCACACACTAAAGACTCAGTAAACATTTACCAATGAAAAAGAATAAAGGAAAGAAGAAGAAAACAACAGAGTTTACTTAAAATTCAACCCAAACTGACCTATCTCTAAAATTTATGGAAAACTCCAGCACCTCAACAACAAAAGATTAACAATCCAATTTAAAAAATGGGCAGAAGACATGAACAGACACTTCACTAAAGAGGATATTCAGGCAGCCAGCAAATATATGAGGAAATGCTCACGATCGTTAGCCATCAGAGAGATGTAAATCAAAACAACAGTGAACTACCATGTCACCCCAGCACTAATGGCAAAGTTCAAAAAGACAGAAAATGCTAGTGAGGACATGGACAGATTGGGACTCTCATACACTGCTAGTGGGACTGTCAAATGATACAACCACTATGGAAAACAGTATGGTGGTTCCTTAAAAAGGTGGAATTAGAAATACCATTTGATCCAGCAATCCCATTACTAGGTATCTATTTTAAAGAAGTGAGAGCCAGGACAAGAACAGATACATGCACACTCATGTTCATTGCAGCACTATTTACAATATCAAAAAGATGTAACAGAAGAATGGATAACCAAACTACGGTACATATACACAACAGAATACTGTGCAACACTAAAGGATAATGTAGAATCTGCAAAACACTGCATAACATGGATGAACTGGGAGGACATTATGCTGAGTGAAATAAGTCAATCACAGAAGGACAAATATAGTATTATAATTCATTATTGTAAAAAGTCAAGGAAAGGTTTATATATGGAAGGAAACTTTCTTTGTTGGTTACTAGGGGTGGGAGGGGAGGAGAGGGAACACTGCAAAAAAAAAAATAGTTTTGTGTATTTCACTGTACATAAATTATATTTCAATAAAATGTATATTTTTAAAAAATCAACCCAAACTGTGACAGATTCAACCTCCTAGGAGTAAAAGAATTTGAAAGGGAGCATTTATACAGCACCTTGAATCTCTATAACAAATAAAAACACACTTTGGAGTATTAACTTGCATATGTGTACAAACTTGGCACCTCATTTAAAGTGCTACTACATTAGGCCACATTGTCTATTAGCTATCAAGCAAACAGAATACGATTATGTATAGAGGAGGAAAACACACTGCATCTCAACAAGCCTGATACTTCCTTCCTAATCTAGATGGATTTGACAGTGGAAGAGTGGCTAACAAGCTGCACGGAAGTTCTGCCACTCCCCTGCTGCATGGTCAGGGAAAGTTACTGCACGTACTAGGGCCTCAGATTCTTTATGACTAACAGGAAGGGGCTAGGCCAGAACCCTCGCGTGTCTCTCATTCTGTAATTCTCTGTTTCATGGTTTTGTGGCTGGTTTTGAAGGATTGGACTATAGCCAAGCATGTGGTGGTGCCCTGGGTATGGGAAAAGACTAGTCACCCCACTCAGCACAGCACACCCCTGCTAAACTGAATGAGAAGTGGGGGGCTGAGGTGATCATGGGGATGTACCTCACAAACTCTCCAAAGCTGGAGTGGCTCTGGGAGAAGGATGTAGTGAACAAACAGCCAGTTCCACTCCTCTGCTCTCACCAGGTAGCTCCTGAGTGGTCACCATGGTCCCTTGGAGGGTGGGTACCAAAAGCGGCAGTGTCACTATGGTTCTCTGAGATGAAAGCATTGTCCTTTCTCCTAAGGTTAATAGATAAAGAAGGAACCTTCCACCTTCCATCAGGACAGTACCCTCCTGAGAAAGAAATGGACGTGTCTGATATTGAACAAGGAAAACAGGGTACTTTTTCACCTCTCTGTGCTCCATTATTCTATCTCTTTGTTTCTGTCTACCTCTCTCATCCACACATACACACACACACACAGAGAGAAAGAGAGAGAGAGAGAGAGAGAGAAATACCACTTCTAATGACTTTTCCTTTCTATATAGATCAGAAGGAGGTGCCAGGTTGTAGGGAACTTCCCACAAATAACAGGAGTGGCCTGCCTGACACACAACTTCTTGTCTTCTCTATAGCTACAGTGCCCTCTCCATTGTTCTGGACATATAAACCACCCAAAGTTCAACATCTCCTTGTTGAACACCTCCCAACACAAACTTCCCAAGGGACCCAGAGACTAATCAGGAAAATTCAGATTTGACAAAAGCAATAATAGTACATACCCAGCCATTGAAGCCCAGGTATCCTGATTACTTAACTCTAATGAACAAGAATAACATCCAAAGGTTTCCCCTCTGTCACCATCATCGAGTTTTAGAGCAGACACAGGGAGGGGCTGTTCAACTGTCTTAAATTTATTATTGGGTTTCTTCTTTCCTTAGTGATAAGGCTTTGTGTGTCCCTAAAATAGTATTTGTCATTTTAACAAGTCCTTTTTCTTTTAAATCATTACTTCCCATGTGGATATTCTCTGGCTTGGCTTTATTTGCATATTATAATTTTCTCTGCCTAATGTTCCCTTTCAGTCAGTAATGTGTAGGATTTTATTTCTTCTTCGAAGAAAAGGATCCCACACAATTTAGTTTATGTAATTTTGAGATATTTTTCTGCACAACAACCAGCACAAAAGAAAACTGTTTCAACTTGTGGCTTTGAGGCTAAAATCACAATTTTGAGACAGAAGTTTTAGAAACAGGTGGGTGCCCTGATGCTGAGAAGTTAGTAGAGATGGTGTTATGGCAGCAAGACAGCCTCCCACTTGCCTCTGCAGAAGATCTGCTACCATCTGACAAGAGGGTGACTTGAGATCAGTGCCACCTAAAAGCCCTTGATACTCATGTCTGTCCCATGACCTCCTCATTCATACACAGCAGCTTCCAAGCAAACTTAATGAATGTAAAGACTCACAGTTCAAGAGGTTGTATTTAATCCTGTCCCCAACACTCCTTTCTTATTTGACAGATGAGGTGGAAACCTTTCTTTTCAGCCTAGCAAACTGTTTCCCTTAACAATGGTGAATCATAGGAAATGTGTGGGCAACATGACTTTTTTTTTTTCTTAATTTTTTTTCTGGTAAAATACATACAGCAAAACATTTGCCTCTTTAACAGTTTTTAAGTCTACAATTCAGTGACATTAATTCCATTCCCCATGCTATGCAAACATCACCACTATCCATTTCCAAATGTTCTTCATCACCACAGAGACTCAGAACCCTGAAAACAGTAAATTCCCAATGCTGCCCCCCAGCATCTGGTAACCACTAATAAACTTTTGTCTCTATGCATTTGCCTACTCTAAATATTTCATATTAGTGGTATCATGTATATTTTTCTTTTGTGCCTGATAATTTCTTTCAATATAATGTAAAATTCCATACCAGTGTACCTCAGACTCAGTCACCACCCATCTGTCAGTAGAGGCTGGTATGTTGCTGTGATTTCAACAGAGCTTCCAGACTAAGACAGACTAGGAAGAAGGGCCTGGATATATCCATTACTTTTAGGAGCTCTGGTGATGCAGTGCCTAAGGCATTTGACTGCTAACCAGAAGGCTGGCAGTTCAAACCTACCAGCCACTCCTATGAAGAAAGGTTGGGCAATCTACTTCTGTAGCGATAGCACCCCGGAAACCAAACGAGGAGGGGTCACTGTGAGTCGAATCGACTCGACAGCAGTGAGTTTGGCTTGTTTTTTAGCATGTATCAGAACTTCATTTCTTTTTACAGCTGAATAATAGAATATACCATATTTTGTTTATCCATTCATCTGTTGATCAATATTTGGGTTGTTTCCTCCTATTGGATATTGTGAATAAAGCTGCAGTGGGTGTTGATGTATATGTATTTTTTGAGTCTTTGCTTTCAAGTGTCTTTAGTATATAACTAGGAGTGGATTTGCTGGCCTATATAGTAATTCTACACTTAACTTTTAGATGAACCAGCACAGTTTTCCATAGGAGCTGCATTGTTTTACAACCCCACCAGCAATTGATAATGGTCCCAGTTTTTTCTTCATCTTTGTTAACATATCCTAGTGTCCATTTTTTTCTGATAGCAGCCATACTATGGAGGGTATGAAGTGGTATCTCATTGTAGTTTTGATTTGCATTTTCTTAATTACTAATGACACTGAGCATCTTTTCATGTGTCTATTGGCCATTTATATATATTCTTTGGAGAAATGTATATTCAAGTTCTTTGCCCATTTTCAGTTGAGCTGTCTTTTTGTGAAATGTAGGAGTTCTTATATATTCTGGACACTAAACCCTTAGCAGATATATGGTTCACCAAAATAATCTTTTCACTTTGTTGGTAAAATCCTTTGATGAACAAAACTTTTTAACTTTGATGAAGAACACATCATTTTATCTTGTGCTAGTATTTGTTAGTGCTAATGTTGCTAGTGCTTTTGGTGTCATATCTAAAAGCCTATTGTCAAAAACTAGGTCCAAAGATTTTGCACCTATGTTTTCTTCTAAAAACTTTTATGGTTTTAGGTCTTATTTGATCCATTGATCCATTTGAGTGAATTTTTGTGTATGGTATGAAGTATAGGTCCAACTTCATTCTTTTACACGTAGAGATCTAGTTGCCCTAGCACTGTTTATTGAAGAGACTATTCTTTCTCCATTGAATGGATTGACACTTTTCTAGGAAATCAGTTGGCCATAGATATATGGACTTATTTATGGACTCTCAATTCTGTGCCTTTGGTTTATATATCTGCCCTTACAGCAATACCACACCATTTTTTGAAATTGGGAAGTATGAGCCTTCCTATTTTGTTCTTCTTTTTTAAGATTTTTTTGGCTATTTTGCATCTCTGGCAATTCCATATGAATTTGAGTAATGACTTTTCCATTTCTATAAAAAGGACTGTTGGAAATTTGATAAGGATCTTTTAAGTAATATTGACACCTTAACAATATTAAGTCTTTGAATCTGTGAGCACAGGATGCCTTTACATTTTTTTATGTCTTCTTTAATTTTTCCCAGCAAAATTTTGTCGTTTTCAGCCCTTCACATTCTTGGTTAAATTTATTTTTAGGTATTTTATTCTTTTAGATTCTGTTATAAATGAAATTGTTTTCTTAATTTTCTTTTCAGACTATTCATTGCTGGTACTTAGAAATGCAGTGAGTTTTTTGTACCTATCTTGTACCTTGCAATTTAGCTGAATTCATTTATTAGCTCTTATTTCATATATAAGATAGTGTTATCAGTAGATACAGTTTTACGTTATCCTTTCTGATTTGGAAATTACTTATTTCCTTTACCTGCCTAATTGTTCTCTCTAGAATTTCCATTACAATGATGAATAGCAGTGGTGGAAAGAAGCATTCCAATGCTTTCAGTCTTTCACCATTGAGTATGATGTTAGCTGTGGGTTTTATATAATTTTTTTTTTTTTTTATCATGTTGTGGAATGTCCTTTCTACTTCTAGTTGGAAAGAATGTTAGATTTTGTCAAATGTCTTTTCTGCATCAATTAAGATGATGATGAGGTTCTTTGTCTTCATTCTATAAATCTGCTGTATTACATTAATTGATTTTCTTATATTGAATCACCTTTGCATTCCTGAGATAAATCCCATTTGATAATAGTGTATAATCATTTTACTATGCTTTTGGAATTGTATTGCTATTATTTTGTTGCATGTTTTTGCATTTTTATTTGTAAAAGATATCAGTCTATAGTTTTCTCCTCTTGTGGTGACTTTATCTGGCTTTCATATCAGGATAACGCTGAGCTCATAGAATGAGTTAGGAAGTCTTCTCTCCTCTTCTATATTTTTGGAAGAATTTGAGGAAGATTGGTTTTATTTTTCTTTAAATGTTGAGTAGACTTCCCCAGCGAAGCCTTCTGATCTTTATTTTAGGAGGTTTTTGATTACTGATGAGATATCATCACTTTCTTTGGGTCTGTTGAGGTTTTCTAGTTTTTCTTGTATCAATGTGGGAAGTTTATGTGTGTCTAGAAATTTCTACACTTCTTCTAAGATAGCTAATATGTTGGCATACAGTTGTACATAATATTCTCTTTTCATTTTTGTATGGTTGATACTAATGTCCCCATTTATATTTCTGATTTTAGTTAGTTGCATATTATTCTTTTTTTATTTGTCAGCCTAACTAAAATTTTGTTGACTTCATTATGTTTTCAAACAACCAACTTCTGGTTTTATTGATTCTCTCCATTGTTTTTCTATTCTCTATTTCATTTATCTCTGCTCTGATCTTAATTTCCCTCCTTCTGATTGCTTTTGAGCTTGGTTCACTCTTCTTTTTCTAGTTCCTCCAATTGTAGAGTTCAGTTATTAATTTTAGATCTTTCTTTTTTAATGTAGGCATTTAGTACTATGATTTTAGCACTAAGCCCTGCCTTCACTGCATCCCATAAATTTTGGTATCTTGTGCTTTCATTTCCATTCAATTCTAAGTATTTTCTGATTTCTCTCTTGATTTCCACTTTGACTCATTGGTTATTTATTTTAATTTCCACAAATTTGTTTATTTTCCAGTTTTCCTTCAAGTTCTTTCTTCAATTCTGTCAGTATTTTCATATATTTTGTGGCTCTGATGTAAGGTGTATTAATTGACTCTTTTATAATTACATAATTGTCTCTTGTATCAGATTTTGATTTCAAGTTTGTTTTGTCTCATACTATTACAGCCACTTCAGCTCTCTTTTGGTTACTATTGGCATGGAATATTTTTTTAATCCTTTCACTGTCATACTACTCTGGTATCGTAGTGCCTAAGGCATTTGATTGCTAACCAGAAGTCTGGTGGTTCAAACCCACCAGCCATTCCTTGGAAGGAAGATTGGGCAAGTGGGCAAGCTACTTCTGTAGTGATACCACCTCGGAAACTCAAGGAGGGGTCATTATGAGTCGGACTCGACTTGACAGCAATGAGTTTTTTTTTTTGTTTGTTTTTTGTTTTTTGAGTGAGTGTCTTTGGGTCTAAGGTGTGTCTCTTGTAGATAGCATATACATGAATTGGTTTTTTTTGTTTTGTTTTGTTTTTTTAATCTATTCTACTAATTTCTACCTTTTAATTGGAGAATTTAATTCACTTATCTTTGAAATATGAAATGGAAAGAGTTACTTTGTCTTTCGTTACTTGTTTTTTGTGTGTCTTATACCTCTTTTGTCCTTTATTTTATCCAATATTGCCTTCTTTTGTGTTTAGTTGACTCTTTGCAGTGAACCATTTTGATTTCCTTCTTGTTTCCTTTTGTGTGCATTTTTTGTTGGCATCTTGTTTGTTTCTTGTTTTCAGTGTGTGGTTACCATCATAAATTTGTTGTTGTTGTTGTTATGTGCCGTCGAGTCAAACCCGACTCATAGCGACCCCTCTTTGGGTTTCCGAGGCAGTATCACTACAGAAGTAGGATTGCCCAACCTTCCTTCTGAGGAGTGGCTGGTGGGTTTGAAGCACCAGCCATCTGGTTAGCAGGCAAGTGTCTTAGCCACTATGCTACCAGAGCTCCCATCATAAATTTATAACACCTTAATTTAAATTGGTAGTAGCTTAACTTCAGTAACATAGAAAATCTGTATTCCTATACCATTCCTTGACCCTTGGTGTTATTATCACAAATTCCCAATGTATTTTGTGCCAATGTGTGCCCAATAACATACTGTACTATGAACTACTAAAAGAACAAACAAATCTGCCTTGGAGGAAGTGTGGTCAGAATGCTCCTTAGAAGAAAGAATGATCATGTTGTCAGAAGGGACCAGTCCCAGGAGAAGGATATCATGCTAAATAGAGAGTCAGCAGAAAAGGAGAAATCCCTCAAGGAGATGAATTAATGTAGTGGCTGCAATGATGGGCTCAAGCATAGTGACAATTGTGAGGATGGCATAGGACTAGACGGTGTTTCATTCTGCTGTTCATAGAGTCGCTATGAGTGAAAACGACTCAATGTTATCTAACAACATAGTTATTTTTATGTACTTACCATTATAAATCATGTAGCACATAACAACTAGAGTTACAAACCAAAAATTTCTTAAAATTAGACTTTACGTTTGCCCCAAAATTGCGTTAACTGGAGATCTTTTTTTCCTCCTATGGATTTGAGTTACTCTTCTACAATCCTTTCATTTCTATCTGAGTTTTTAGGGCAAGTCTAGTGTAACAAATTCTCAGATTTGTTTATTCTGAAATGTCCTAATTTCACCATCATTTTTGACAAATATAGAATTCTTTTCTTTTTTTTTAATTTTATTTTGATTTGGGTGAAGATTTACA
>NW_006921664.1:4977073-4980060 GCF_000298275.1 Orycteropus afer afer | reverse complement strand
AAACTACAGAAAAAATAAAATGAAACTAAACACCAATTTGCAAATTGTGTCTGTAAGGGCTTTTCTTCAACACTCAAGCTGGCTTGCAGTATTCTTAGGGATCAGCCTGTGATGAAAGTAAGGTCTTCTTACATATTTTCTGGGTATGTATTTTTCCCTAAGAATGTGTGTGTCTTTGTCAATTCCCCCTATATATTTGATGCTTTTGAAAACTCTAATTCCCAAAAGAAACTATCACTCTGGCTTCTTCTTCAGCCCTTAGGGATTAATTATATGTCCCAATCACATTGTTAGGAGCTCTGATGGCCCAGTGGTTAAAACATTTGGCTGCTAACCAAAAGGTTCATAATTCAAACCCACCAGCTGCTATATGGGAGGAAGATGGGGTAATCTGCTTCCATAAAGAATAGCCTTGGAAACCTTATAGGGTAGTTCTACTCTGTCCTATAGGTTACTATGAATTACTTCTTCAAATGTTCTTTCTTTTAGCTACAAGTTGGAATCAACTTGATGGCAATGGGTTTGTTTTTTTCATGACATTGTTATATCCCAGTTGTCTACAGATGGTAATAGCCTCCGGAGGGATTCACTGCCACTCCTCTCTTACCTGTGTGAGTTCCCCCTTCCTTGCAAAAAAAAAAAAACCACTGACATCAAGTTGATTCCAACTCCTAGCAACCTCTATAGAATTTCCAGGGCTGTAATTCTTTATGGAAGGAGACTGCCTCATCTTTCCCCCATTGTGGAGCAGCTGGTTGGTTCAATGCTCGTCTTTTGGTTAACAACCCAATGCCTCGACCACAGCACCACCAGAGCTCTTTTTGTGAGCCTCATGGCAGGCTAAACCAAGAATAACACTCCACTTCAGTCCTTCAGGTAGTCTCCAGACCTATCAGAACAGACACAATAAACCACTTGTAAAGTCTGTTCTGCTCATTACAGAGCCACTGATCATGCCCCCTTACCGATTGTGGTTTGACACCACCCTCTTAAGATATCCAAGCTGCCAAGCTGGGGAGTTGGAGGTACACAGGCAGTAGAAAACCAAGGCTTCCTCACTGTTTAAAAGTCACCTTTTTCTTGCTTCATCATGTAACTCAGTTGTTGCAGCCCTTCAACTGCTCTTTGGAATTGTTACTAAGGTGAGTCTATACATTTGTGGTTATTTTTCTTGGTGATCCTGTGGTATAATGGGAATATGGAACTGCTCATGCTGCCATCTTCCAAGAACTCAGCAATGTGATTTTTGTCTTATCTTATAACTCACCCCCAAAGGACAGGTTATGAGGTTGAGTGGGAAGTTTCTTACTTGGGGACTGATAGAGTTGCAGTGTCTGATACTGAATGTGGTTTGGATAAAAATTATCCTGGCATTAGTTCTTACTATCTTGCCCAAATCCTCCTTCCTTTTCTCTCCTATACTGCATATGGGGAATTCCTGAGATTTCTGCTGGTCCTGCATGCAAAAATCTGATCCTCACTGATGTAATTAAGGAAACAGCTAGGTGCATAATCAGTAAGTCAAAGTTCTGGGTACTAAGTCTTGTGCATACAGAAAAATAAGCATGTAGTAGAATTCCTAAGCTCAAGGAGCAGAGCATCCTGTCGTGGCTCTGAGATCCAGGAGGCAGATGCACCCACACATTGCCCACACATTAGTTTATTTGCTTTTTCATTCAGTGAAATATTTACTGAGCATTTATTCCATTTTTATCAGTCTCTATTTCAGCTAAAATTGGAGACCTAAAAGATCAAGAGCAAAGACATTGCTCTTTTGACACCTTCTTTTTAGTAAAGGGACACTGATAAGAAATAAGTTAACGAGCAAGACTGTTTCAGTTCGAACACATCTTTCCTGTGGGATATGTGGGGCTGAGAATAGACATTGAACTACAGGTGGGGCATTTGAGAACATGAAAAGTGGAATAACTTAAATGGACTTTTGAACATAATCAAAAGGCAACAGAGTTTAAGTGATGTTAGTTCAGCCCTAATAAACTCTATTCATATTTTAATCTAGATTTTTATAAAAAAACTGCTACAAAAAATCTTCCACTGTATTTATGATTAAAAAAAAAAAAAGCCTTTTAAGATCTCCACAGTGCATGGTATTCCCTACCTAAAGTCAAATATGAAACTTTTGTTAAGAACATTAATGGAAAAAAAATTCCAATATTCTAATCATGAGAATTAAGCTTTGCTTTTTTTTTATTTTTAATTGGCTGGCAAAGAAGCTCAGTGTTCCTGAATCTTATTTACTGCAACTATGTCAGCCAGTGTCATAACTTAGAGAAAGTGATTAAGGGTAGTTACAAGTGCCCACTGATAACAACATATCATAACAACCTCATGTGACAGAGTGGAACTACTTCATAGGGCTTTCTATGCTGTAATCTTTGTGGGAGCAGATCAGGTTTTTCTTCCTCAGAGCCACTAGGCAGATTCCAGCTGCCAAACTTTGTATTAGCAGCTGAACACTTAACACTGCACCACCAGAGCTTCTTAGGAAGACTACAAGGTTCTCAAAACCTAGGGACTGATGTGCTTGTTAGCTTCATATTGCAGATGGTCAAAGTGGTATGTTAATAGACTGAGTAATGGTTACATCTGTTAGTCGACTCATCAGCATCTTACAAAACCAACACTGATAACATAGGCTCTACTCCCCATGGCCTGCTGCAGGATGCGTGGCCTTGGGAATGTTTATTAACCTTAATGAGCCAGCTTTCTCACCAATATGGGAATAGTAACTTGCTAGAGTTTTAATGAGATACTGTACAAAATCCTTATGGAGAGTACATTCTCAGAAATTATTATGATCTTTTTCTTTGCAATTTCTTGATTTCATACTTCCATGTTCCATTGTACATATTTTTTTTTTTGTATATTTTCTGAAATTCTTTGTGGAAAGAAACAAGTTACATGTAAATTTTAAAAAGGTCCATTACCCCCTGGTGGCATAACCAGCTGAATGTAGGATAAAAAAA
>NW_006921664.1:4965887-4976828 GCF_000298275.1 Orycteropus afer afer | reverse complement strand
CCCGACTCATAGCGACCCCTCCTTGGGTTTCCGAGGCAGTATCACTACGGAAGTAGGATTGCCCAACCTTCCTTCCGAGGAGTGGCTGCTGGGTTTGAACCACCAGCCGTCTGGTTAGCAGGCAAGTGTCTTAGCCCCTATGCTACCAGAGCTCCCAGCATTCACTCATTGCTTTATATTTCAAAACAGAAGAGCTATTAATGACTGTCAGATAGAAATTGACACAGCACAATCTTTTGTCTCTGTACTTAAAAAAAAAAAAAAAAAAAAGCATAACAATGTTGTCCCTACCTAGAAGTGACAATTTTCTGCTTCTAAGATTCTCTTTTCATAAGAAGGTTTTGTTTTTGCTAACGTGCTGTACTATCTTAAAATTTATCAAACATGCAAGGCTTATTCCAAGATTTTTTTTTATTTCAAAAACATATTAATTAATTAACAAAACATTTCAATAATTATAATTCTATTTAAGCTGGAAAACAAAACAAATAAATAAAACATCATGATGGATGCTCTGCTACAAAATGGGGAAAAAAACAACAGATGGAATCTCATTCAGTATAGAGTGGAGCTGTTTGTACAATGGCATTACACTGTTTTCAGTGATTCTCTCATTTGACCTTCTTTTTCAGTGATCAATTAAAATCTATGATTAACATAGCCTATGACTATAAACTCTTGATTATAACCAATAACTTGAAAATTCCAGTGTTACTGAAACATTTGCTGATATCCTTGTGATCTTTTTATTAATGTCATGTTGCTTATAAGTGAGATTGTGTTTGTTAGCTACCATCAAATTGACCCTTACTCATGGTAACCTCATGTACAACAGACCAACATGCTACTCAGGCCTGGGCTATGCTCATGATCAGTTGTGGATCATACGATTGTGATCAGTTTTCATTGGCTCATTTTTGGAAGTAGATCACCAAGCTTTGCTCCCTGGTCCATCTTAGTCTAAAAGCTCTAAAAATGTTCACCATCATAACAACATGGAATCCTCCATGGACAGAGGGGTAGTGGCTGCGCATGAGGGGTATTGGCCAAGAATTGAATTTTGATCTCCCGTAGGAAAGGCAAGGATTCTACCACTTCTCCAACCAATGGTAGGAAGAAGTATAAGATGCCTGAATTACGCGGTAGAATGGAAAGAAATCTGGGAGCAATTTAGGGATATGCATTGACTTTCTGTTCAGAAAGAGCATGGAGAGAGTCCTACCACCCTTTTGCAGAGAGGAAAGAGAAAGGAGGTCTTCTATTATCAGATGAGTTTGCCTTAGAAGTAAGGAAGAATTTCAGCCTTGTAAAACATGGTAATTACTGTCTACGAAGAAAGTGGTCTATTATCTAGGGCAATGTGAAAACAGAGCAGATCTTCATCTATCTCCCACAGTTCAGATGTGAAGGGAGAATGATTCAATTTCTCCTTGCAGTTCAATGATCCTATAGTGTAAGCTTGGTGCATCTGTGAATACCTGGAAAAAACATGGCCATGAGGGACTCAAATATTGGGCAACCAACTCTGTTCCCCTGCTGCATTTAAGAAACTGTTGTGAGTCTTTTAACAATATATGTGTTCAGGACAAGATGGGATGCAGTTTTATGTTAGCCTCTTTCTTACATATTTTTTTGCCCTCTCTTTATATACTTCTCTCTGCACCACCTACTATGAGATGATAGTATCTTTCTGTGTTTTATCTATTTTTATAAGTTCACCATATAACCTCTCTGGAACAAGAAGTGGTATGATTGAATAAAACAAATTCTGTCAAAGTTTTGAGGGACTTCTATGTGCCAGGAATTGTGCCAAATGCAGGGGATTAAAAAAAAGTAGAAACGAGAAACACTGGCCTCAAGGGTCTAATACGTCCATTAGCAGGACTACAATAGGAATCCTTGCAGGGGAAAGGCATTCCTGTGGAATCACAAAGCAGAATGCCCTTGTCTCTTGGGCATGGGGAAGGATACAATAAGAGGTTATGGCAGAGTTGGTGCTGGAGCATAATCTTGAAAGAGAAGTCCAAATCTTTCCTGCAAGTGTGATGGGGTGGACATGTGCCAAGATATGAAAGGCTGGGGGAGCATAGTCTTCAAGTAACAGCTCAGAGGCTGGCCTTCTCATTCAAGATACATGTCTTTATTCTAAGCCAGTAAACTACCAACAAACATCCTCCTTAACTAATGTTCTTTTGATACCTTTGTTCTCACCATGTGGACAGTGATCACTGGTGTAATTTGACAGTTTACCACATAAAATTTTTTTCTTCAACAAAACAGAAACATGTTGTAATCTTTTTGAGGCACTGATCAAAACTATGTAGATAAAATTCTGTCTTTCAGCCTCCTCAACACTAAGGCAAAATATCCTACTCAAGCAAAAAACTTAAAAATTGACATATTTACAAATTTACAAATACACCAAGCTGTTGAACATTTACAATTTCTAGTTTATAAGAAGCAATTTATAGGTTTGTTGCAAAATGAATTTTAACTGTGAGGACACTACTGATCATGTGAAGGGCCATTTGGCCAATGAGTTCACCCTTGCCGACTGTCTGGTACCTCTGTTCCAGTGAGGTTTTGCTGATAAACAATAATAGTAGTAATGGTTTGAATTTATTAAGCACTTGTAAGCTAAGACCTTGACTTGCATTGTGTCCTTAAATTTTGAGAACTTCATTTTACAGAGGAGGAAACTGAGGTCCAGAAAGGTTAAGTAAGTTACCCAAGGGCACACAGCTGGGAAAGTGATAGGTGCTACCCTGGCTTTAAACATGATTTGATCTAACTCCAAAGCAAAAATCCATAAGTATGTATGTGATTATTTCATTTAATTTCAAGTATTTTTTTAATCTTCATACTAATACTGTAAGATGATGTTGGTCCACATAAAGTATACATAAACTGAAATAAGTTTATCCTCTGTAGCAGCCTTTATATGTTAAGACATTTTACAAAGATCTCGGGCCATAGCCCTTGTCTTAGTCACATAGTGCTGCTATAACAGAAATGCCACAAGTGGATGGCTTTAAACAACAGAATTTTTTTTTCTCTCACAATTCTGGAGGCTAAAAGTTCAAATCAGTCTATCAGTGTGTTAATTCCTTCCTTTTAGGTAGTCCTAGGTGTTACTTGGTTCCTTGACTCCTTGGCTTGTACTTGATCCTCACATGATGTCTGTCCTCGCCTTGTGTATATACCTCTGTGTCTAATCTACTCTCCCTTAGAAGTCAGAGGTGATTAGATTTAGAACACATTCTATACAGTCATGATCTAATTAGCATAACAAAAGACCTTATTTCCAAACTGGATCATATCCACAGGTATAAAAAACAAAAACCAAATCACTGCCACTGAGTCAGTGGTGACTCAGTGACTGCTCCTTGGGTTTCTGAGGTGATACCTCTACAGAAGTAGATTGCCCAGTATTCCTTCCAAGGAGTGACTGGTGGATTTGAACCACTAGGCTTCTGGTTAGTACTCAAATGCCTTAGGTACTCTGCCACCAGGGCTCCTTATCCACAGGTATAGGGACTAGTGTTTCATTACAAATTTTGGGAAAGATGGTTAGTTTCCTGAGATCCTCCCTAGCCCACCCAGATCGCTATGGGGCCTGTGAGAGGGGCAAGTTATCCTTGGCCTCAGCACTTGGCCTGTCTTCCTGAGAGGAGGGCTGGTTTCCAGGCAACATATGATCCATCTATTTTCATACCATCATAGTGACAAGAACTTTTTTTTAAAATAGGACATATGGCACCAATAGTGTGATGCAATGCTTTTTGAAGTGTGGCTTTTCTGCACATAGTAATGCCATGGTTACTGTCAGCAGGGCTAGAAGAATTCCTAACAAGAGACACAAATAATGAATGAAAATGTCTGCCACATGGCCTTTAAGAGACTCAGAATGCCAACTCCATGCTTTATCAGGTTAATGGACTTTTTACAAGTGTCCTGGTCTTAGAAGACAGAAAATGCAGGCCTAAATTACTGCTAAATAGACTTATATAATTTAGAATAGACTGTTGCTGGGTCTGGTCCTCATGGCTGGTAAACAAAAGGTCAGTAACTTGCACTGATTGATGTGTAAATCCCTAGGGTCTAAACTGTATGATTTAATAGTTTTTTTTTTTTTTTTTGGCCTTAATTTTCTCTTCTTAAAAGACAAAGTGTTACTATAAAACAGAATATACATTTATAGCCAGGAAACCTAAAGTTGTACATTTAAACCCAATTTTAGTATACTTTGATTAAGGCAGAATCTCCTTGCTTGTTTCAGAATGATTGCCTGTACAAGTCTATGTGATGCTCTTTCTTCTGTGGTTTAAAGGTAATCTGCATCTACATAACTCTAAAAATATTAATATAGTTATCTAATCTGCATAACTATAACAATAGTTATAGCTCTGTATCATATCAACTCATTCTCAGTGCTCAATGTTATAAACATGAATTTTTCTCATAAAGTTCAATGTTTTGTACAATAGCATTGACTCCAAGGAAGAAATAGTCCTTTGAGATTGAATTTAATTGAAAATTGTAGTGTTCAAGAAAAATCACTGGGGTGGCTGAATTCTTAATAGAAATTTCAGATGACCTGGAGACATTCTATAAGTGAAAGTGTTGTAAATGAAGAATAATGATCCCCTCACCCAGAAAATACTACCTGTTGTTCTGGGCTGTGTGTGGGAACTTGAATGCTGCAAAGGAATTGCTAAAATGTTCAGTGATAATAACCATCATATACCCTAAAGAAGGATACAGTTGGATCCAATTGAATTTATTTTGGGGAACTCAAGAGATGATACTTTCTTTGGGGGCTCTCACTTCTTTAGGGCCATTCTGCACACATTACAGACCTTCTGATAACCTCAGGTAGGTTAGCGGAAGCTGTGAGAGGCAGAGACCCCAACAGAGTATGGCAATAGATGACCCCTTGGTGAACCCATATTTTTGTTCTCAACTTCCCTGTTTGAACCTAGAGCTACAGAATTTGTCATGAGGAGGATGTACACTGTTGTGTTTCAGGTCTACCAAGGAGGGAAGATTGCTAATGGATGGTTTCTTCCAGCATATCTTTTGTTGCTGGCATCACCTGACCTGCTTGTTGTCTGTTTGCCCCAACAGAATCTCTACCAGAACAGGTTTTTGGGCCTGGCCGCCATGGCATCTCCATCCAGGAACTCACAGAGCCGGCGCCGGTGCAAGGAGCCACTCCGTTATAGCTATAATCCTGACCAGTTCAACAACGTGGACATCAGAAATGGCCCTCATGACCCTGTGACCATCCCTCGTTCCACCAGTGATACTGACCTAGTCACCTCAGACAGCCGCTCCACACTCATGGTCAGCAGCTCCTACTATTCCATAGGCCACTCACAAGATCTGGTGATACACTGGGACATAAAGGAGGAAGTGGATGCTGGAGACTGGATCGGCATGTACCTCATCGGTAAGTAGAGTGTTATTTCTCAGCCTCGCCTGACTTACACAGACTAGCTAAATGTGTTTCACAGAAATATTGTCCTATGGGTGTGGTTTAGGACTTCAACAAGTATATTATTCATATTTCACTTTTACATATTGTATTAGTCAGGGTTTTCCAGAGAAACAGAGCTTATAAGTTATTTAGAGAGAAATTTATTTTAAGAAATTGACTCATGCAATTATGGGGGCTAGAAAGTCCCTAGTTCATGGAACAGTTGACAGGTAGAAACTCCGACAGGAAATCTAAGTTACAGCCTTGAGGCAGAAACCTCCCTGGAAAACCTGAATTTTTTTTCTTAAGGCTTTCAACTGTTTGCTTGAAGCCCACTCACATTGTGAAAGGTTATTGACTTAAGGACAATTTCAAATGATAATCATATGGACACACCTTTGTAGCAACATCTAGACTAATAATTTGAGCAAATAATTGGCACTATAGCCTAGCCACATAAAATTAACTGTTACATATGCTTTAATATTTTAATTAATTTAACTTGAATGCACAATCAGATCTGACCCCTCTCCATGTATAACCCTGCTTTTTTTGTTGTTGTTGTTACTTTCATTGTGGTTAAAACATACACAACAAGACATTCACCAACATAACAACTTCTACAGTTACAACTCAAGGACATTGATAACATTTTTCATGTTGTGTCACCATTGTTGCTACCCTTTTCCAAAATATTCTACCACCATTAGCAAAAACTCAATGCCCTGCAAACAAAAGCTTCCCCTTTTCCTTTCCCTCCTACCCCTGGTAACCACTAATAATCTTTGGGGTGTGTGTGTATATGTGTGTATGTGTGTGTGTGTGTGTGTGTATATATATATTTTTTTTTTTTTTTTAAACCCATCTAGGAATCTCCACCAACCCCCATCCCTGGTAACCAACAGAGAACATTTCCTGCCATGTGATAATCCTTTCTTTGACTTTTACAATAGTGGGTTAATACAATATTTGTCCTTCTGTGATTGATTTGTTTCACTAAGCACTATGTCCTCCAAGTTCATCCATGTTATGCAGTGTTTTGCAGATTCTACATTATTCTTTACTATTCATAGTATTCTATTGTCTATTCTGTATACATACCACAGTTTGTTTTTCCATTCCTCAGTTGATGGGCACTTAGGTTTTTCCATCTCTTCACTATTGGGCAATCTACTTCCATAGTGATACTGCATCAGAAACCCAAGGAGGGGTTGCTATGAGTTGGATCCAACTCCACGGCAGTAAGTTTGGGTTTTTTGATTTTCACTGTTCTGGATAGTGCTACGATGAACATATATGTACATGTATCTCTATTTGTGTCTTGCCTCTCACTTCCTCAGGATAATATACCTAGTAATGGGATTGCTGAATCAAATGACATTTCTATTTGCAATTTTTTAAGGAATTGCCATACCAATTTCCACAGTCATTGTATCACTCAACAGTCCCTTCAGCAATGTGTGAGAGTCTCAATTTTGCTACATCTTTGCCAGCATTTGTATTTTCTGTCTTATTGAATTTTGTTATTAATACTGGGTTGAGATGGTATTTCATGGCTGTTTTAATTCACAGCTAACTAATGGCTAATGATCGTGAACATTTATTCATGTGTTTGTTGGCTGCCTGAATATCTTCTTTGGTGAAGTGTCTGTTCATGTCTTCTGCCCATTTTTTAATTGGATTATTTGTCTTTTTTGATGTTGAGTTGTTGGAGTTTTCTATAAATTTTAGAGATAACTTCTTTGCCCCATATGTCATTGCCAAACATTTTTTCCCATTCTGTAGGTTGTCTTTTTACTCTTTTGGAGAAGTCTTTTGATGCACATAAGAAGTAAATCTTTAGAAGGTCCCAATCATCTAATTTATCTTCTATTTGTGCCTTTTGGGTTATGCTTGATGGTCTATTTATGCCATAAATTAGAGCCACTAGGTTTACCCATATTTTTTGTTTGATGTACTTTATAGTTTTAGGTTTCACATTTGATCCATCTAGAGTTACTTTTTGTGTATAATGTGAGGTATGGGTCTTGTTTCATTTTTCTGCAAATGGATATTGAGTTTTGCCAGCACCATTTGTGAAAGAGACTATCTCTTCCTCATTTAATGGACTTTGGCCCTTTGTCAAACATCAGCTGACCAAATGTCAATGGATCTATTTCTGGGTTCTCAATTCTGTTCCACTGGTTTATGTACCAATACTGGGCTGTTTTGACAACTATAGCAGTATAGTAGGTTTTGAGATCTGGGAGAGTGAAATGTCCTACTTTGTTCTTCTTCTTCAATAGTGCTTTGCTTATCCAAGATCTCTTTCCTTTCCATATAAAATTAGTAATTGGTTTTTCCATGTCTTTGAAGAATGTTAATGGAATCTGGATCAGCATTGCATTGAATATATAGATTGCCTTGGGTAGTATTGACATTTTCACAATGTGCAATCTTCCTATCCATGAGCATGGTATGTTCTTCCATTTATGTAGAACTCTTAGAGTTTCTTGAAGTAGTGTTTTGTAGTTTTGTTTGTATAGTTTTTTGTGTTCCTGGTAAGATTTATTTTCAAGTATCTTATCTTTTTGGTAGATATTGTAAATGGTATTGATTTCCTTATTTCCTTTTTGGAAATCTCTTTACTGGTGTAGGGGAATCCAACTGATTTTTTGATGTTAAACTTGTGTCCTGCCACTATGCTAAATCTTTCAATAAGTTCCAGTAGTTTTCTTGCTGAGTCTTTTGGGTTTTCTATGTATAGGATCATATCATCTGAAATAGAGATAGTTTTACTTCTTCCAATTTGGATGCCTTTGATTCCCTTTTCTTGCCATATTTCCCTGGCTAGGCCTTCCAATATGATGTTGAATAGAATTGGAGATAGAAGGCATCCTTGTCTGATTCCTGTTTGCAGGGGGAATGGTTTCAGTCTTTCTCCATTGAGAATAATGTTGGCTATTAGTTTTACATATATACCCTTTATTATGTTGAGAAATTTCCCTTCTATTCCTATTTTTCTGAGAGTTTTGATAAGGAATGGATGTTGGATTTTATCAAATAACTTTTGTGCATCAATTGAAATGATCATGTGATTCTTTTATTTTCTTTTACTAATGTGATGGATTACATTGATTAGTTCTCTAATGCAGAACCATCCTTGCATACCTAGTATGAATCCCACCTGATTATGATGTATTATGTTTTTGATATGTTGTTGGAGTCTATTGACTAGGATTTTACTGAAGATATTTGCATCTATATTTACGAGGGATATTGGTCTGTAGTTTTCCTTTCTAGTGTTTTCTTTACCTGTTTTGGTATCAGGGTTATGCTTGCTTCAAAAAATGAATTTGAGAGGATTTTATCCTTTTCTATGTCCTGGAATAGTTTGAGTAGGATTGGTGTCAGCTCTTCTCTGAATGACTGGTAGAATTCTCCAGTGACACCATTGAATCCAAGATTTTTTGTTGTTGTTGTTGGTAATTTTTTTTTTTATAACCTGTTCAGTTTATTCGTTTGTTATGGGTCTGTTCAAATTTTCTACCTCAGTCTATGTTAGTTTAGGTAAGTAGTATGTTTCTAGAAATCTGTCCATCTTATCTAGATTTTCAAATTCATTGGAGTACAGTTCTTCATTTAAAAAAAAAAAAAAAAAAACAACTCACTGCCATCAAGTCATTTTTCAACTTATAGCAACACCTCCTTGGGTTTCTGAGGCAGTACGTCTATAGAAGTAAATTGCCCAATTTTCCTTCCAAGAAGTAGCTGGTGGGTTTGAACCACCAGCCATCTAGTTAGCAGTCAAATGCCTTAAGCACAGAGCTCTATCAGTTCTGTTATGACATCATCCCTTTCATTCTTATTCATGTGCTTTGCATCATTTCCTTCATTAAATTTGCCAGTGGTTTGTTAACGTTATTAATCTTTTCAAAGAACCAACATCTAGTCTTGTTGATTTTTCCTATTATCTTTCTATTTTCTGTTTCATTTATTTCTTCTTGAGTCTTTATTATTTTCTTTCTTCTGGTGATGGTAGGCTTTTTTTTTTTTTTTAATATTTTTTGCTGCTGCTCTTTTACTAATTGTTCAAGATGTTGGGTTAAGATGTTGATTTTGGCTCTTTCTTCTTTTTTGTTATGTGCATCTATTACTATAAATTCCCTCTGATAATTGCTTTTGCTGTGTCCCAAAGATTTTGGAATATTGTGTTTTCATTCTCATTTGATTCAAGGAATTTTTTTATTTAATATTTTTTCTTCTATTACCCAGTCGTTTTTGAGGAGCATGTTATTCAGTTTCCATGTGTTTTCTCTTTTTCTATGAGTCTTCCTAGTGTTGATTTCTAATTTTATATCATTGTGATATGAGAAGATGCTTTGCAGTATTTCAATGTTTTTAATTTTATTGAGGTTTTCTTTGTAACCTGACATGTGTTCTGTCCTGGATAATGTTCCATTTGTGCTGGGAAAAAATGTATATCGTGGTGTTGGTGGGTGAAGTGCTCTATACATGTCTATAAGGTCAAGTTGTTTGATCATATTTAGTTCTTCTGCATCTTTGTTCAGTTTCGTTCCAGTTGTTCTATCTCTTATTAAAATGGTGTATTAAAGTCTCACACTATTACTGTAGAGTCATCTATGTATTTGTCTTTTCAAGTCTGTTAAAGTCCACTTTATGGATTTTGGGGCTTTTCATTGTGTGTGTAGGTATTTATTATGATCATTTCCTCTTGTTCAAGTGATCCTTCAATCATTATATAAGGAGCTCCAATGACGTGATGCCTAAGGCATTTGACTGCTAACCAGAAGGTTGGCAGTTCAAACCCACGAGCTTTTCTACAGAAGGAAGATGGGGCAACCTACTTCTGTAAAGATTTACCACCTCAGAAACCCAAAGGGGGTCACTATGAGTCAGAATCGACTTGATGACAGTGAAGTTTTTTTTTTTTGTTTGTTTGTTTGTTTTTTAATGTCCTTCTTGTCTCTTATGGTCATTTTTTATCTTCAAGTCTATTTTATCAGAAATTAATATTGCCACTCCTGCTCTTTTTGGTTGACATTTGCTTAATATATCCTATTCCAACCTTTGATTTTCAGTCTATTTTTGTCTTTGTGTCTAAGGTGAGTCTTTTGTAGACAGCTTATTGATGGGTTATATTTTCTTATCCAGTCTCTTAAGTGGTGCATTTAATTCATTTACATTCAGTATAATTATTGACAAGTATGAATTTATTGATGTCATTTTGTTACATATATATATATAGAGAGAGTGTGTATGTGGTGGTGCTGATTTCTTTGTTCCATATAATTTTCTGTGCTGAGCTCATTCTGTTTATGGATCATGTTATCATCTCCTTCATGGCTATTGATTTAGTATTTGCTAAATATTTGTGCCTGTCCTATTTTTATTTTGATGTGAAGGTTTATTGTTTTTCTTTGAGGTCATTCTGTGATTTATTATTTTCTTCCCAATTTTAG
>NW_006921664.1:4934218-4965017 GCF_000298275.1 Orycteropus afer afer | reverse complement strand
AAAACCTTTGACAATTTTCTTTGATTTTGTTTCTCTTCCTGTTCTTGAATTTTGACTACATGTAGTTTATTCTTCTTGATGGCATCCCACATGAATCTTAGGCTTTCTTCATGTTGTTTTGATCTTTTGTCTGATTGATCCCTTAACAAAGTAGTATTGAAGTATTTGTCAATCTGATTAATTCCATCTTCCATTGATTCGATTCTACTACCTAACCAATTCATTGGGCTATCAATTTTTGAGTATACTCTTCTGGATTTTTATTGTTGTTTTTGTATCATTTCTAATATTTTTCTTATGCTGTCAATTTGTTCTTGTATTGTTTTCCTAAATTATTCTAGAGTTTTTTCTGTGTTTTCCTTGATTTGCCTCTCAATCCATTGAAGGTACCCAAATATAATTCTTTTGAATTCCTTATCCAGGAGTTCCAATGCTGCTTCTTCCACAGGGATGTTTTCTGGGTTTGTATCCTGGTCCCTTGTTTCTACTACTTTATCTTCCTTTTTTTGGGTAGACTGTCATGATCTGTTGTCTCTGAGACAGTGTGGTGGTGTTGTATTTATGTTTAATTTGTAGTTATATGTTGGTGTGATTCTTGTAAGATTTTTTTTTTTCCTTTATTTTGTTTTGACATATCTGTGTGAGAGGGTACTGTGCTCTTTTATTCGCTAGTTGTTAGCACTTAGTCACTCACCACCTGTCTCCTGGTGAGTGTGATAGATAACAAGAGTGTGTGCACAAATCTCTGTTAATTGTTCATAAAGAGCAGTTGAGTGTGAGTTGCGCTTGGTGTTGGCTGCTGTCTACCATTGGTCAGTCGGTGCAAAAGCAAGTGGTGGTTATCACTCAGTGTGTGAGGCTGCAGGAAGTGCAGGTATGCTTGGGACGTGTGGGAGTGGTTGTTGTCTTCTACTCAGATAAAAAAAAAAAAAACTACCACAAGAAAAATAAAACAACAGAGCAGACAACTCAAAATGCATCAACAAACGGGAATAATCACAAGAAAGAAAGAAAGAAATGCAATAAATGTGAAGATTTTTTTTGAAATATATTAAAAAAGGGTAAACAAAGATAATGAGAGAAAGAGAAAAAAAAAAAAGAGAGGAGGGAGGGAAGCTGTGTGGTAGTTAAAGTTGTGTGTCAACTTGGCTGGGCCTGGTTTTGAGTGGCTGGGCACCTGGCTGTAGTTATTCCCCATGGTGAGATTGGTAATTAACTCCATGGTGGAATCTACCTGGAGCAGCTGAGTAGCTACTTTAGGGATATGGGCTGCTTCCAGTATATAAGAAGCAATTTTCATGAAGGTCTCTAGCTTTTTGACATGCTTGAACCCTGCATGTAGCCACATCATTGTTCAGCAGCCCACCATTCCCATCCAATCTTGGGACTTTTCGTGGACTTGAATTAGTGGCCTGCCATTGTTTGGTAATATTGGGACTATGCCGTTTTACTTGTCAACCTTGGGTTTGTCAACTTCAACACACAGAAGCTGCCTGAGTGAAGAAAATCTTCCAGCTTCAGTGAGCTGGGAGCAGGAAGCAGAGCTGAAGTCCAAAGTTGAGGGGCTTTCACCCAGCTCCTGGAGCCTGGCATTTTGAACCCAGACTTCTAGCTTCCAAAACTATAAGAAAATAAACTCCTATTTGTTAAAGCTATTACTTTTGTGGTGTTTTTCTGCTAAAGCAGCACAAGGTAACCAAAACAAGTTGCAATATCTGGGGAGGGAAGAATGAGAGAAAAAAGCAAGAGTAAAATAATTATAAAGAAAAAGTGGTAAAACTCCAAAAGGAAAAACAAGGGATGGGATGAACCAAGAGAAATAAAAAAGAATGGAACCAGGAAAAAAGAAGAGAAAAAAAAAACAAAAAGGCAGGGGAGAAGAAGAAGAAGAAGAAAAGAGGATGATAAAAAGAATAATTTAAAAACAAAAACAAAAATTTGGGAGGTTCAATATGGCACCCAGGCTCTGTCAGGACACAGACAGAAATAGGGGATGGAATTCCTGCTGGTCAAGAAGGTGGGTGGAGGCAGGGAATGGCCACATCCCTGTTCACTGAGAAGATACGGGGTATAAAAGCAACAAGGAGATTATCATACCTTTCCAGTCACCAGCCTCCACTGCGTTCACCTATGCTGTCCTCAGCAAGAGAAGCTCTTATGTCTCTGTCCCGGAACAAACTCCACTCCTATATATCCAAAATGGCTGCACCCACTACCCACTACCCACAAACATTCAAAATGCCTGTGCCCTCAGGACAGCCAATGGCAGGACAGAATCCATTTGTCTCCTTCCCCACCATTTTCCTTTCTGGTTGCCAGGCATTGAAGCTGTCCTTGCCTATGCAGTCTTCAGTAAGCAGAGCTGATTCTCAGGTTGCTATAAGGAAATATTTTAAATGGCTATGCCTCCAGGACAGCCAGCAGTCCACCACTCCATTTGTCTCTTCACTCACTGTTTCATTCAAGTTCTTCTACTAGTTGGTATTTAATCCACTCCTTTATCCTTCTCTTCAAAGCTCAGGATTCTAGGACTGTCTTTTGTATCAGTTTCAATTAATTTCTCATTGCTTTGTTGCAGAGGGTCTGTGTGGCTTGTCTGCCTTTTCCTCCATCTTCTTGGAATGCCCATAAGCTTGCTTTTCTGCAGACCACACCATAAAGCTTCTCCTGCCATCTCTATTCAGTGGAAGAAAATCATGAGATAGCATGTCATTGCCATTTGCATGTATATAAGCTCTTCTATTGGTAAATAAAATAATGTCAAAAGCCTATTTTTAAATCCATATACTTATAAGACCAAAGCAACACCAAATAGACAACAATGTATTTAAGGAGCACTGTTGGCATAGTGGGTAAGACATTTGGCTGTTAACCAGAAGGTCTGCAGTTCAAACCCGTCAGCTGCCATCTACTCACCAGCTGCAATCTACTTCTGTAAAGATTTACAGCCTTAGAAACACAATGCAAGTGGCTATGTGTCAGAATCGACTTGATGGCTGTGGATTTTGGGTACACATATTTATGTGGAAGTAATTTCACTATTGTTTCCAGTAGGCCTCTTTTCATCAGCTCTTTCAATATTGAGTTGGCTCCCAAGTTATGGTAACCCCACACACAATGGAATGAAATGTTTCCTGGTCCTACATCATTCCCAGGATCACTTGGGGATTAGACTCTTTTGATCGACAGGATTTTCATAGGCTGATTTTCAGAACTGGATTGCCAGGCCTTTCTTCCTATTCTGTCTTAGTCTGGAAGCTCCGCTAAACCTGTTCAGCATCATAGCAAAAGGCAAGCCACCACTGACAGACTGATGGTGGCTGCACGTTAGGTACATTGGCTGGCAGTCAAATCCAGGTCTCCCACATGGAAGGTGAGAATTCTACCCTTGAACCACAACTGCTCCCATTCAGTATTTTTACTGCTTTTGTATTCAAAAGGCATGATGGAATTAAATATATAGTCAGAGCAAGCACACCACAGAGAAAGGAACAAGGTGATGGTGGGAATGGAAGTAACCATGCAAGCCCATGGTGGTAGAGAAAGTTGACTTGCTTTATCTTAGGCAAAATTATGAAAGTTCCGGAGTTGAAAGTACATTAGAAAAGACATTTCTCTATCTGTCTTTTTTCCAGTCTGTGCAATCGAACCAAAGCATGCAATAACTTGGACACTGATGCAACTTTTTATAAAAGTTTTAACATTCCCATTGATTGGTTTTGAAAATAAATCTTACACATTTGAAATAGTGAAAATAAACTTACATTAAAAAACACTTCATCTATTTGGCATGTTAGAATCAGGTGCAGTGGAAATGAATGCATTTTCTCTGGTAGTAAATCAACAAGCAAAAGTATAACTGTTGGAGAGAGGCACATAATCTCAGAGAATCACATACTAGGTAACTGAGGTCAGGCCTTTTGCCTTGAGTCCATGCAGTGCACTATTTACAAACACTCAGACCCACAACAGTAGCTTTAACATCATCAGTATCACTGGAAGTAATGGTTTCTTATGAGTATTTTAAAGCCAGGAACATTTGTTTTTTTCTGATAATTTTTGGGGGACTAACTAGCTGTCAGGGAAACATGTTTGGGTCTCTCACAGGTTTTGCAATCAGTATAGGTGGCATGTTTATAATATACAGATTACTGTAAAAATGGAAAAACATAATTTTTGAATTTGTTCACACACATAGTTGTTATTAGCCACAGTGAACTTCTGAACAGGTAAAATTTAATTTGCTTACAAAATAGTTCCTGGATAAAAGTGTTTGAAAACCATCACTCTAGAACAGAGAGAACAAAACAACAGCCCACCCACCATATGTTCTTTAGTCCACATTGTTGTGTTTTAAATTTAATTATCAGCATAGAAAAATGTAGAGACTTCACAGAGAAATTCAGATTTCTAGTTTTTTCCAAAAAGTTCCCAATTTGGCAAATGAGCTTGTAAATCCATTTGGCTATAATCAACTGAAGTTGAGCAGTCACTGCCCCCATTACACTGGCCTGCAGCCTTCAGTTTTGCCACAGCATCTCCTCCAACTTTAATTATGAATGTTAACCTATTTAACACATTACACAATTAGGTTTTTGACTCCATATCTAGCTTTTTTTTTTTAATTTATGTATATTATTATTGAGAATATACAAAGCAGAATATACTGCAATTCAACAGTTTCTACATGTACAATTCAGTGACAATAATTACATTCTTGCCCCAGATTGAGTTTTGAATAAGTTCTTTATAGCTGTACTTTCACACAGCTAATGGGTGTTGCTGCCATTCCCTGAATTAGGGAACAATGGGAAGGGGAGCATGTTTGAGGAGGAGAGGAGTTTAGGGTGGGACATACTTGAGTCTGGGGCAACTGAAGGGCTTTCATCCATGGTGAAGGAATGAACGGATCTGAAGTTCAACCACAGAGCCATGCTGGGACTGTATGTTTGGGCTCATTGGCATCCTGGGAGTAGAAAATATCACTTGTGGATTGTGCATAGAAAAATAACAGCAGAGAAAGGCAGAGGAGAGGAACTCAAAGAGGAGTTTTAGAGTAAGGAAAATGTAGACAAAAACTAGGAGACCACATCATAGAAGACAAGAGAATAGAAAAAAGAAAAGAGTAGTCAGTAGTATGAAGTAAATGAAATTTCTTGAATGCAGGAGTCTGGTGTTAACATGACATTTTGACTGAGATAAAAGTAAACACAGCTTATCGTCTTAGGATCTTAACTGAACAGTTTGTTACTTTCATAGTAGCTACAGATTCATAACTGTGTAGATATTTAATGCAAATGCTAACACTCTCAGCGGTGTAGCATTTCAAAAGTAATTTCCAAATCCAAAATTATCTGTGAATCTTAAAGGTTCATTCATAACTTGTAAGTCCTTAATAACTAGTCTTCCAGATTTCCAGTGCCTTGCCAAAGATCAAATCATAGAACCATCTCTAGAATTTTAAAGGTGGTGATTGTATCTAATATGCCATTACAAATATGAGGAACTGCCGATTCAGGGACTCCAAAGGCCATAGAACTGTCTATCCTGGTGGCAGAGCCTATAATGATTTAGGAACATCTTCATTTCATTCTGGTGCAGTGCCAAGTACAGGCCATCCCACATCAGTGAGCCATGTGCGTATCCAAGTGTGGCCAGGTTTGTAATTCCTTTGACCTCTAGAGTTCTTGAGGCAAGCATGACTTTTCTTCTGCCACTGCAGAATGAGATATTTGTATGTCACCAGTGCCGTTCTTAGGAGCTCTGGTAGCATAGTGCCTAAGGCACTTGACTTCTAACCAGAAGGCTGGCGGTTCAAACCCACCAGCCACTCTTCGGAAGGAAGACGGGGCAATCTACTTCCATAGTGATACTCCCTCAGAAACCCACAGAGGGGTTGCTACAACTTGGCGGCACATAACAACAACAACAACAGTGCTGTTCTTAAACTGGACCTCAGGAACCCTGGGGCTTACTCAGTGGGACATTACTGTTAGTATAAAAATGAAATAGCATTTTTTTTTTTGCCCTCGTTTATGGAACAGTTCACAATGCACTAGATGAGAGTAAAGAATGATTCTCTTCCTTGGTGGCATACTATGGGGAAAGATCATGTGATTTGGGGCTGATATACTTGGTATAGAATCAAACTGCCACTGGCCAGATATATGGCCTCGGTCAGTTACAGTCTTCTGAGCTTCAGATTCTTTACCTCCTAAATGGATAAAAAATACAACTTCTCAAGATCATTGAGAAGAATGAATAAGATAATGTGCATTTACTGCCTAGTGATCAATACATGATAGATTCTTAATTTATCTTGTCAGGTAGCTTGATTCTGTGGATGCATCATTGTAAATTACCCTAATTTCTAGGTTTGTTTCAGTTTAGACTGGGCCTATAGATATGTACTCAATTATTCTGGATGTACATTACAGACAAAGCTTCTTGCCAAAGCAACAGACCTGGAGAGGATTTTGTAAATATCAGTAAATGAACAGAACTTTGGATTTGGTCAAAAGTAAGAACATTGAGTCAGATTGGTTAGAAATAAGTATTTCCAACAAAATATTTTTCAACTATTCATTCAGTAATGCCCACTGGCTTTGATAAAATCTAATTGTTTATTAGTTCCTGTGTAGTGCAAATCGTTAATATGCTTGGCTGCTAACTGAAAGGTTGAAAGTTCAAGTCCCCCAAGAGACACTTCGAAGAAAGGCATAGCTATCTACTTAAAAAAAAAAAAAAAGCCATTGAAAACCTGGAGCACAGTTCTACTCTGACACACATGGGATCACCCTTAATAGGAATTGATTTGATGGCAACTAGTTTCATTCATTAGCCCTATAATTGGAGTTAGAGATTTAACAATGTCTCTGGTTTACTTTTGCTATGGGAGCAGCATTGTATAATTGGGGTAGGATACATAATTTGAAGGAGGTCTGGTAGCATAGTGCCTAAGGCACTTGACTGCTAACCAGAAGACTGGCGGTTCAAACCCATCAGCCACTCCTCAGAAAGAAGATGGGGCAATCTACTTCCATAGTGATACGGCCTCAGAAACCCAAGGAGGGGTCGCTATGAGTCGGGTCTGACTCAATGGCACATAACAGCAACAACAACAACATAATTTGAAGAATATAATTACATCTCTAATCACTAGAATCCTAAATTAATGAAAAATTATCTATACAAATACTTTCACCTCTTCATTTCACATTCCAATGTTAAAATGGTATTTAATATCTTTAAACCCTTTTTAGGATTATTATTTTCTCAAAATAGTCATTGCTTTGACTCTGTTGGAAACAGACCTTATTAAAACTACTTAAACATGAAATAAATATACAATTGAAATCATGAAAATATAATTGAATAGGTAAAGTAGGCATAAGATATTGATAAGATGCTGGTAAGATGCCAAGCTCTCTGTGAAAATGTCTTAGAGGAAATGTCTGACCTCCTCTAACTTCACAAGGGGGTAGAGGAATCAAGATCAATAGCCCAAGGCTGATTCCGGTAAGGTCATCAGACATTCCTCCACCCTCCAAACTTTACCAATTTTGAAACCAACTATCCCTCCTATGGCACTCTCTACTTCTTTGCTGGGTTCAATAATTTGTTTCAATGTCCACAGAGAACTCACAGACAATACACATGATTATGTAATTTATTAATGTATGTTTGCAGCTATTTCCTCTCAAAGCCAGTGGGCATTACTGAATGAATGACAAGAAACAGCTACAAATAATTGGAACATGGAATTCACAAAGTATGAACCTAGGAAAATTGGAAGTTCTCAAAAATGAAATGGAACACATAAAGATTGATATCATAGGCATTAGTGAGGTGAAATGGGTTGGTTTGGGCCATTTTAAATCAGGCAACCATATGATCTACTATGTCAAAAATGACAAATTGAAGAAGAATGGTGTGGCATTCATTGTCACAAAGAATGTTTCAAAATCTATTCTGAAGTACAATGCTGTCAAGGATAGAAAAATCTGTATGCCTACAAGGAAGACCAATTAATACTACTATTATTCAAACTAATGCACCAACCATCAAAGCCAAAGATGAGGAAATTGAAGATTTTTACCAACTTCTGCAGTCTGGAATTGACTGAATATGCAATCAAGATGTGTGGCTTATCACTAGTGATTGGAATGCAAAAGTTGGAAACAAAGAAGAATCACCAGTAGTTGGAAAATTTGACCTTAGTGATAGAAATAACACTGGAGATCACATGATAAAATTTTGCAAGACCAATGACTTATTCATTGTAAATACCTTTTTTCAACAACACAAACGGTGGCTATACATGTGGACTTCATCAGATGGAGTACACAGGAATCAGATTGCCTTTTCTGTGGCAAAAGGTAATGGAAAAGCTCAATATCTTCAGCCAAAACAAGGCCAGGAGCTGATTGTGCAACTGACCATCAACTGCTCATATGCAAGTTCAAGTTGAAGTTGAAGACAATTAAAACAAGTCCATGAGAGCCAAAATATGACCTTGAATATATCCCACCTGAATTTAGGGACCATTTAAAGAATAGATTTGATGCATTGAACATCAATGACCAAAAACCAGGGGAATTGTGTGATGCCATCAAGAACATCATCCATAAGGAAAGCAAAAGGTCATTAAAAAGTCAGGAAAAGCCTACCAAAATGAATGTAAGAAGAGACTCTGAAACTTACCCTTGAACAAAGAGTAGCTAAAGCAAATGGAAGAAATGACAACATAAAAGAGCTGAACTGAAGATTTCAAAGAGCAGCTCAAGAAGACAAAGTCAATTATTATAATGAAATGTGCAAAAACATGGGAGTTGGAAAGCCAAAAGGGAAGAACATGTCCAGCATTACTCAAGCTGAAAGAACTGTGGAAAAAATTTAAGCCTCAAATTGCAATACTGAAAGATTCTATGGTCAATATGTTGAATGATGCAGGAAACATTAAAAGAAGATGGAAGAAATACAGAGTCATCGTACCAAAAAGAATTGGTTGATATTCATCTATTTCAGGAAGTGACATATGATCGAGAACCAATGGTATGGAAGGAAGAAGTTAAAGCTGCACTGAAGGCAGTGGTGAAAAAATAAGGCTCCAGAAATTGACAGAATACCCTTAACAAACAGATGCTGTGCTGTAGGCACTCACTCAGCTATGCCAAGAGATTTGGAAGACAGCTACCTGGCCAAGTGACTGGAAGTGATCCATATTTGTACCCATTCCAAAGAAAGGTGATCCCACAGAATGTGAAAATTATCGAACAGTATCATTAATGTCTCACTAAAGTATAATCTTACTGAAGATAATTCAAAAGCAGAGAACTTCCAGAAATTCAAGCTAGATTCAGAAGAGGATGTGGAAAGAGGGATTTTGTTGCTGATGTCAGATGGATTTTAGCTGAAAGAAAAGAATACCAGAAAGATGTTTACTTGTGTTTTATTGACTATGCAAAAGCATTCGATTGTGTGGATCATAATAAATTATGGATAACATTGAGAAGAATGGGAATTCCAGAACACTTAATTGTGCTCATGAACCTGTATATAGACCAAGAGGCTGTCATTCAAACAGAACAATGGGACACTGCGTGGTTTAAAATCAAGAAGAGAGTACATCAGGCTTTTATCCTTTCACCATACTTATTCAGTCTGTACATTGAACAAATAATCCAATAAACTGGACTATATGAAGAAAAACATGGCATTAGGATTGGAGGAAGACTCATTAACAACCTGCAATACACTGACAACACAACTTTGCTTGCTGAAAGTGAGGATGACTTTGAAGCATTTACTGATGAAGATTGAAAACTACAGTCTGCAATATGGATTACACCTCAATATAAAGAAAACAAAAATCCTCACTACTGAACCAATAAACAGCATCATGATAAATAGTTGAAAAGAAAAGATTGAAGTTGCCAAAGACTTCATGTTACTTGGTTGTATAATTAACACCAATGGAAGCAACAGTCAAGATATCAGATGACATATAGCATTGGGCAAATCTGCTGTAAAAGACCTCTTTAAAGTGCTGAAGAGCAAAGATATCTCCTTGAAGACTAAGGTGCACCTGATACAAGCCATGATATTTTCAATTGCCTCATATGCATATGAGAACTGGACAATGAATAAAGAAGACCAAAGAAGAGTTGATGCTTTTGAGATGTGATGTTGGTGAAGAATGCTGAAAGTACCATGGACTGCTAAAAGAACTAACAAATCTGTCCTGAAAGAAGTGCAGACAGAATGCTCCTTGGAAGGGAGAATGGCCAGACTTTGTCTCACCTACTTTGGTCATGTTGGAAGAAAGGACCATTCCCTGGAGAAGGATATCATTCTTGGTAAAGTGGAGGGTCAATTGAAAAAGGGGAAGGCCCTCAATGAGATGGATTAACACAGAGGCTATGATGATGGGCTCAGGTATAGCAACAATTTGGAGCTGGCACAGGATCGGGCAATGTTTCATTCTGCTGTATATAGGATCACTATTTGTCAGAGTTGACTGGATGGCACCTAACAAAAACAACATATGGTTTATTAGGGAAGTAACAGGTTACAATTCAGTATCAGAAACAACTTAGGATACAGTTCTTTGGTCAGAACAGCCTCTTCTCAGCAATGCCCATAGGCATGCCTCTCTCTGTGGCCTCTGCCTTTTGGCTCCTGGACCCCTTGCCCTCTGCCTTCCCTGGGCAAGTGTCACAAAGCTCTTTTAGGTCTGCTGCTAAATGTCCAGTGGCACCCATCTCATCAGTAAGCCTACTGCCTGAAGGCACTCAGCTTTGTCACTCGGTGGACCAGGAAAATCACCGCTCTGTCCTATGCCAATATTTTGGTTCTGGTACCTCTGCTGCCGCCATTTCTTTGCTGCTGTTTCTCACCATCTCTTGCCATCTCCAGTGTAACAGCTCTCTGGATTGAGAATTTTCACCACAGGTATCTCATGCCCAAAGAATTTGCTCCACTCTTGGCTTTTCTTTCTTGATGGTAGTGTGATTCCCACTTTCCTGCATCTGGGATGGCTGATTTTAAATCTAAGGAGATGACAAAACCAACCAATCCCCACATATACCTTATTTGCATGGTCCCAGCCCAAGGGTGCCAGGAACCTTATTTACACTATTAGTAAGCTATCCAATCTTCTTGGTAGGCCACAAGTACCTCACATATGCACAGTCCCACCTGGTGGGAGTCACAAAGGCCATAGCTAGAAGGGCCATACCAAGCAATTCATTCCACCCTGGGCCATAAACTGACTCTTTAAACTTTGACCCTTTCATATTTGAAGGATTAGCTTCCTCTTCCCAATCATTTCAAGTGTAAGCACATCCATGAAAGCGTATAAGCCAGCTACATCATGGTTTTCTCTCCTCCCATTTTAGATAGCCAATTTCCAAAATTCCTGCCCCTATCAAACCAGTACTCTGTGGAAACAAGCATATCCTTTGATCTGAAGAATCTACTGTTACAGTTGGAATTTTGAGGATCAGTATCATAAAGTCCAATCTGGAGCAAGCCATCAAATTGCAAGAATCTGCTCCAGCTCATAGTGTCAAATACCTTTCTCTTCATTCAGTTGGGTTCTTGTCAGCTCATCCCTAACCACCCAAGCTAGGTCAGTGGGTACCAGCTGTAAGCTTGGGAGTTCACATGCTTCCCTGCACTTCAGACTAGCCACCTAGCTCCCATAGCCTACCTAGGTCAGTGGGTACCACCATAGGCTCAGGAATCCACACAACTCCCTGTACTTCAGACCAGCCAGTCCTTCCTCTCTTATTCTTAGCTCTCCTGGGATAGGTCAACAAGGGCCAGTGGAACATGTCCAAACTCAGCTCATGTCTTCATTGTTGTACCTACCTCACTTCCAGTCATCAAGTGGACCCAAGGGGTCACAACAGGCAAGCATAACAGTCTGTCTACTCACCAGCTCCCTTTAACTTCCAGTCCTAGGAGGGATTCTTTTTGATGAACACCAGCTTTTTCTGCCTCAGTGCACCCAAAGACAAACAGCTTTCTTGAAATTCAACAAGCAAAAGAGTACTTTTTTCCCTCTCTGCTTGTCCTTTCTTCAAAAGCAAATCTCATTCTCTCAGCAGTTCTGGGTGGGTCTGCAAATCTTTTCAAATGCAAATGTCATGAAGATTCTAGATGGGGCTCAGGTTTTAGTCCTAAGCTCCAAATACTCTATACACAGGGCTACTTGCTTGAAACAAAGATCTCCTTCTGGGGCCAATCTTATTTCCCCTTTCAGTATATCCAATCAAGTATTGGCTGAAGGCAGAATTACACACTTCCTGCTATCTATACCCAATGTTGATTTTATCCTATATTCAGATCTATTTTACAACATTGGGTGGGAGAGACATTCAATATTCAAAATGCATAACCTTTTTTTAAACATTGCAGGTTCATCTTCTCTTCTCCACATCTTGACTATCTTCCCATTCATATGTACCTGGCTGGATGAAACCAGTAGACCGTGGCCTCCTATTAATCATCTTGTTTAATCGGCCTTGCTCTTGTCCCAGGCTTTTCTCCCCTCAGCTGCTACATAATATCTGTTAAATTCCTTTCAGCCATTATAGGTAACAACAACAAAAATAGCCATGCAAAGTTTCACTTCCCAGGCCCCTTCATTCTTTCTCTTACAAAATCCCATGCTTCTATGAGTCAGAGCCATTGCAACAAATCCCACTCCTGACATCAACTGTAAAAATGACATGGGAGCGGCATTTGAACTCCTCTGTCTTTCCAAGGGGCAAGAGAATCAAGATCAACCACCCAAGGCTGATTCCTGTGAGGTGGAGGTCAGATATATCTCTACCCTCCAACCTTTACTAATTTTGACACCAACTGTCCCTCCCATAGCACTCTCTACTTCTCTGCTGGGTTCAATAATTTGTTTCAGTGTCCACAGAGAACTTACAGACAATATTGCAATTATGGAGTTTTTTTTTAAGGGAAGTAACAGGTTACAATTCAGGGCCAGAAACAACTCAGGATATAGTTCTTTGATCAGGATAGCCTCTTCTCAGCCATGCCACAGGCATGCTTCTCTCTGGCCCTTGGCTTCTCAGCTACACAGTCCCTTGACCCCTAGCCTGTTTGGGAAAGTGCACAAAGCTCTGTTAGCTCTGCAACTAGGTGCCCAGAGAGGCACTCCACTTGGCCAGCAAGCCTCCTGCCCAGAGGTACTCAGATTTATAGCTCCATGGACCAGGCCGTCCAATTCTCTGTCTCGTGCCAGTCTGTTGGCTCTGCTGCCTCTGCTGCTGCCATTTCTATGCCACTGCTTCTCACCATCAAGCTCTGTCTTTGGTGTCACAGCTCTCTTTCTCACATTCTCATTAATTTAGAATTTTAATAAATCTTATGATTATTGTATCATGCTATACAATGTTCTCCCTATACTATGCTAGAATTTTCTCAGAAATTAATTTAAAACATAATAAAGATAGGATACATTCATACATTCAAAATTCAGCAAATAGATGATAACTCAGAATAAAATTAAAAATTCACTAATATAGCATCTTTGAAGCACCACCATATTTTGGTACCTGGTTCCTTTCCATGCCTTCCTGGTTGCTCCACCTGTATGCAATTAGAAATACATTGTTATTTATATCAGATTGATTATTTGAAATATTTTGAGGCTTGTTCAATTTCTGTAAATATTCTGTGTGTGGTCAAAAAGATTATGTATTCTTTGCTATGAATAATCTGTCTCTCTATATGTTTATACGTGTGTGTGTGTGTGTGTGTACACATGAACACAAGCATGTATCTATATGTATATGTGTTATTGTTATTATGTGCCATTGATTCAGCTCTGACTCATAGCCACTGTTTCTACAACAGAATGAAACGCTGCCCGGCATATACCATCCTCATAATCCTTCCTATGGTTGAGCCCATTGTTGCAACCACTGTGTCAATCCTTCATTGAGGTTCTTCCCCTTTTTCAATGATCCTTCACTTTACCAAGTATGATATCCTTCTCCAGGGATTGGTCCCCTCTGACAACATGTCCAAAGTACATGAGACGAAGTCTGGCCATTCTTGCTTCTAAGGAGCATTACAGCTGTACTTCTTCCAAGACAGATGTATTCATTCTTCTTACAGTCCATGGTATTTTTGGTATTCTTTGCCAATACCACAATTCAAATGCACAAATTCTTCTGCATTCTTCCTTATTCATTCTCCAGCTATCATATGTATATGAGGATACTGAAAATACCATGGCTTGGGTCAGGCTCACCTTAGGCTTCAAAGTGACATATTTTTTTCTTTAATGCTTTAAAGATGTCTTTTGCATCATATTTGCTCTGTGCAATATGTCATCTGATTTCTTGACTGCTGCTTCCAAGGACCTTGATTATGGCTCCAAGTAAAATGGAGTCCTTGACAAGCTCAATCTTTTCTTCATTTATATCGTGATGTTGCTTATTGGCCCAGTTGTAAGGATCTTTGTTTTCTTTATGTTGAGATGTAATCCATACTGGTCTTCATGAGTAAGTGCTTCAAGTCTTCTTCACTTTCACAAAGCAAGGTTGTGTAATCTGCATATCACAGGGCGTTAATGAGTCTTCTAATCCTGATGCCACATTCTTCTTCATATAGTCCTGTTTTGTGAATTATTTGCTCATCATGCAGACAGAATAAGTATGGTGAAAGGATACAACCCTGATGCACACCCTTCTTGTTTTTAAACCATGCAGTATGCCCTTGTTCTGTTTAACAACAGCCTCTTGGTCTATGTACAGGTTCCTCATAAGCACAATTAAGTGTTCTGGAATCCCATTCTTCTCAATGTTATCCGTAATTTGTTATGATCCACACAATCTAATGCTTTTGCATAGTCAATAAAACACAGGTAAACATCTTTTTGGTGTTATGTATTACTGTTGTTGTTAGGTGCCGTTGAGTCAGCTCCACCTCATAATGACCCTATGTACAACAGAATGAAACATTGAGTGGTCATGCACCATCCTCACAATCCTTGCTATATTTAAGCCCATCGTTGCAGCCACTGTGTTAATCCATCTTGCTAAGGCTTTTCCTCTTTTTTGCTGACCTTCCACTTTACCATGCATGATATCCTTCCCGGAGATTGATCCTTCTGACAATTTGACTAAAGTAAATGAGACAAAATCTAGCTGTTCTCATTTTCAAGGAGCATTCTGGCTGCACTTCTTTCAGGACAGAGTTGTTTGTTCTGGCAGCCCATGGTATTTACGGTATTTTTCACCAACACTGTAATTCAAAGGCATCAACTCTTCTTTGGTCTTCCTTATTCTGGTGGTGTAGTGCCTAAGACATTTGACTGCTAACAGAAGGTTGGTGGTTCAAACCGACCAGCCATTCCATGGAAGGAAGACTGGACAATCTACTTCTGTAAAGATTTACCACCTTGGAAACCCAATAGGAGTTGCTATGACTCAGAATCGGCTTGATGGCAGTGAGTCTGGTTTTTTGGTCTTCATTGTCCAGCTTTCACATGCATGTGAAGTAATTGAAAATACCATGGATTGGGTTAGGTGCACCTTAGTTGTCAAAGGTACATCTTTGCTCTTCAACACTTTAAAGAGGTCTTTTGCATCAGATTTGCCCAGTGCGATAGGATGTCTGATTTCTTGACTGCTGCTATCATGGGTGTTGATTGTGGATTCAAGTAAAAATGAAATCCCTGATTTGTTTTCTCCATTTATCATCATGCTGCTTATTGGTCCAGTTGTGAGGATATTTCTTTTTTTTTTTTTTTTTTATGTTGAGGAATAATCCGTACTGTAGACTGTTATCTTTAATCTTTATCAGTAAGTTCTTCAATTCATCTTCACTTTCAGCAAGCAAAATTGTGTCATCTGCATATCACAGCTTGTTAATGAGTCTTCTTCCAGTCCTGATACTGTGTTCTTCCTCATATAGTCCAGCTTCTTGGATTATTTGCTAAGCATAAAGATTGAATAAGTATAGTGAAAAGATACAATCCTAATGTACACCCTTCCTGATTTTGAACCATGCAGTATCCCCTTGTTCTGTTTGAACGACAGCCTCCTGTCTATGTACAGGTTTCATGAGCACAATTAAGTGTTCTGGAATTTCCATTCTTCACAATGTTATCCATATTTGTTATGATGTACAGAGTTCAGCACCTTTGCATAGTCAATAAAACACAAGTAAACATCTTTCTGGTATTCTTTATTTTCAGCCATGACCCATCTGACATCAGCAATGATATCCCTCATTCCACATCCTCTTTTGAATCCAGCTTGCTTTTCTGGCATCTCCTTGTCAATATAATGCTGAAACTGTTTTTGAATAATCTTCACAATTTTACTTATGTGTAATATTAATGACTTTATTTGATTATTTCCACATTTTGATGGATCACCTATTTTGGGAATGTGCACAAATATGGATCTCTTCTGAAGTAGGTGAGACAAAGTCTAGCTGTTCTCATTGAGTTAATTGGCCAGGTAGCTGTCTTCCAAATCACTTGGCATGGACAAGTAATTGCCTCCAGTGCTGCCTCTGTTTGCTGAAACATTTCAAGGTTATTCCATCAATTTCTAGAGGTTTTTTTTCACCAATTCCTTCAGCACAGCTTTGACTTCTTCCTTCAGTATCATTGGTTCTTGATCATATGCCACCTCCTGAAGTAGTTGAACATCTACTGATTCTCTTTTGTGCAGTGACTCTGTGTATTTCTTCCACCTTCTTTTGATGCTTCCTGCATCATTCAAACTTTTGCCTATAGAATCCTTCAATATTGCAACTCGAAGCTGAATTTTTTCTTCAGTTCTTTGAGCTTGAGAAATATTGAGCATGTTCTTCCCTTTTGGTTTTCTAACTCCAGGTCTTTATGTATTTCATTATAATAATTGATTTTGTCTTCTTGAGCTGCTCTTTGAAATCTTCTGTTCGTTCTTTTGCTGGTCATTTCTTCCATTTACTTTAGCTACTCTCTGTTCAAGAACAAGATTCAGAGTTTCTCCTGACATCTGTTTTGGTTTTTTTTTTTTTTTTCCTTTTCTGTCTTTTAATTACCTTTAGCTTTCTTCAGGTATGATGTTCTTGATATCATCCCATAACTTGTCTTGTTCTCAGTCATTGATGTTCAGTGTTCTGTTCTTCACATGGCCTCTAAATTTAGGTGGGGTATAATCAAAGTCATACTTTAGCTTTCACAGACTTGTTTCAATTGTCTTTAGCTTCAATTTCAACTTGAACTTGCATATAAGCAGTAGATGGTCTGTTCCAAAGTCAGCTCCTAGCCTTGTATTGGCTGAAGATACTAAGCTTCTCCATTGCCTCTTTCCACAGATGTAATCAATCTGATTCCTGTGTATTCTATCTGGCAAGGTCCACATATTTAGCTGCCATTTATGTTGTTGAAAAAAAGGTCTTTGCAATGAATAAGTCATTGGTCTTGCAAAATTCTATCATACAATCTCTGACATCATTTCTATCACCAAGGCCATGTTTTCTGACTACTGGTGATTCTTCTTTGTGTCCAACTCTTGCATTGCAATCACCAGTAATAATCAATACATCTCAATTGCATTTTTGGTCCATTTCAGACTCCAGAAGTTGGTAAAAATCTTCAATTTCTTCATCTTTGGCTTTAGTAGTTCAGGTGTAAATTTGATTAATAGTACTATTAACTGATCTTCCTTGCAGGCATATGAATATTATCCTATCACTGACAACACTGTACTTCAGGATAGATCTTGAAACATTCTTTGTGATGATGAGTGCCACACCATTCCTCTTCAATTCATCATTCCCAGATTCCTAGACTATATGATTGTCTGATTCAGAATGACCAAAACCAGTCAATTCCAGCTTACTATTGCCTGTTGTTGTTGTTGTTGTTATGTGCCGGTGAGTCAGACCCGACTCATAGCGACCCCTCCCTGGGTTTCCGAGGCAGTATCACTATGGAAGTAGATTGCCCCATCTTCCTTCCGAGGAGTGGCTGGTGGATTTGATCCACCAGCCTTCTGGTTAGCAGTCAAGTGCCTTAGCCACTATGCTACCAGAGCTCCCTACTATTGCCTAGGATACTGATTTTTATGCATTCCATTTCATTTTTGACAACTTCCAATTTTCCTAGATTCATACTTCATACCTTCCAAGTTCTGATTATTAATGGATGCTTGCAACTGTTTCTTCCCATTTTGAGTCATGGCCTGTCAGAAAATGGAGGTCCTGAAAGTTTCACTCCATCCATATCGCTATGGTCGAATATCCTTTGAAGAGGCAACTCTTTCCCAGTTGTGGTTTGAGTGCCTTCCAAACTGAGGGACTCATCTTCCTGCATTATATCAGACAGTGTTTTAGGGCTATTCATAAAGTTTTCCAGGATTATATCAGACTGTGTTTCACTCCTATTCATAAGGTTTTCAGTGGTCAATTTTTTCAAAAGTGGATGACTCCATCCTTCTTCCCAGTCTATCTTAGTCTGGAAACTCCTCTGAAATCTGTCCTCCATGGGTAACCCTGCAGATATTTAAATACCTATAGCATAGCCTACAGTCAGTCTCATAGCAACAAACAAGCAACAACAAACTGACAAACAAATGGTGGTAGTGTTATATATAATAGTTTAATCTTGTTAGTGATAATATTCACATATGTTCTTATTTGCTTATCTCGTTGTCCTTCTATTTTCTTAATAGATTAGTTTAAATTACTTGCAAAAAAAATTCATCAATTTCTACATTCACTTCTGTAAATCATGTACTTTGTATATGTTGAGACTACATTTCTACATGCAAAAATGTTCATGATGTTTGTATCTTCTTTATGGTTCATTTTTCAGATTTGTGTCCTTTATGATATTCTTTGTCTTGAATTCCATTTTATTAACTGTAAGAGTGATGCTCCAGTTTTGCTTCATTTTTGCTTAGCATATCTTTTTTTTTTTTTTCTTCCTTTATTTTCAATCTTTTCTATCTCCTCCTGTTTAAAGTGTGACTGTTAGGTGTGATGCTCTATTCTAATCTGAAAATCTCTGACTTTTAATTGGCTAGTATAGCACATTTAAATTTATTGCACTTAATGTTATATTAGAACCTATTTTTCTCCCATCTTATTTCATATTATTTATTTACTGTATTTTTTTTTCTTTCCTGCTTCTATTAGATATGTCTGTTTATTTAAAAGTTATGAATTCTCTTACTGTCCTTATTGCTTTTAATCAATGGCTCCCAACAGAGGCTGATTTTCTCCCCACTCTGGACACATTTGGAAATTTCTGGAGACCATTTTCGTTGTCACAACTGGGCAAGGTGTGCTAGTAGCATTTAGTGGGTAGAAGTCACAGATGCCACTAAACATCCTGCAGTGCACAAGACAGCTGCTTCACAGTGAAGAATTATCCAGGCCAAGATATCAATAGTACCTAGGTTGAGAAACATTGCCCTGGACTCATACTCTTACTTTTTTGTTACCATTGATTCTTAATGAGGGAATTGGTAGTTCAGTGGTAACATTCTCTCTTTCCATGAAGGAGACTCAGATTCGATTTCCAGTTGATGCACCTCATGATCAGCCATCATCTTCTGTCCTTGGAGGCTTCCATATCATTATGATGCTGAACAGGTTTAAGCAGAGCTTCCAGACTAAAGCAAATTAGGAAAAAAGGCCTAGATATCTACTTCCAAAATTCAACCAATGAAATCTCTATGGAGAACAAGAGTCTGGTTCAATCTGCAAACAGTCCATGGGGATGATGCAGCACTAAGTAGCATTTTATTCCCTTGTATATGGGCTGTCCATGTATCAGTGGCTGACTCAATAGCAGCTAACAACAACAAATAGATTAGGAGTTTCCTAAGAGCATAAAGCAAGTCTTGTTCACCAGTGTATCCCTGGGGTTTAGAACAATGCTTGGAATGGATAAAGTGCTTAATATATATTTATCTGGTAATGAATGAACATCCTCCTTCTAGGTACTATATGGGTACCTGGCTGTGACTATTAAAGTAATATTCTGGTAATCAGAGTGGATAAATTCTGGCAAACACCACCCCTTGGAGAATTTCTATACTGAGGCAAATTTCTGTATGAGCATGAGATTGGTTATATCTGAACTGAAGACCCAGGGAGCTAGGAAAATATTATGCCTTTCTGCAGAAATGAGGCAATTACTGTAAAAGACATATTATGCAATCATCTTAGTAACCCAAACAGGGCTGTGCACACCCACTGTGAATATAAAGTCAGGCAAATTTTGCAAACAAGTGATTTTCCAAGGGATACAAACAATTCTTACCATTAATGAGGCAGAGATGATGTTGCTTTGCCCAATCATCTCACCACAAAAGGAACTGCCAGGAATGTACAATCAACATAAATCCATAACCATCAAGACAATTCCAACTCATAGTGACCCTATAGGACAGAGTTGAACTTCCCCATGTGGTTTCCAAGGCTGTCAATCTTTATGGAAGAAGACTGCCTCATCTTTCTCCCATGGAGCAGCTGGTGGGTTTGAACTGCCAATCTTTTGGTTAGCAGCCAAATGCCTTAGCCCCTGCACCACCAGAGCTCCTACAATCAACATAGCAGGTTACAAACATATTTACCAATTATCTCATTTAATCCTCCCCTTTGAAGTCAGAGCTATTGTTGCTCCCTACTTTGCAGGAATCTGAGGCTATACAAATGACATAGTTGGTAAGTGGTACAAAAAGGCCTTGAGAATCCAGCCCTCTTTGCCTGCTTCTTCAGTCCAGCCTTACATAGCATGTGAACCTTAGAGTGTCTTAGTGGTGAAAAGGACAGCCATAGTTTATCCCCTCACTGCAACCATGACCTGTCCCCTCTGGGCCTCAGGAACCTTGTGACTGATTGTCTCTCAGCCCCTGAAGTGGATTTGGATGCTCAAAACATAGTTTACTCTACAGCCCTAGTTTTGTCTAGCTCAGATGATTACTTTCTGGTAAATGGAAAAATGCAAGGGCCCTGTAATGGATTGAATTGTGTTTCCACAAAAGAAATGCTGTAATCTTAACCCTTCTAAATGTGAATGTGACTGTTTGGAAATAGAGTTTTTGAAGATATCAGTGAGGTTAACATGAGACCATACTGGAATAGAGTGAATTCTAATTCAATCTGAGTGTGACCTATAAAAATGAAAGAGATAGAGACTGGGAGACTAGAAGGACTCATGTTATGCTGTAGCTGCAAACCAAGGAACACCTGGAGCTACCAGAAGCTGGAAGAGAGATATGGAACAGATCCTCCTTCAAAGCCTCAGAAGGAATCAACATTGCTGACACACTTATCTCATACTCCCAGGCTCTAGAACTGTGAGACAATAAATTTCTGTTCTTAATAACCACCCATCTTCTGATATTTTGTTACTAAAATCCTAGGAAACTCATGCAGGTCCCATAGAAGATGGAGTTATAATTATATACTTTTCTTAGTCTGCACTGAAAGCATCATGTCTGGGACCAAGGAGGTGACTGCCAGCTGGGTCTTCATGAATCTTTCCTTTACAAGAAAGCTATAGTCCATTCCAGCACCAGCACCAGCACCATTTATGGGTTGAATTGTAATGAGCAGAGAAACAGCAGGAAAGGGAGGAGTGCACGTTCATCCAGTAACTTCCTTTGGTGCCTCCAACAAGCAGGCTCTATGGGCTTTGGGCCTTGAACACTACATCTGTGTGCCTATCCCATCCTCCACACACCTACCCTTGTCCTCCACCCCTATGCTTCTTTCATCCCTTGGTGCTCCCCTAGCACCCTGTGAGAGAACCTGTTATTTTCCTTCATATCCTTTATTACAATTTATAATTCATGTACGTTTTGTTGTTTACTGTTTTATGTCTGTCTTCTCAGTAGTCTGTAAGCTTTAGTTAAGAAGTGACCATATGGATTTTGCCCAACATGATGTCTTACATCTTCCTCAGCATCTGGCAGAGAATGGGATCTCTTTATACATCTGTTGAATGAACAGATGAATGCATGAGTCAATGAGGACATGAATGAGTCTCATACATAAGATGATAATGAAAGAGACTGTCCAGGCTGGAGAAGAGACAATATCTATATTGTCTCCCATAGGGTCCATGAGAATTGTTCTCAAATAGAAAAGCATGATTGGATGTTTTCTTTATGCCTTGTACTCAATTCTGAATACCAAAACAAATCAACCTCACTGCAGTCTAGTCGGATCTGACTCATAGAGACCTCTCCTTGGGTTTCCAAGGCAGGAATCTATGGAAGGAGATTGCCTAATCTTCCTTCCAAAGAGTGGCTGGTGGGTTTGAACTACCAAATTCTGAATGGAGATCACTTAATGGAAGGTTTAGGAGAAAGATTTGAATGCTGAGATTTCAAGTACATAAGCACTGACACAAATGATTTGCACTTAACTGCTAACCTAAAGGTTGGCAGTTCAGATCCTTCCAGCAGTATTGCAGAAGAAAGGTTGGCAATCTTCTTTAAAGCAAGAAAACACCATGTAGCAATGGATTTGCCATAAGTTGAAATTGACATGACAGCATCAGGTTTGGTCTTGAGTTTAGAAAAGCTATTCAAAAGTGAAATTAATTGCTATGAAGGTAACTATTTCTGCTTCTGAAGGTGCTCCAGGACACACTAGATGGTCACCTGCTGGGGGTGTTGCAGGGTGGAGAGGAGATTCCTGCACTAAAATGTGGTTGGTCTAGATGGTGTGTGAAGAAGCTATGTCCAGGTGCTTTGTTCTGCTGTTAAGCTCAAGTGGCATTATCATTTGTTCTTTTTCTTTTTTGAAATAAGAAAACATGCAATTGACTGATAAGTTTCTCTCCTCTGCTTTCTTCCTCTGGGGATGTAGATGAGGTTTTGTCTGAAAACTTTCTGGATTATAAGAACCGTGGAGTCAATGGTTCTCATCGGGGCCAGATCATCTGGAAGATCGATGCCAGTTCATACTTTGTGGAACGTGAGTACTTTCACCTTTCCTGGTGTTCAGCAAGTGTGGGTGAGACAGAATTCAATTGCTTTGTTTTTTGTTCTGCTTCATTGTTTCTACTCCTTAGAAATATATCATGTAAAAGAGAGATAATGATTTAATGAAATGTTCAAGTCTATTCCAGTAGTGACTAGTGAGCTCTAGAGCGATTGAATAACAACCTTCCAAACCATCTCAGGGAGCCATTCCTTAAATACTAATGAAAAGATTTTTTGGTTCATGCTTATAAACTTCTAGACTCAGGACTTTTGGCTCCTGTCCTTTGCTTTTCACTCCATAGCTCTTCCATGTTGCCTCCAACTTTGCCATAGTTACACTTTCTGTATGCTGCCTTCCAGTTTTGGCTTGATGCAACCCAGCCTTTTAAGACCCAGTCCTTCATGGTCCCGGTATGTTGGTAATATTCCACACTTTTCCCTGATCTTTGGCTCTGGCCACAACTTTAGGATGGTTTGATACATTGATGCTATCAGCCTGTTTCTTCAATTCCTGATCTACTGACATTTCTGGATGTATAAACTTGTCATGGTGTATCTTATTGAGATATTTTCTAGCATTTTCTTCTGTGTTTGAAATAAGCCATTTTCAGAGTGGGCAGGATTTTTTTTCATTGATACATGTCTCATTGTATGAAGAAGTATCTATATAGGCCCTATATTTGCCAGCTAAAGGAATGTTCAGGTTACCTTAGTCCACAACTCCTTTCATTTTCACTTAGGTACTGGAGAGTGCTTTAATGGACAAATCTCTTTGTCCACCTTCGGATTCTTAGCATGTGTCCATTCAATATAACTCTTTGGAAAAGAAATGGGATTGTCTATTACTTCAGCTACTCAATTCTTGGGGGAAAAGATAGATGGCCAAGAATCTGAAGTTGTCTATTGCTATTTGACTTGTGGTCCAAGAAAAACTACATACCCTAGCTTGTTTTGCTCCCAAGTCTCTTCATTTTCATTCATTCTCTTAATAAATATGTCAAAGTCCTAGGAGTTCTGGTAGCATAGTGGTTAAAGAATTTTGCTGCTAACCAAAAGGCCAGCTATTCAAACCCACCAGTCGCTCCATGGGAGAAAGATGAGGCTGTTTGCTCCCATAAAAACTTACAACCTTGAAAACTCTATGAGGCATTTCTTCTGCTCTGTCCTATAGAGTCACTATGAGTCAGAATTGATTTGATGACAGTGGGTATTATATTCCATCCCACCACCGTTGAGTTGGATCCAACCTATGGCTACCCCTTCTTTAGTTTCCGAGGCAGTATCATCACTATGGAAGTAAATTGCCCAACCTTCCTTCTGAGGAGTGGCTGATGGGTTTGAACTGCCAGCCTTCTGCTTAGCAGTCAAATGCCTTAGGTACTACACCACCAGAGCTCCTACTATAGTCCAAGGACTATATATTTAGAAGATGAAAGGCACAATGTCTGCCTTCCAGAAATTTATGTTGTGTCTGTTCCCAGCAATAACACAATTTTCCCTTTTTCAAATAGGCTAATAAACATATTAATCTAATTGGCAAATTATGCCTTCCTAATATTAAAAATTATTTTGCAAATTTTTAAAAGTGGCCAGATTTTAAATGTTGAAGTATAACAGAATGTTATTTTTTCTACTCTATGATTAAATTAAAATAATCAACTAGAATGAGGTTTGCCTTTTATTTTTTATTTTCCCCTTTACTTTTTCCTTTTATTATTCTGTCTTATGAGACTGGAAGTATATTGGCAATTATCTAGAATGTATAATGTCCTAAAGGCACATTTCTTTTGGGGTTATGATTCAATTTAGAATTGTTGTGTTGTTGTTAGGTGGCTTCGAGTCAGTTCCAATTCCTGGTGACCCTATGCATAACAAAGTGAAACACTGCCTGGTCCTGCACCATCCTCACAATTATTGCTATGTTTGAGCCCATCATTGCAATCACTGTGTCAATCCATCTCATTAAGGGTCTTCCTCTTTTTCACTAACTCTCTACTTTACCAAGCATGATGTCCTTCTCCAGTGAGTAGACCCTCCTGATAAGATGTCTAAAGTCTCACTGTCCTCATTTCTAAGGAGCATTCTGGCTGTACTTCTTCCAAAACAGATTGGTTTATTCTTCTGGCAGTCTGTGGTATATTCAGTATTCTTCACCAACACTACAATTCAAATGCATCAATTCTTCTTCATTCTTCCTTATTCATTGTCCAGAGTCTGCATGCAAATGAAGCTAATGAGAAGACAATGACTTGGAACAGGCTCACCTTGGTCCTTAAAGTGACGTCTTTGATTTTTAACACTTTAAGAGGGTCTTTTGCTGCAGATTTGCCCTATGCAAAACATTGATTTGACTGCTGTTTCTATGGGTTTTGATTGTAGATCCAAGTAAAATTAAATTTTTGACAATTTCAATCTTTTCTCTGTTTATCATGATATTGTTTACAGATCCAGTTGTGAGAAATTTTGTTATGTTGAAATCTAACCCATACTGAAGGCTGTAGTCTTTGATCTTCATCAGTAAGTGCTTCAAGTTCTCTTCACTTTCAGTAACCCATGTTGTTATCATCTGCATATCATAGGTTGTTAATAAATAATCCTCCAATCCTGATGCTGCATTTTTCTTCACATAGTCCAGCTTCTCAGATTATTTGCTTAGTGTACACATGAATAAGTATGGTAAAAGGATACAACCTTGAAGTACACTTGTCCTGATCCCCTTGTTCTGTTTGAATGACTGCCTTTTAGTATATGTACACATCCTCATGAGCACAATTAAGTATTCTCAAATTCCCATTTTTTATAAATTTAGCCATAATTGTTATGATTTTCATAGTTGAAGGCCTTGTCATAGTCAATACAATGCAGATAAATGTCTTTCTGATATTCTCTGCTTTTAGCAAAGATCCATCTGACAATGATGTCTCTCATTCCCCGTCCTCTTTTGAATCCAGTTTGAATTTCTGACAGTTCCCTGTGTATGTACTGCTGCAACCACTTTTGAATTATCTTCAGCAAAATTTTACTTGTGTGTCATATTAATGATATTGTTCTATAATTTCTTCATTCTTTGGAATGGGCACAAATATGGATCTCTTCCAGTCAGTTGGCCTTCCACGTTTCTTGACATAGATTAATGAATGCTCCAATGTTGTATCCACCTGTAGAAATGTCTCAATTGGTATTCTGTCAATTCCTGGAGCCTTGTGTTTCACCAATACCCTCAGTGCAGCTTGGACTTTTTCCTTCAATACTGTCAGTTCTTGATCATATGCTATATCCTGAACTGGTTGAACATTGACAATTCTTTTTAGTACTGTGACTCTGTATATTCCTTTCATCTTCTTTTGATGCTTCCTGTGTCATTCAGTACTTAGCCAATAGAATCCTTCATTATTTCTTTGTAATTTATATGAATTTTTAAATAGTTTAACTAAATCATATTTTGAAAGTACCCACAAAATTAGGATCATTCCAAGTGCAATTTTTTTTCCCCTACACTCTCCAAAGAGTTGTACGCATGATAAAATACAAAAGAGAGTAAAGCCGGAATCATTTCTTTACCTCGGCATAATTTTTCCCAAGTGGGCACCCGGCTATTTATAAGACTTTAGCAATAATTGCTGCAATATGAGGATTATAAAGATGCAAATTTTAACATTGACAAAAGAAAGAACTGATAAAATTTTAACTTAATCCATCCTGTTAAAATCTTCCAATTCTGTATTATCAGAGTAACTCAATTATTGCTTTTTAATATGTGTGGTTAGGCTCAGTTGGTCAGTTCTGAACCTTCAGCTAGAATTATCTTAGTACTGGTTAATATCACAGGAAATGGACAAAAGATTGAAGTTGTCAAAGACTTCATATTACTTGGTTCTACAATCAATGCCAATAGAAGCAGCAGTCAAGACATCAGATGACATATTGCATTGGGCAAATCTGCTGCAAAAGACCTCTTTCAAGTGATGAAGAACAAAGATGTCTCCTTGAAGACTAAGTTGTGCCTAACCCAGCCCATGTTATCTTCTATCACCTCATATGCATGTGAGAGCTGGACAATGAATAAGGAAGACCGAAGAAGAGTTGATGCTTTTGAGTTGTGGTGTTGGTGAAGAATGTTGAAAGTACTGTGAAGTGCTAAAAGAGCTAATAATCTGTCCTGGAAGAAGTTCAGTCAGAATGCTCCTTGGAAATGAAAATGGCCAGACTTCATCTCACCTACTTTGGTCATGTTGTCAGAAGGGACCAGTCCCTAGAGAAGGATATCATGCTTGGTAAAGTGGAGGATCAACGAAAAGGGGAAGGCCCTCAACAAGATGGACTGACACGGTGGCTGCAGTGATGGGCTCAGGTGTAATAGGAATCATGAGGCTTGCACAGGACAGGGCAGTGTTTTGTTCATTGTACATAAGGTTGCTGTGAGTTGAAGATGACTCAACAGCACATAACAACAACAACATCAGAAGTCCTTCAAAATCAGGGTTTGAATGAACCAGGAACACTAAGACAAGGTGATTTTGAAGGGAAAACATTTTTGTTTTCATCTTCGGCCAAATTCTGCTATGTGTATCTACCTGTTCATTCAGGAACAGGAATAATAATGAGACTGTTGTTGTTGTAGTTGTTGTTAGTTGCCATTGAATTGACTGCTATTGATGGTGACCGCATTGAAAACAGAATGAATGAAACTGCCTGGTTTTGTGCCATCTTCATGATTGCTGATAAGTTTGAGTCTACTTTTGTGGCCACTGTGGATTGTGAGTGCCCTCAAATGTAGAGGGTTCATCTTCCAGCATTATCAGATGGTATTACTGTGATCTATAGGATTTTCAATGGCTTATTTTTGGAAGTATTTTACTAGATCTTTTTTCCTAGTCTGTCTTAGTCTGAAAGCTCCACTGAATCCTGTCCAAGATTGTATTTGAATATCATCCTACTGGTATTTAAAATGTGGTGACATACGCATGGGACATAAAGCTCAATTGGCATAACATACTACATAAAACATTGTTCCCCCTCCTACTTTGGTGAGTAGCTACTGGGATCTTAAAAGCTTGCAAGCTGCCATCTACATGCAATGATGGGTGTATCCTCGTCCAGAGCAAAGAAGAATGAAGAAAACCAAAAATTCATGGAAACAATTAGTCCTAGTGACTGGTAAACCAGGCAATCTGCATCCTATATGACTATGAGACCAGAAGAACTAGATGGTGCCCAGCTACCATTGTTAACCACTTGCAAGGGGATCTATGTAGGAGATCCGGGATAGAGAGGGAGAACAATGTGGAACAAAACTCAAAATCACCTGGAGAAAAAAAAAGGGACCAGGTTTGCTGATCCAATAGAGCCTGGTGGAACCACTGAGACTATGGCCCCTAGCTGCCTGTCAGGTCTGGAACTGAACCCACACCTGTGGCTTCCAGCCAAACAAAAGACAGGCATATGAGTTGAACATTTACCTGAGGTAGACACACTCCTTGGAGAGAACAATCATGGGAGAAAGAAGGGCTGCTTATGCACAGAGAGACAGCTCAGAGGGCAGGAGTGAATGGAGGGATGGACACAGGGAAGAGGTAACTATTGGGAGAAAGTGGGAAGGGAGCTGTTGCATTGTGGTAAATTGTGGTGAATATCGTGAGACAGTGTATGTGAACTGCTGTGTGGAGAGTGAATTTGCTCTGTAAATTTTCACCCAAATCACACACACACACACACACACACACACAAAATGTGGTGATATAGCTTTCAACATCATAACAACATACAAACCACCATAGTATAACACTGACAGATTGGTAATATGTCTGAGTGACTATTGATTACCTTTCTCTACCCCATCCTTATGGTCTTATCACAATCATCATCACTGCATTCTCAGAGCTCCCCAGGTGAAACAAAATCTGGAGTCATATTTAACCTTTCTCTCTTACCTTGTTCTCCTGCCTCTAGTCAATACATGTGTTACCAGGTCCTGCCTCGTCTCTCATGTCAGTATCTGTCAGAGTCACCTCAATTCCCAATCTCTCCCTCTCTTCCATTTCCTACAGAAATCTGACCACAATTACTGCCTCTTTTGATTCCATCAGGAGCTCTGGTAACATGGTGCCTAAGGCATTTGACAGCTAACCAAAATTCTGGTGGTTCAAAGTCAGAAGCCACTCCTTGGAAAGAAAGTTGGGCAATCTTCCATAGTGATACTGCCTCAGAAACCCAAGGAGGGGTCACTATGAGTTGTATCCAACTTGATGGCAGTGCGTTAATTCCATCACTCACTGCATTTGTCAGAAGAACATCCCTCAAACACATTTTCAGCCCATCATTTCTGAATCTTTTTCTATCACATCATCCAAAATTTAAACAAAAGACCAGTTACCAGTTACCATAATGTCCTCTCTGACTCATAGCAACTCCAATGAGTCAGAGTAGAAGTATGCTCCATAGAGTTTTCAATGGATGATTTTTTGAAAGTAGATCACCAGGAATTTCTTCCAATGTGCCTTCAAGTGGACACTTACACCCAAGGGAAAATCTATACAACTGATCCTGCTCTAAGTTTTTAATAATATTCCCCTTGAATATGGTGAATGAGTAATATGTTTTATAAGGATCAACACAAAGCATGTTCCTATGAGGTCGAGGTTAAAGATGTCCCAAATATCTAACTCTTTCAAGCTGCTGTACCACATCATTATCTTTAACAACTACTACTCTTCCTCTCAGTATTCTCACTCCCATCTTTGGGTTCCATAATTCACTGAAATGTCTCACAGAACTCACAAACCATCAGGGAAATGGCTCATGCAGTTGTAGAAGTTGGCAAGTCCCAAATATGTGAATTAGGCATCAGGTTGGAGGCTTCTTCTGACTCAGTTGGTTGCAGGTCTGACAAACCCAAATCAACAGGTCAGATGACAGGCCACTGGCTCACAACACTCCAGAAGGTGGCAAAGCAAATCAGATAACTGCTGGCTCAAGTTCCAAGAAGTGGAGCTCAGATGATGACAAGCTAGATGCAGGATCCAGAGCAAGAGAGAGAACTTTGCCAGAGTATTCACATATATTGAATGCACACCATACACTCAAGAAAATGCCGCTTACTTGGGTGTGACTTGAATAAGGTTGATAAGGGTGATGACTTGAGTCATATGCTCTAGTAAGTTATATCAAATCAAGGTAGTCAAGGTATATCTCACTATGTGCCTCATGAACATAATGGACAACTCAGTTCCAAGTGGAACCATAACTATAACCTAGGCATAGAGGATAGGATATACATCACAAAATGAATGGTAATTGTATCAGATTATAAAATGGAGGACAAATATATCATTACAAAACTGCCAAAACACTGAAAATCATGGTGACACATAAACCTTAGCCATCACTGGTTCCATGTACCTTATTTGCATAGTCCCATTCAATCGTTATGTGAGAGTCACAAAGACTATTGCTAGAAGGGCTATTTTAAATAATTCACTGCACCACACATGTTGTTGTTGTTAGGTGCCATCAAGTCAGCTCTGACTCATAGTGACTCTATGTACAACAGAACAAAACACTGCCAGGTCCTGTGCCATCCTCACAATCCTTGCTATGCTTCAGCCCATCATCTCAGCCACTGTGTCAATCCATCTTGTTGAGGGTCTTGCCCTTTTTCTCTGACTCTTCACTCTACCAAATATGGTATCTTTCTCCAGGGACTGGTACCTTCTGACAACATGACCAAAATACGAATACTTATTCTTGCTTCTAAAGATCATTCTGGCTTATTCCAAGATAGATTTGTTCATTCTTCAGTCAGTCCATGGTATTCCCAGTATTCTTTG
>NW_006921664.1:4920830-4931978 GCF_000298275.1 Orycteropus afer afer | reverse complement strand
AATGCTGCGTCTTCCTCAGGGATGTGTTTTGAGTCTGTATCCTGGTCCCTTGTTTCTCCTACTTTATCTTGCTTCTTTGTGTGGACTGTGATGCTCTGTTGTCTCCAAGACATTGTGATGTTTTTGTGTTTATATTTAATTGGTGATTATATGTTGGAATGACTTGCCCACAATCTTTGTTTTCTTTGTTTTGTTTGTATGTTATCTATGTAGGCAGGGTATCGTGCTGTGCTCCTCTATTCACTGGTTGACAGCACTTAAACACTCACCACCTGTCTCCTTTCCTTTGTCAGTCTCTCATATGTCCTTGCCAATGCTGGCAAACAGAGCCTATTCTTAGGTCCCTGGAATAAGAATGAGAGTACTATCACTTTAAAATCCAAAATGGTTGCCACTTGTAAACATTCTAAATGGCTGCACCCTCCATCACTTTGTTGTTGTTATGTTGTTGTTGTTGCTGTTATGTGCTGTCGAGTCAGACCTGACTCATAACTACCCCTCCTTGGGTTTCCGAGGCATTTATCACTACAGAAGTAGATTGCTCCATCTTCCTTCTGAGGAGTGGCTGGTGGATTTGAACTGCCAGCCTTCTAGTTAGCAGTCAAGTGCCTTAGGTGCTGTCAAGTCATTTCCGACTCATAGTGACCCCATGCACTGCAGAACAAAACACCGTCTGATCCTGCACCAGCTCCATGATCCTTGCTATACTTGAGCCCATTGTCACAGCTACCGTGTCAATCCATCTCATCGAAGGCCTTCCCCTCTTCTGTTGACCCTCCACCTTACCAAGCATGACATCCTTCTCCAGGGAATGGTCCCCTCTGACAACATGACCAAAGTAGGTGAGACGAAGTCTGGCCATCCTCGCTTCCAAGGAGCATCTCAGCTGCACTTCCTCCAGGACAGATCGGTTATTTCTTTTGGCAGTCCATGGTACCTTCAGCATTCTTTGCCAGCACCACAACTCAAAAGCATCGACTCTTCTTCAGTCTTCCTTATTCATTGTCCAGCTCTCATATGCATACGAGGTGATTGGAAATATCATGGCCTGTGTCAGGCACACCTTAATCCTCAAGGAGACATCCTTGCTCCTCAGCACTTAAAAGAGTTCACTTTACATATCCAAAATGGCTGCCACATGTAAACAATCAAAATAGCTGCGCCTTCCACACAGCAGAAAGTCCACAGCTCAGGTTGTCTCCCTCCTTGCTGTTTCCCTTCCCAGTCATAGGCCACCAGAACCGTTGTCCCTGCAGTTCTTGGTGACTGGGACTGATCTTTAGGTCAATTCTCAGGTCCCAGCACCACTTGGCGATATTCAGGCTGTTGGTCTCGTCAGAGTAGCTGACAGTCCACAGCTCTGACGGTCTCTGTACTCACTGTTTTCATTCAGGTTTTTCCACTAGTTGGTGCCTAATCCACTTCTGTATAGTTCCTTTCAAAACTCAGGGTTCCAGGATTATCTTCTGTATCTCTGTCAATTGGTTTTTCTTTCCTTTGTTGAAGAGGGTCTATGGGGTCTATGTTGCTTGTCTGCCTATTCCTGCATCTTACCAGAACTCTTAAAGAAGTCTTTTGCAGCATATTTACCCAGTGCAGTATGTCATTTGACTTCTTGACTGCAGCTTCCGTGGACATTGATTGTGGATCTAAGTAAAATGAAACTCCTGACAACTTCAATCTTTTCTCTATTTATCATAATATTGCTTATTGGTCCAGTCATGAGGATTTTTGTTTTATTTTTGTTGAAATGTAATCTATACTGAAGGCTGTACTCTTTGGTCTTCATCAATAAGTGCTTCAAGTCATCTTCACTTTCAGCAAGCAAGATTGTGTCATCTGCATATCGCAGGCTGTTAATGAGTCTTCTTCCAATCCTGATGCCACCTTCTTCTTCATATAGTCCATCTTCCTGGATTATTTGCTCAGTATAAAGATTGAATGAGTATGGTGAAAGGATACAACCCTGACACACAACTTTCCTGACTTTAAACCATGCAGTATCTCTTTGTTCTGTTCCAATGACAGCCTCTTTGTCTGTGGACAGGTCCTTATGACCACAATTAAGTGTTCTGGAATTCCTGTCCACCTCAATGTTATCCATAATTTGTTATAATCCACAGAGTTGAATGCCCGTGCATTGTCAATATAACACAAGTAAACATCTTTCTGGTATTCTTTACTTACAGGCAAGATCCATCTGATGTCAGCAATGATATCTCTTGTTACATGCCCTCTTCTGAATCTGGTTTGAATTTCTGGAAGCTCCCTGTCAATATAATGCTGCAACCATTTTTATCTTCAGCACAGTGCTACTTGCCTGTGGTATTAATGATATGGTTCAATAATTTCCACATTCTGTTGGATTACCCTTCTTTGGAATGGGCACAGATATGGATCTCTTTCAGTCAATTGGCCAGGTAGCTGTCTTCCCAATTTCTTGGCATAGATAAGTATGCACCTCCAGTGCTGCATCTGTTTGTTGAAACATCTCAATGGCTATTCTGTCAATTCCTGGACCCTTGTTTTTTGCCAATTCCTTCAGTGAAGCTTTGACTTCTTCCTTCAATACCATTGCTACATCTGAAATGGTTGAACATTGACCAATTCTTTTTTGGACAGTGACTCTATATATTCCTTTCATCTTTTGATGCTTCCTGCATCATTCAATACTTTGCCCATAGAATCCTTGAATATTGAAACTTATGGCTTGAATTTTTCTTCAATTCTTTCAACTTGAGAAATGCAGAGCATGTTCTTCCCTTTTGATTTCTAATGCCAGGTCTTTGCACATTTCGTTATAGTAATTGGCTTGGCCTTCTCAAGGTGCTCTTTGAAATCTTCTGCTCAGCTCTTTTATCTTGTTATTTTTTCCATTTGCTTTAGCTACTGTCTGTTCAAGAGCAAGTTTTGGAGTCTCTTCTGACATCCATTTTGCTCTTTTCTTCCTTTCCTGTCTTCTATGTTTCCTCACATGGTGAGGCACAATTTATAAATACTGCAAAGTGTCTTAGTTATCTAGTGCTGCTATTGCAGCAATACCACAAGTGAATGATTTAGCAAACAGAAATCTATTCTTTCACAGTTTAGGAAGCTAGAAGTACAAATACACAGTGGCTGCTTTAGGGAAGGCTTTCTCTCTCTCATGGCTCCCAGTTTAGGAGGAAGGTCCTTGTCTCCTTTCAAATTCTGTGGTACCACTACCCTTTGTAGCTCTCCATGTATCTTGATATCAAGCTTCCCCTGGGTCTAGGAGGTTCCCATTGCAGGGGCCCTGGGTCCAAAAGATGTGCTCTGCTCCTGACTCTTTTCTCTAAGTGGTAGGAAGCCCCCTTCTCTCTGCTTACTTCTTTCTCCTTTTATCTCTTGTAATATAAAAGATGATGCATGCCACACCCCAGGGAAACTCCCCTTACATAGGATCAGGGCAGATCACATCATGGGAGATAATTACAACATTATATAATTGCCACATTACGTCATTATATAACTGCTAAGCTACTGAGAATCATGGCCTAGCCAACCAACTTCACACATATTTTGGGGAGACACATTTCAATCCATGACAGGGAGTCATAATTTTCCTCCTCAAGTAGGTAGCTTCCAAATTATAGCCTTCCATTGGATTTGGGTTTCATATCTGTCCTGGTATGGCCCCTTGGCCTCTGAGTTTCTACTTCTTTATCCATAAAATGAAGACAATGCATCATCCTCCACAAGGTGACCCCATTAAGATCAGATGAGAAAGCACATATGACTTGCCAGCCATGGGCTCTTACAGTAAGCACTTGGTCTATTTCAGCTCTCTGCCATAATTAGGAGGCTTTTAGTTAGGGGTTGTCCCAATGTGTCACCCTGAGAAGCATCAGAGTGGGAATCTACATTCAGCTTTGCATCTTTGCTCTGGAAATGGTACTGTTGGTGTCTTGGTAACAACTGTGAATGTCATGGCTTTATTCTGGGAGTTCTTTGTGGGGAATTTTTTTGCAGCCAAAGTTAGAGACTGAAGGGCAATGAAGAAAAAGTAGGCTCTGGGAGAACTTCCTTCATTAGCACTTCTGGCACATCATTTCTCCTTTAAGCAATGCAGAAAGGGCAAGGACAGGCTATGCTGGAGCCAGAAGGTCACATAGATCCATAATTAGACTCAGGGACTTCATCAGGTCAGCAGACCAGATGGTTAGGGTTAGACAGTTGTTAGAGCCTTTTATGTGAATCTGGACTTATTTTCACCAAGACTGAATGGCCTTTAGAACCAGGATGGCTAAAGATTGCACCAAATGATACATAGTTGTTATTTCCAAGGAGATGTCTCATTCTGTACTACAGTGAACATTTCAGTCATGGACTATAAGTCCCCTACTTGGACAACTAAACATAAACCTGTGAGAGCATATAAGTAACAATATGCTGCTTCACAGATTTACCTTTAGTAACAAGTATGACTCCATAAATATATGTCCAGGACAATCAATATTTATAATATTATAATCATATTATTTTATTGTATAATTCCTTTGAAGTCATGACTAAGCCCCCTCCCCCACTCTAATCACAAATCCAGCTTGCTACTATCCTGAAGTAATATCATGGTCAAAATTGCACTATATAACAAGCACAAAGCAATTTTAATATTGCTCATGGTCTCTCTTGTATTTCTTAAGTTTTGAGAAAAGAATATACAGTTCACAGCAATGCTTCTTAAATCCTTTTTCCTCTTTCCTCTGTGTCCTTTCATCCCACCAATTGTCTGGTGTCCCTCTCATCTAAATGTCTTCATAAACCTGCCTCTGGTTTTAGCTCATGCTCATGCAGGTCTTCCTTTCCTTATTCCCTCCAAATTTATTTGAAAAGCCTAAAAGAAGTAGTCTTGGTAGAGAGAAGCTGTTAGAGCAGTAATAGGAGGAGCTTTTCTACCACATCTCACACTCTTTAGGAGACAAGAGTGAAGTGGTTAGACATATTCATACAATAATAATTTTGTCTCTTTGAAGTTGTTATATACTATATGGTATTATACATGTGTATGCTAATGGAAAGTGGAATATAAAAGTGACTATGGTTGGATGGAGTTACTAAGGATAACATTTCAGAGGAGGTCATAATAAAAAAAGCAAGATTGATGGCCATGCCACCATTGAGCAAACAAGCATAATAAGAGCCATGGAAGTCAGGCGCATCAGTAATTGTGGGGAAAGAAACAGAAGGATGCTATGAGCTAGAATTCAGGACAAAGATGAGAATTATGTGAAAGATCAAGTTGCTTAGATTTTGTGTCGTGTAATAAGAATAAAAAAAAAGTGTTAGTATTTATTCAGTCAGTTAGTTAATTTTAGAATGACTTGATGAATATGGGTTTGAGGACTATCCTTCAAGGTAACTTAACAACGTAACTTATTTGCCTTCAGTGGTGCTTTTGTCATGGGATGTAAGGCAGGAAGAGGATTAGGAAGAACTAGTTGTGATTATATACTGGCCACTGTCTTGGCTGCCTGGGGTACCAGAGGTCAACTTTAGGGAGCAGTGGTTTCTACTGAAGAGGACCAGTAAAACAATTCAATGTGTGGCAGTGGGAGGGCAGAGGTCCAGTAGGGGAAGATAGGACATAGAAGTAATGGAACCCACAGTAGACTTATCCTGATTCCCCCTAACATGAGAAGCCAAACTGTTGTGTGCAGACACTTCTTAGCATATCAATTATTCCACTATATCTGCCTGGTATTAAAATCAATCTTCAGACCACGGAGATCTCATTATCTCAGATTAAATAACAGGCCATTCAAAGAGTGACCATGCATTGTTAGAGAAATCAGCTAGAACAACACAACCAATTCATTCAACTCAGATGCACAGCAATGCAGAAAGAGGATGCTGACTTCTAATCAGATATATATCCTCCCAATGAGATGAAAACTCATGACACAAAGAAATTTATACAAACTAAAACTATTCTGAATTAACCTTGAGTTGCCATGTCAGTTAGAGAACATACAGAGACACATGTCTATAACCAAAAAACAAACCTGCTGCCATCAGGTTGATTCTGACTCATGGCAACCCTATAGGATGAAGTAGAAACTGCCCAGAGGGTTTCCAAGGCTGTAAGTCTTTATGGAAGCAGACTGCCTCATCTTTATCCCATGGAGCAGCTGGTGGGTTCAAACTGCTGACCTTTTGGTGGGAAGCTGAATGCTTTGACCACTACACCACTAGAACTCCTATGTTAATCCTATATTAACTCAAATCCAGCAGTTAAGCACAATTCCTGCCCTCCAAGGCTATCATATTGCAATAGAGGAGACAATGCTATGAAGAGGAGCATCTAACTCCCATTTGGTGCAAGGAGTTAATCAAGGAAGCCTACACATTAGTAAGAAGGGCTTTTATGCTATGACACCACCAGGGAATAGTTGCCATTATTATTTTATTAATGAGAAAATGTAGTCTCTGAGATGTGGCAGGTTACATGAGGTTCATAACTGATAAGTGGTGAGCTGGGTTAGAACCCAGGGCTATCTGGTTGTGCTCATCAGCACAATGGAAGATCCTATGGGGATGTTGAAAATGAAAGATATAGAAAGCTTGACAGACTGAGGATCTTAAGATGTCAGAAGATATACTGGCTTCCTAGGGTTGTTATTGGGAGCTCTGGTAGCATAGTGGCTAAAAGCACTTGACTGCTAACCAGAAGGCTGGCGGTTCAAACCCACCAGCCACTCCTCGGAAGGAAGGTTGGGCAATCCTACTTCCGTGGTGATACTGCCTCGGAAACCCAAGGAGGGGTCGCTATGAGTCGGGGCTGACTCGACGGCACATAACAACAACAACAACAAGGGTTGTTATTACAAAGTATCATGAAGTAGATCTCACATAGTTGCTGGCAAGTTTAAAGGGTGGGTGGCCCAGAAGGTGGGCCCCATGCAGTTCAGGGCAAGCTTAAATGGTGGGCAGCCCAGAAGGTGGGCTTTGTGTGGTTTGGGGTAGTTTAAGGGGGGCCAGGAACTGAAAAGAACGGTTAGGAACAGCTAAAGGAGATGAACTTCTCTGTCAGTTTGTCTTCCTGAGGTGGCTTGTGTGTTGCTATGGGGCTGGAGGCTATGCCACCTGTGTTGCAAATGCGAGCAGTGTTACCCATGGTACACAGGTTTTAGTGGTGCTTCCAGACTAAGACTCAAAGGAAGAGACTATCTGCTTCTTAAAGAATTGGCCAGTGAAAACCTTATGAATAGCAGTGAAACATTGATATATTATTGGAAAACTTTATGAATAGCCCTGAAACATTGTCCAATATAGTGCCAGATGATGAGACCATCAGGTCAGAGGTGACTCAGAATTCAACCATGGAAAAACTGACTCCTAAGAGTAGAGCCAACCTTAATGATATGGATGGAATAAAGCTTTCAGGACCTTCATTTGCTGATGTGGCACAACTCAGAATGAGAAGAAACAGCTGCAAACATCCATTAATAATCAGAACATTGAATGTATGAAACATGAATATAGGAAAATTGGAATTTGTCAAAAATGAAATGGAACATGTAAAGATCGGCATTAGTGAGCTGATGTGGGCTGGTTGTGGTGATTTTGAGTCAGACAACCATATGATCTATTATGCCATGAATGACAAATTGAAGAGGAATGGTGTGACATTCATCGTCACAAAGACAGTTTTCAGACCTATCCTGAAGTACAATACAGTCAGTGATAGGATAGTACTCATATGCCTAGGGGGAAGACCAGTTAATACTACTATTATTCAAATTTATGCACCAACTACCAAAGCCAAAGATGAGGAAATTGAAGATATCTATAGTCTGAAATATCTGCAGTCTGAAATTGACCTAACATGCAATCAAGATGTGATGATTATCACTGGTGACTGGGATCAAAAAGTTGGAAATAAGGAAGAATCAGTGGTAGTTGGAAAATATGGCCTTGGTGATAGATATAACACTGGAGATTGCATGATAGAATTTTGCAAGACCAATGGCTTATTTGTTGCAAATATCTTTTTCCAGCAACATAAACAGTGGCTATGCACATGGACTTCATCAGATAGAATACAGAGGAATCAGATTGCCTACATCTGTGGCAAGAGGCAATGGAGCAGTTCGATATCTTCAGCCAAAACAAGGCCAGGAGCTGATTGTGGAACAGACCTTCAACTGCATATATGCAAGTTCAAGTTGAAGTGGAAGACAATTAAAACAAGTCCATGAGAGCCTATGACATTTAATATATCCCTCCTGAATTTAGAGACCATCTAAAGAATAGATTTGATATATTGAACACCAGTGACCGAAAACCAAAGAAATTGTGGGATGACATCAACAACATCACCCATGAAGAAAGCAAGAGGTCATTGAAAAGACAGGAAAGGAAGAAAAGACCAAAATGGATGTAAGAAGAGACTCTGAAACTTGCCCTTGAGTGGAGAATAGCTAAAGTAAATGGAAGAAATGACAAGATAAAACAGCCAAACAAAAGATTTCGAAGAGCAGCTCGAGAAGACAAAAACAATTATTATAATGCAATGTGAAAAGACCTGAAGTTAGAAAACCAAAAGGAAAGAACATGCTTCACATTTCTCAAGCTGAAAGAACTGAAGAAAAAGTCAAGCCTCGAGTTGCAATATTGAAAGATACTATGGGCAATATATTGAATGGTACAGGAAACATCAAAAGAAGATGGAAGGAATACACAGAATCACTGTACCAAAAAGAATTGGTCAATGTTCATCCATTTCAGGAGGTGGCATATGATCAAGAACCAATGGTACTGAAGGAAGAAGTTGAGACTGCACTGAAGGACAAAAAACATGGCTTCAGGAATTGATGCAATACCCATTGAGATGTTTCAACAAATGGATGCCTCACTGGAGGCACTCACTCAGCTATGCCAAGAGATTTGGAAGACAGCTACATGGCCAACTGAGTGGAAGAGATCCATACTTGTACCCATTCTAAAGAAAGGTGACCCCAGAGAATGTAGAAATTATCAAACAATATCATTAATATCACATGCAAGTAAAATCTTACTGAAGATAGTTCAAAAAGAGTTGCAACAATGTATAGACAGAAAACTTTTAGAAATGCAAACTGGATTCAGAAGAGGACATGGGAGAAGAGATATCATTGCTACTGTCAGATGGATCTTGGCTGAAAGCAAAGAATACCAGAAAGATGTTTACTTATGTTTTATCAACTATGCAAAAGTATTTGATTGTGTGGATCATAACAAATTATGGATAATTTTGAAAAGAATGGGAATTCCAGAATCTTTAATTGTACTCATGAGAAACCTACATAGACCAGGAGGCTGTCTTTCAAACAGTACAAGGGGATACTGCATGGTTTAAAATCAGGAAGGGAGTGTGTCAGTGTATTGTTTCACCATACTTATTCAATTTGTATTCTAAGCAAATTATCTGAGAAGCTGGATTATATAAAGAAGGACATAGTATCAGAATTGGAGGAAGACTTATTAACAACGTGCAATATACAGATGACACAACTTTACTTGCTGAAAGTGAGGATGACTTGAAGCACTTACTGATGAAAATTGAAGACTACAGTCTGCAGTATGGATTACAGCTCAATATAAAGAAAATAAAAATCCTCACAACTGGACCAATAAGCAGCATCATGATAAATGGAGAAAAGATTGAAGTTGTCAAGGACTTCATATTACTTGGTTCTACTATCAACACCAATGGAAGCAGTAGTCGAGAATCAGATGACATATTGCTTGGGCAAATCTGCTGCAAAAGACCTCTTCTAGATACCGAAGAACAAAGATGTCTCCTTGAAGACTAAGGTGCATCTAACCCAAGTCATGGTAGTTTCAATCACCTCTTATGCATGTGAGAGCTAGACAATGAGTAAGGAAGACTGAAGAAGAGTCGATGCTTTTGAGTTGTGGTGTTGATGAAGAATACTGAGAGTACCATGGACTGCTAAAAGAACTAACAAATCTAGCCTGAAAGAAGTGCAGCCAGAATGCTCCTTGAAAGAGAGAATGGCCTGACTTCATCTCACTTACTTTGGTTGTGATGTCAGAAGGGACCATTCACTGGAGAAGGATATTATGCTTGGTAAAGTGAAGGGTCAACAAAAAGGGAAGGCCCACAACAAGATGGATGGATACAGTGGCTGCAATGATGGTCTCAGGTATAATGAGGTTGGCACATGATCACGTACTGTTTTGTTCTCTTGTCCATGAGGTCACTATAAGTTGGAGATGACTTGATGACACCTAACAACAATGAAGTAGATGGTTTCAAACAACAGAAATTTATTGTCTCACAGTTTTGAAATATAGAAGTTTGAATTAACTTTGTCAGAGGGTCATGCTTTCTCCAAATCTCTAGGGGAAGACCCTTTCTTGCCCCAGCTTTTGATAAGATACCCCAGGAGTTCTTTGGCTTGCAGCTGCAGCATAACTCCATCTCTGCCTGTCTTCACAGAGCTATCTTCCCTCTGTGTTTCTTCTCCTCTTTCATACAGACTCTGGTCACACTGGATTAGGACCCACCCTATCTAGTATGACCTCATGGTTACTTAAATGCTAACATCATTAAAGATCCTATTTCCAAAAAAGGTGATGCTTACAGGCACTGAGTTAGGTCTTCAGTGTATCTCTTTGGGAGACACAATTCAACCACTAACAGAAGGAGCAAGATCCAAAAAATAGTTAATGAGATGAGTCTTTCCTTGAAGAACTTTATAACTAGAGACAGGATAATCTGAGTGGTGTGTGAATGTCTATGTGTGTCTGTTGGTGGGGTTGAAGGGTGAAATGGAGGGAATGGAGAGAGAGGAAGAAATGAGTTGTGCTGACCTCTTTTCCTAACTACAAAATGGAAATAAGAAGAAAATGGAGGAACTCAGAAGTGATTTTCACCTATCCAGACTTGATACAGAACTCTTCAAAAAATCGATTCTGTCTATCCCATGCTGTCTTAGTTCTCTAGTGCTGCTGTAACAGAAATAACACTAATGGATAGCTTTAACAAACAGAAATTTATTCTCTTACAATTTAGAAGACTCAAAGTTTGAGTTCAGAGTGCCAGCTCTAGGGTAAGACATTCCCTTTGTGTCTCTTATTCCTGTGAGGATCCCAGCACAGGCACCCTGGGTCAAAGGAGGT
>NW_006921664.1:4918784-4920100 GCF_000298275.1 Orycteropus afer afer | reverse complement strand
TGCTAACCAGAAGGCTGGCGGTTCAAACCTACCAGCCACTCCTCGGAAGGAAGGTTGGGCAATCTACTTCCATAGTGATACTGCCTCAGAAACCCAAGTAGGGGTTGCTATGAGTCAGGGCCAACTCGATGGCACATAACAGCAACAACAACAAGAACTTTCTCATAAAGTCAGGTGGCAGGTAAGGGAGGAGAGAGACTAAACCTGGTAAAAGAGTATGTGGGGCAGACCAGTGAAAGCAAAGCAACCTATCTAAGGTACTGTGTCTGGCCTTGCAGCAGGTGGGTAAGGTGGCATCTGGAGGGCACAGCAAGCTCAATGGGAAGTTTAATAACCCTCATTGCCATGGAACCAAATTAGACCAACAGAAGCAGCAGATGGGAATGCAGGTGGCTGTGGTCATCATAGGAAGGTGGAGTCTGCCCTTATTGGGGGATATGTGCATGGGTGACATGACCTCTAGTGCTGCGCTCTCACTGGGGGCAGGATACTGTCCTGAATAGAGGAATAAAAACAGTAATAGCAGCAGTTAGAAGTCTCTGAACCTTCCTGATGAGCTAGGCTTCATGCAGGGTGCCTTGCACAAACTGCCCCATTTAATCTTCATGGAATCCCTAGGTGGTAGATATTATTTCTCTGTTGTGGAGATGAGGAACCTGTTGCACAGGATGGTAATGCAACTGATCCAGTATTCATAGAAAACAACTAAATGATGAGACCAGGATTTGAACCTAGCAAGTTTGATTTCAGAGCCTGCTCTTTTGGCATAGACCAGGAAGACTCCTGTACTAGGGTAGAGATGCAAAGAAAAATGCTAGTCCCACTAGGATTAGGGTACTCAGTTATAGAACTCAATGGAACTTTGAAATAGGAGTCATTGTTGGCAGTATACCTCTCTCGTGTGCTTGCCAGGGCAATTATTTGGACAGCAAATTGGGGACACAGACTGACAGGATTAGGTGATTTTTGACCCAAGAATATGATGATTAAAAGAGATTAAATACCAAATTCTACCAAAAAATATCTAGAACAAAGGTCAAGATGGTTACTCTACTGCCTTCCTCCCATCCAAGATGGTATATACAAAATGGCCCAACATGAGACTTTGTAGAGTAAGTCAAACTAAAAAAGAGAAGCTAGCCAAGATTACAATCCCTTTCTCACGCATAAATACAGAATCTTCCCCATTTCCATGTAATGTTATATGTATATGAATCGCATTTATGTATGGTTGGGCAATCCTACTTCCGTAGTGATACTGCCTCGGAAACCCAAGGAGGGGTCGCTATGAGTCGGGGCCAACTCGACGGCACATA
>NW_006921664.1:4915350-4918506 GCF_000298275.1 Orycteropus afer afer | reverse complement strand
TACGTTTCTGCAAATTCTGCTCTTCTTATCTCCTATAGTTGATTGTTTCAAGGAGTGCATCTCCCTGATGTAGGTGTTCAGCTCATAGGCCTATCTATTGTTTGGCTGAGAGGTAAGGAGTGAATTCAGTTCTAGGCCCACAGGATGACTCAGGGCCACAGTGTTAGGGATTTCACCAGTCTCTATCAGACCTGTAAGCCTTGTCTTTTTTATGATTTTAAATTTTGTTCCACATTTTCTCCCACTCTATCTAGGATCCCCAATTTTGATCCCTTTCCAAGTGGTTGGCATTGGCAGCCAGGCACCATCGAGTTCTGTTCTCAGGGTCATATAGGTTGAGGTTCCCTTGGTCCATTATTCCTTTGGACTAACTTTTTCTAGGCATCACCTACATAATATTTTGAAAACTTTTGTTACCAGGACTCTTCTCTTAGTAGCATCCGTCCTTAGGGTGGGATATTTATTGAATTAATTATTGGATTTATTAAGCTACAGCTCAGCACTCCTGTGCAGGAAACATGAGACTTATGCTCAAGGACAACAACCATTAAGTCTCTATCTTTCCCAGAGTTGAGGGCACTAACAGAGGAAGAGACAGAGAAATACAGTGGGGGAGGGGGCCGGGTGGTCTCTGGGTCAGCCCATGACAAGAAGATGTCACAAAATGAACTAGGGCAACTTACCTTATTTCTTGGAATAAGGAGCTAACAGAGAGGTGCCACCTTTTAAAGCATAAGATTCTGGCCTCTGATAATCCATCCCCACTGGGACTCTGACCAATCAGTTTAGTCACTCCTTCTTCATTTGAAAGTATATGCTAGATTATATTTCTGTCTTTTGACCTGCTGGGCCTTTCAGCCAAGTTCATGGTCTTGCACACCTATAGTTGGTCTTGGTGAGGACGGAGATCGAAGAGCATATGGGAGTCCTGCTTGTTCACCATGTGTGCCTTCCCAGGGCTTGTCACAGCTCCTGTGCATCCTACCCTGGTGCTAGTTCAGACATTACCCCACAATTTTCTGACATAAGTCAAGATAGCTCTCTAGTCAACTGCAAGGCCATTTTCAAATCATGCTGCCTACATTGTCCACACCAGCTTTGGACAAACAGGAAAGAGATCAGAGCCCCCAAAATATCAAAATGTACAACACTCTTGCCAAAATCTTATTAATTCAGCCTACTGTGTCTCATGTATCCAACTTTTCCAAGATTCCAGAGAATATGATACCCAAGAATATTGTAGAACCCACTAACAGTCACAGAATTTACAAATCACAAATAACTCTGCATCCATTTCAGTAGCTGTTAATCAAAGCCCCGTTTCCCTTGTCCCAAGTAAAAACAGAATTTACAGAACCTGGTTGTTCTGGTTACCTAGTGCTACTCTGACAAGAATATAGCACAAATGGGATGGCCTTAAGAAACAGGAATTTATTCTCTGGTAGTTTGGAGGCTTTAAGTCCAAGTTCAAAGTGCCAGGCTCTAGGGGCTGTGTGAAAGCCCCTCGTCCTTGGGTTTCATCTCTGCCTCTTGGTCTCTGCTCACTGAAGCTAGAGGAATCTCTTCACTCAGACAGCTACTGACTGCTGAGGCTAACAAGCCCAAGGTTGACAAATAAAATGGCACAGTCCTGATGTTACCAAACCACACTGCAGGTCATTAATTCAAGTTAATTGTAAGTCCCAAGGTCGGCAAAGCATGGTAGGCTGCTGAACAATGACACGGCTACATGCAGGATCCAAGTGTGCCATAAACTAGAGATCATTTCCCAAGGCATCTGCTTATATACAGGAAGCAGACCACATCCCTAAGGCAGTTACTCAGCCGGTCACAATAGATTCCACCATGGAGTTGATTACTAGTCTCATCATGGGGAATACTACATCCAGCTGCTCAGCCACTCAATCAGGCTTGCCAAGTTGACACACAAACTTAACTACCATACTGGTCCATATTTAGGCCCCCATTACCATGGCCAGCTATGTTACCTGAGGTAAGTGGGGATATAAAAAGCAGAAAGAAAAAGGAGAATATCATCTTTGTTTTAGCTGCACAAGAATGAGCGCTAGTCTTTCCCAAGTTGTTCAAAGCATGTGAGCTTAAAATTGAAATCACAGAATTTGCCTTATAAGGGAGTAGTTGTGTCATGATACCTCCCATATCCTTGGGGAACAATAGTTATAAATACTGCACCCTCTACCAGAGAATGGTGTATAGAACACTTCCTTCATAAAAAGTCTAGAAGTTTGAGCCTATTCATGCCCTTTTCTTGGGACTTCTATCCCTTACATGTATTTATTTTTGTTGTTAGCTGCTATTGAGTTGACATCCCTTCTATTTAAAATTTCTTAATTTCTCTCTCTTTATCATTTTGTCTACATCTCACCTCTCAATCTTTATCTTTATAGCTCTCTCATCTCATTAGTATTGACCTCTGGAAAAAAGAGGCTTATTTTAAATTCATGTTCTTTAACAGAGAACATAAATTTTTAATGAAAATTAAATCTTTAAGGCTTGACTGACCATTTCCTCAAAGGCAAAGATAAGTACTACAAGCATAAGAATTTTTTTTTTTTCAGACTGGGAACAGTAAATTCTTAAAAAAATAGTAAAGTTATTGTTGTTGTTATGTGCCGTCGAGTCGGACCCAACTCACAGTGACCCCTCCTTGGGTTTCCAAGGCAGTATCACTATGGAAGTAGATTGCCCCATCTTCCTTCCAAGAAGTGGCTGGTGGGTTTGAACCACCAGCCTTCTGGTTAGTAGTCAAGTGCCCTAGGCACTATGCTACCAGACCTCCCAAAAAATAGTAATAGAAAGGGCAAAAAGAGTGTTGCAGCACAAAAAAGAAATAACAGTCAAAATAATCTACTATTAGACCTCATCATTTCCATTAACCGAATTAAAAAAAAAAAAAAAATAGTGACCCTTCCATGGGTTTCCGAGGCAGTATCACTACGGAGAGATGTTTACTTGTGTTTTATTGACTATGCAAAGGCATTTGGTTGTGTGGATCATGAAAAATTATGGATAACATTGAGAAGGATGGGAATTCCTGAACACTTGATTGTACTCATGAGGAACCTGTACCTTGACCAGGAGGCTGTCGTTCAAACAGAACAAGGGGACACTACATGGTTTAAAATCAGGAAGGGA
>NW_006921664.1:4909173-4914770 GCF_000298275.1 Orycteropus afer afer | reverse complement strand
GTCCTGGAGGAAGTGCACCCAAAATGCTCCTTGGAAGCCAGAATGGCCAGACTTTGTCTCACCTATTTTGGTCATGTTGTCAGAAGAGACCATTCCCTGGAGAAGGATGTCATGCTTGGTAGGGTGGAGGGTTGACGAAAAAGGGGAAGGCCTTCAACAAGAGGGATTGATACGGTGGCTGCAATGATGGGCGCAAGTATAGCAGGGATCATGGAGCTGGCACGGGATCGGGCAGTGTTTCATTCTGCTATGCATGGGGTTGCTAGGAGTCTGAAACGACTTGACAGCACCTAACAACAACAACATCACTACGAAGTAGATTGCCCAACCTTCCTTCCAAGGAGTGGCTAGTGGGTTTGAACCCTCCAGCCTTCAGGTTAGCAGGCAAGTGCCTTAGGCACTACATTACCAGAGCTCCTACCAAATCACACAATTCCCAAACTGGAAATAAATAAATAAATAAATTTAAGTCAAGCCTAATATAAAAAATGAACATTAAAACTTCAAAACCAGTTAAACAGAAGTTTTCAGTCCTTGACACAGATAGAATTGATTAAAATGACCTGATCAACTGGCAATGTAAATTCTTGCAAGATTTGGTCTCTTGAAAGAAGATCTAGCTTTCCTCCCTCCCAGAAACCTGTGCAGGGCAAAGGTTTTCTTCCATCACCTGCTTGCCTGGTGGCTCCCACCTTCTGTGGGATTTTCATCAGGGCAGCCCCTGTAGCTGCACTTCTCAGCAGCTTTAATTTATTGGCAGAACTCTGAGGCCCATTGCCAGTTACTGTTGTGGAATCAACTCCAACTCACAGAGATTCCTGTAATTGGCAAAAGGGAGAATCCACCTTGAAAGATCAGTTGGGATCCCTAGCCTTCAGCCTGAATGTTCCTGGGAGGTTTTGAGACAACTTAGCCCACTCTTTTATGAGAGAAGGACTGCAAAATGTCATTAGATGTGTGTGATGTCCCTTTTTCGTTTCTGATATTGGTTACTTATGCTTTCTTTACCATCACCAAAGATTTTTCTATTTAATAGTCTTTTCAAAGACCAACTTTGGGTTTTCTTAGTTCTCTGTGTATATTTGTTTTCTGTTTAATTAATTTCAGCTCTAATTTTTATGCTTTTTCATTTATACATTCCTTGGGTTTAATTTTCTGTTCATTTTTTTAATTTCTTGAAATAGCTGTTTATCTCACTGGTTTTTAGTCATTATTCTCTAATACATGCATTTAAGACCATAAATTTTTTCTAAACATTTTGCTTTATTTTGGTAAAAATTTTATGGAAACACAATACAGATGTTAAAAAGTATACAGATTTAAACACAAAGCTGATAAGTTTTCAAAATGTGAACACTTCCATGTAAACAGCAGCCAAATCAAGAAGTAAAGACTTACTTAAATCCTGCCCCATTCCATTTCTCTTCATTCCTTTTCTCATGTTTATATTTTTCATGTCTATATTTCTCATGTCTCTTCATGCCTTTCCTCATGTCTATATTCTCATGTTTTACCTTCTGCCTAAGAGCTCCCTTCCATATTTCTTTTGGTTTAGAATTAAACTTAAAACCAAACTCACTGCCATCAAGTTGATTCCAACTCATAGAGACCTCCATTGGGTTTCTAAGGCTGTAAACCTTTATGGAAGCAGACTGGCCCATCTTTCTTCTGTGGAACAGCTGATAGGTTTTTACCACTGACGTTTCAGTTAGCAGCCAAATGCCTTAATCACTACACCACCACAACTCCTTTTTGGTGCAAAATTACTGACAATAAATCTTCTTGGGTTTTGTTTGTCTGAAAGTGTCACTATTTTATTTTTCAAGAATAATTTCACTAGATATATAGAATTCTATATTCAGTTATATTCATAAACACTTAGAAATAGCACTTCTCTGTCTTCTAGTTTCTGAAAGTCACCTGTTAGTCTTCTTTGTCATTCTTGTGAAGATGATGTGTTTATTTTTCCCTGGTTGCTTTTTAGACTTTCTCTTTGACTTTGGAGTTTAGCAATTTAACCATGCTGTGTCTAGAGTGGTTTCTTTGTTTTGACCTAGCTTGGGGTTTGCTCAGAGTATGTAAAATATGAAGCTTGATGTCCTTATCACCTGTGATTGTCTCATAAGTTGCTTTTGCTACATTCTCCTAAACTCCAGTTACATATATATTAGATCATTTCATAGTGTCCTGTATGTCCCTTACTCACTTGTCTATACTTTCCATCCTTTTCCCTCTCTTATACTTCAATCTGTATATTTTCTATCAACCTGTCTTCCAGTTTATTAATTCTCTGTCTACTTTATCTGTTTCCTGCTCAGCCCATGTATCATTTCTTCATTTCAGTTATTCCATTTCCCAATAATAAAATCCTCCGTTTGATTCTTTTCCATACATTCTAATTTCCTGGCAAGGTTTTCACTACTTATTTCTCCATTTTCTGCATGTTTTCCTCTATTTTGTTGAATATATAGATCATAATTTTGCTTAATTCTTTGCCAGATAACTTCAGTATCAGGATCCTATCTCCTTTTTCTCTCTTGCTTATGGTCATTTGCTTCTGTCTCTTGTCATTCTTAGTAATTGCTTGAACAATTTCTCTCAGAAAGATCAGCACAAGGCCAGTTCCCATGAAGCGGAGGTTAAATATGTCCCAAATGTCCAAACTACCATGCGACTCCATCATTTCAGACATTAACTCCTCCTCCTCCCAGTAATTTCCCCAGTCTTAGGGTTCTGTATTTCGCTGTAACGCCTCACAGAACTCACAGACACCCAAGGGTTCGTCTCACGTAGTAGTGGTGGAGGCTGGCAGGCTGGCAAGTCCCGGGTCCTTGAGTAGGTCTGAAGGATCCTCCCAACTCTCAGGGTTTGATAAACCTCAATCAGCATATCAGATGACGGCTGCTGTCCCAAATCCAGGGGTGAAATGAGGATGAGCCAAGACACAAAACCGGAGCAAGAGGAGGGTGAATCTTCCCAGGAGATTCATAGGTATACCCTCAAGGAAGCTAAGGGTGGTGATTTGAATTATACCCTCCAGCAAGGCAGGACTCAAGATACATTCCACCTGTGTTGCCCAAACAGAAATAACCTAAATCCCATCACAGAATCAATTGCCAGGCATTATAGGGAAGGACTACTACCGGCTGCCCAGCCAAATCGATAACTGACCTTAACTACCGCACCACTCCAAACAGGCATGGATAATGGGATTTACAAAACATCACAGAATGGAGGACAATGGCTAGAAAGGCCACATCAAGCAATTCACTGCAATAATTTTCCTTTGGTTGTCATATACAGTGCACAATAATTGGGTACTTTGGGTGATGACATTATCTCTCAAAGTGAGTTTTCCCTTTCCTCAGTAGGCAGTGGGGAATACTGATGGCCTTTGGCTATTAAGATTTTCAGCTTAATGGAGTCTTCAGTGCAATTTGGGTGAACTTGACTTTATCTCTGCTAGACTCCTCTCCAGGGTCTTCAGAGAGAGCTGCAGGTTTTCATTAGTTTCCAAAGCCTGACAGATCTCCTCTGTACCAAGAGACTGGAAATTTTGGTTCTACTTTTCAAGATGTTTTAATTTTTCGATTTTTAGTCTTCTGCCTTCAAAGCATTAAGACTTAGTAATTGTCTGAGGAGAAACGAGCTGGCTGTTTGAGCCCACCCAGCTGACTCACATGGCACCAGCAGCTTGGCAGTTTTTCTGCCACCAGGAAAAAAGGGCTGAAGCATCATCTCATTAGAATTCTCCACTCTCCAAAAAGTTTAGTTCTTATTGGTTCCATTACTCTATATGCCTTTAAACCTTTTTATTTTATTTTATTACTCTGGTTTATGTAGCAAAAACATTAATCTGCTACAACTTCTCTAACCTACCAGGAAGATTTAACAAATGCTCCACATGCATGTTTCCACTCACTGCTGTTGAGTCGATTCTGACTCATAGCAACCCCTCCTTGAGTTTCCGAGGAGGCGGTATCTCTGTGGAAATAGATCGCCCAGTCTTCCTTCCAAGGAGTGGCTGGTGGGTTTGATCCTCCAGCCTTCTGGTTAGCAGTCAAATGCCTTAGGCACTGCACCACCAGAAACTGTCTAGGGCATAACAACTGAAACAAAAAAAAAAAAAAAAAGGAAGAAGAAAAACCACCAAACCCCCTGCTATGGTGTCAATTCTGGCTGATTGCAACGCTATGAACCAGAGTAAAATTGCCCCAATAGGGTTTCCAAAGCTATAAATCTTTACCCAGTCCTAAAATAGGAAACAAAGTACATCTATTGGATTATTTCTCAGTTTGGACCCTCTGGAATCTGAAATAAATATTTCCCCAAAATTGAATTTCCAGTGAAATTTCACATAGTGGTTTGTTTTATTCTGTCTCTCACTTTTGCTCTGATACTATATGTAAAGCATTAAGCATCTGGGATTTATGCTTCTATTCAAAATAGGAAATTAGCCAAATAATGTACAGTTCTTCATGTAAAAAAAAGATGTAGTTATGATAATTACTTCAAAAAAAGTTGGAATAAACCATTTTTTCATCAAATAATTTGATAGCTCATGGTTTAGTAATTTGAGAAGCATGATTTTATCATATGACAATTTTTATAAGGTAGACAAACATGAAATGTTCAAGGATGTGCCATCTTTGCTATTCAAAATTTATGACTATTTTTCCAGTTATTTTCAAATTATAAAATTACTATAACCAGCCATAAACAGCATTCTATAGTATAAAGAATTGTGGAAGTGCAAGTCCAAGTACACAGTAATACCTTTACCAAATTACAAAATTTTGCCAAATCCATACAATATTCTGTAATATAATAAGATCATTTTTTTGTTCCAATCCTTTATTACATTAATTATAATTTGATATAAAAATATCATTTAAGTACCAAATAAAAACACCATGTTTTTTTCAGGTTTATAGCAAAGCAGGCATTTTTGTTTTTGTTTTACAACTTAATATTACTTTTAAAATTTTAATTTCCTTTTGAATGAGTTCTTCAAGGCAAGCTGCTTAAATTCAATTCAGCAATATAACTGTATATAAAAGGCAGCCCTACCTCATTCTGATGTTTCTCCAAATCCAGAGCCCTAAGAAGGAGAAGCTTTCAGATTTCGCCTTAAGAAGATCCAATAGAAAATAAAATAGCCAAAAAAAAAAAAAAAAAGAAAGAAAGCAAAAAACAAGGTACCATTAAATTTATTCCAACTCATGATGACAACATGTGTGTCAGAATAGAACTGTACTCTAGAAGGTGAAATAGCTGTGACCTTTGGGAACTAGATTGTCAGGTCTTTGTTCCAAGGGCAACAGGAAATATCAGTTTTAAATTAAAGTAACTTTTCAAATGTTAAGATTTCTCACAAATAGTGGATCTTCCATGTTTGTTGCCTTGTCAATTAACACGAATTTCATTTATTCCCAGCTTTGAAAGCCCATCACTCTTCCTTTTGTTTTGGTCAAAAGTATTAGCCTTTCTCCGAGCTGCTTATTTTAAAAAATCTTTTGAATTCATGGTGGTTGTTGTTTTTAATTATATATACAATATATACACAATATACACTATATATATATATATATATATGT
>NW_006921664.1:4894263-4909073 GCF_000298275.1 Orycteropus afer afer | reverse complement strand
ATAAACATATTGCTATGTAGGCTAGATCAGGAGGACCTTATGTTTTATGTTATTAATGTTGATCATTTCTCTGAAGATATTGGTTTGGCTCTTTTCTCTTGCTAAAGTTAAACATTCTTCAATCTCAGAATTCAATTTATGTCTTATTATTACTTATTTTGTAAAAAACAAAACAAAACAAAAAACCCACTTTTGTGATTTGGGTGAAATTTTACAAAGCAGATTTGTTTTACATTCAACAGTTCATACACATTTTGTTTTGTGACACTAATTAAAATCTCCACAATGTAGCAGCTCTTGTCCCACTTCCTCCCTGTGGTTACCCTTTCCCTGTGTCCTTCCTGCCTCCCTAGCTCTTCTCTGGTGGCATAGTGCCTAAGGCATGTGACTGCTAACCAGAAGGCTGGCAGTTCAAGCCCACCAACCACTCTTCAGAAGGAAGATTGAGCAATTTATTTCCATAGACATATCACCTTGGAAACCCAAGGAGGGGTCACTATGAGTCAAAATCAACTAGACAGCAGTCAGTTTGGTTTTTTGGTTTAGCTTTCTTCCGACGTGTGGTGTAGTAAATTACCCGATATGGCTTTTCTAGCCATAAGTCTTTGTAAACTCCATGGCGGAATTTGCTGTGAGCAATGAGGAGCTCTTGATTGTTAAAGTTATCCACCGGGGGTATTTCTGTTGCGAGTGGCACAAAGCAATGTTCTGCAAAGTTCACTCTCTCTCAGGTGCTTAGAATTCTAATGTAATGGTTGGTTAGTTTGGCCACTCTGCCAGGCTGAAAAGGAGCCCTCCTAGAGGCAAAAAGTCTAAGTGCTGGCTGAGAAAGACATCCTGCTGACAGAAATGTGCTCCTGAGAGACACATGCTGCTGAGAAAGAGACACTGAGAGACACACATTACTGGGAAAGTGACTGAGAGAGACTGTTGGCTGAGAGACGGCAGGCTTAGAGAGACTGAGCATTTTTCCTGAACTTGAATTGTAGTCTGCTGCTTCCCTAACAAACCCCATAATCTGTGAGCTCTGTGTGGCCACTGCAGCGAATTATCAAACCCAGCAGAGAGGTAGTGGGTGCTGAAGAATGAATGGTTGGTGTAAGTGTTGGAGGGAGGTGACATGTTGGCCTTGCAGGGATAGGCTTTGGGTTACTGATGATGATTCTGTCTTCCTCTTGTGTGGTTAGAGGAGGTCAGAAGATGTGGCCTCCTTGCCCCTTTAGCACTATGCAAATGCTGCCATTATCTCTCTATTGTTGTTTGTTCTAAAGAGTGAATCTCCCTGGTGTAGTTGTTCAGCTCCTAAACCTGTATATTGTTTGACTTAAAGTTAGCCACAAGAATGAGTGCATTTCCAGGCCCAAAGGGTGACTAGGGGCCATAATCTGTGGGGTTTCAGTACTCTCTACCCAACCAGTAATCCTGGTCTTTTTATGTTTTTTTAAATTTTGTTCTACATTTTTTCCCACTCTGCCCAGGATCTTCAATTTTGACCCCTTTCCAAATAGTTAGCAATGATATCCAGGTACTATCTAGTTCTTCTGGTCTCAGGGTCATACAGGCTGAGGTTCCCCTGGTCCATTAGTTCTTTGGACTCATTGTTTCCATGTGTCTTTGATTTTCTTCACTCTTCCTTGTTCCAGATGAGGAGAGTTCAATAGTTGCATCTTAGATGACCACTTGCAAGCTTTTAAGACCCCAGTTACTACTCACCAAAGTAGAATGTAGAACAATATTTTGTGGTTGGGCAATCCTACTTCCGTAGTGATACTGCCTTGGAAACCCAAGGAGGGGTCGCTATGAGTCGGGGCCGACTCAACAGCAAATAACAACAACAACAACAACAATGTTGTGCCGATTGAGCTTAATGACTCCCATGACCATGGTTTCCAGCCCAAAGACTCAGTGACTCATTTCCTCAAGTTGTTTAGTTGTGGCTAAGAATTTATCCTAACTTTGTTCCCTGTTAGCTCTATACTGCATATGGACATTTGTATAGCACATACAAATACACATGTAGGAATATCATCTGCCCAACCTATGTATGCTCATGGTTATACATCCACTACCCTACTCATACCTGATCTTCTTGCCTGTCTACCTATGTATTACTCCATAGACTAGTGTTTGCTATTACTGATAATGCAGTATTGTTTATATAATAGTATTTACCTTTATTGTCTGTACCTCTTGTGTACCTCTCCATGTCTTCCTTTTCTTTAGTAATATTGTGCTGATCACATGCTTTTATTATACTGCCTATCTCTTCACCCAAATCAACACCTGTCTCTTAACTAGCAAACAATTTTCCCTCCCCTCCTCTCTCAAGTAATTATAGCTTCTTCTTGACTTAAAAAATGCTTTTCCTAGATGTTGAGGATGTGGTTTATTTTTGTCTCTCATTTATTTTGTAAATAAAATATTAATATATTTAAGTGCAGTTATGGAGCTCTGATGGCACTGTGGTTAAGGCATTGGTCTGCTAACCAAAAGGTTGACAGTTTGAACCCACTAGCTGCTCCATGGGAGAAATATGAGGCAGTCTGCTTCCATATAGATTTATAGCCTTAGAAACCCAATGGGTGTTGCTTTGAGCGAGAATTGACTTGATGCCAGTGGCCTTCTTGGGTTCTTGCTACAGAGTGCTGCTGCATAGAAGTTATCAAGTAGTATCATTAATATCACACACAAGTAAAATTTTGCTAAAGATAATTCAAAAATGGTTGTAGCAGTATATTGACTGGGAACTACCAGAGATCCAAGCTGGATTCAGAAGAGGGCATGGAATGAGGGCTATCACTGCTGCTGACAGATGCATCTTGGCTAAATGCATAGAATTCCAGAAAGATATTTACCTGTGTTTTATTGACTGTGCAAAGGCATTCAAATGAGTGGCTCACAACAAATTATGGATGACATTACAAAGAATAGGAACTCCAGAACACTTATTTGTGCTAATGAGGATCCTGTACATAGACCAAGAAGCTGTCATTTGAAAGAACAAGGGGATACTGAATGGTTTAAAATCAGGAAAGGTGTATATCAGGATTGTATCCTTTCACCATAGTTACTCACTATGTATGCTGAGCAAATAATCCAAGAAGCTGGACTATATGAAGAAGAATGCAGCATCAGGATTAGAAGAAGATGCACTAACAACCTGTGATATGCAGGTGACACAACCTTACTTACTGAAAGTAAAGATGACATGAAGCATTTACTGATGAAGATCAAAGACTACAGCTTTCAGTATGGATTACACCTCAATATAAAGAAAAACAAAAATCCTTACAACTCTACTGATAAGGAGCATCACAATAAATGGAGAAAAGATTGAAGTTGTCAGGGATTTCATTTTATTTGGATCCACGATCAATGTCCATAGAAGCAGCAGTCAGGAAATCAGATGACATTGCAATGGGCACATATGCTGCAAAAGACCTCTTTAAAGTGTTAAAACAGAAAAAAAAATGTCACTCTGAAGAGTAAGGTGAGCCTGACCCAAGCCACGGTATTTTCAGTAGCCTCATATGTGTATGAGTGATGGACAATGAATAAGGAAGACCAAAGAAAAATTGACACATTTGAATTGTGGTGTTGATGAAGAATACTGAATTACTATGGAGTGCCAGAAGAATGAACAAATCTTTGTTGGAAGAATTACAGCTGGAATCCTCCTTAGAAGTAAGAACGGCTAGACTTCATCTCGTGTATTTTAGTCATGTTGTCAAAAGGGACCTGTCCTTTCAAGAAGGAGATAATGCTTGGTAGAGAGTTACTGAAAAAGGGGAAGACCTTCAACAAGATCGATTGACCCAGTGGCTGAGATGATGGACTCAATCATAGCAAATATTTTGGGGATGGTGCAAGACTGGGCAGTGTTTCATTCTGTGGTATATAGGGTCACTATGAATCAGAGCCAACTCGATGGCACCTAACAACAACAATTGCACTTAGGCTCATAAAATTTGGAAATTTCTACATTGCAGATATTGTAACACCTTCCCATTGGTGGTTAAAGATTTCCTCTGATGTCCAGATTTATGGCATTGCCAATATGTACAGTGTCTGGGCCACAATAGGAAACAATTGTCTTTATTCTTAAAAACAAAACTCATAGTAACTCTATATGACAGAGCAGACCTGCCCCATTTGGTTTCCAAGGCTGTAAATTTTTATGGAAGCAAACTGCTTCATTTTTCACCTGTGGAGCGGCTGGTGGGTTTGAACCACCAACCTTTTCAAACCACCAACCTTTTTGTTAGCAACCAAATCCCTTCACCACTGTGCCACTAGAGCTTCAGTATGTTGAAAGAAAATAACTGCCTACATAGAATTCTGCAACCAATAATATCTTAGAGAATGTTTTTATTGGTTGCAGAATTGTAGGTTGACAGTAACTTTCTTTCAATACACTGAAGCTGTCATTCCTTTGTCTCCCATTGCTTCTGTTTTTGTTAAGAGTCCTTTCAGTCTAACTGGTGTTCCATTGAAGATAATCAAGCTCTTTTCTTCATTGGCTGCTGAGATTTTTCTCTTCCTTTTCAAAGTTTTACCATGTCTTCTGGGTGCTCTGTTTTTACTTGTCTTGTTTGAGTTCATAGAGCTTTTAGAATTTATACTTTGATCTCTTGTATCACTTTTGAAGAATTTTAAGTTTAGCAGCATTATTTCTCTCCCCTTCTTTGAATTTCACTTACAACTATTTTTTACTGTCTCCTGATAGTTCATATATTCCTTACTCTCTCATCTGTATTTTCCATTTTTCCCTCTGTGCTTCATTCTGGATTTTTTTTTTTTCCTCATATATATTCTAGTTCCTTATGTGATCCATCATGTTTCATTTAATCTGCTATTAAACACATCCAGTGAGTTCACTATTTCAGTTATTGTAGCATCTCAGATCCAGAATTCCTGTTTAGTTCTTTTTATAGACTTCATTCTTCGCTGGAATGTTCAAGTTTTCATTTTATTTCTGTGAACATATTAAGTATGTGTTCAGTAAAATCTATGTCTAATAACTCCAGTACCTGGAAGGATCTCTTTATGTTACATACTGTTCTCCTGTCTGTTTGTTTCCCCACATTATCTCATCTCTACATGTGCCTGGTCAATCTTATTTGAAAATGGGGCATGGAAAAGGAAAACTTATAGAAGTAATTTGAGGCTGAGAATGATGTTATTTTCTTCCTGAAAGGATTTACGTTCCCTTCTGGCCTATTTCTAACAATCAGAATCTCCTCAATTGACTTTCACGGCATGAGATGATTTGAAGGATTTGAGCTAGTCTATTATCTCAATAGTGTATCTGTTCAGTCATTCAGGATCCCAGCTTGAAGCAGGAGGATTTACCAGGGTCCTCCTCTTTGGCAGGCCGAGGCTCCAGTTTTTATCCTCTGAGCCCTGCAAGCTTGTTAAAAGTTCTTTTCAGCTTCCCAGACTCTCAGCTGCTTCTTTTGGAATCAACATAGCACCCTAGGGAAATAGTAACCCCAAATCCTGGGCTCATGTCTGTGTTTTGTTCTTCTGAATCTTGACCTCATTATATTTCACTGCTTTACTAGGTCTCTGATGCCTTTAGGCTAGGATTGTCAGATTTAGAGGAAAAAAAAATGTTTGTTATTCCTTCAATTTTGAGTTTCAGATAAACAATAAATAATTTTTACGATTAGGATTTTCATATAATATTTGAAACATACTTAAAAATGTATTCATCATTGGTTTGAAATTTAAATTTAACTAGTGTGTCCTGTGTTTTATCTGGCAAACCTACTTCAGGCAGATTTATTTCCATATTTTTCTAGCATGTCTAGATGTTCTCTGAATTGCCTAACACACATTCCTGTCAGTAGAATTTCACTTTTGCTATCTAGTTAACAAACTTGAGTTACTAACAATTCTTGGAAAATTAATCACCAAGTAAAGATTTAATATGTATACTTAGAATCTTAGCTCTGCCATGAACTACATGTGTGGTTTTGGATAAATTGCCTTAAATTTTGACCTCATATTTCATAAAGTAAGAATGAAAATAATGTTTATTGAGGACTTATTATATGCTAACCATTGAAACAAGCACTTAAAATAAAAACAGTCAGTCTCAGTTTGATTACTTCCCTAATGCAAAAACGGCAAGGAGGCCACATGTTCTGACCTCCTCTAACCCTACAAGAGAAAGACAGGATTACCAGCGGTAACCCAAGGCCTACTCCTACAAGGCCAGACATGCTGCCTCCCTCTAGCCCTTTCTCCAACCGTTCCTCCCAAAGCACCACCACCTCTCTCCTGGGTTTGATAATTCACTGCAGTGGCCACACAGAACTCACAGATTATGGAGTTTATTAGGGAAGCACCAGGCTACAATTCAAACTCAGGAAAAACGCTCAGTGTCTCTCCCAGCCCACCGTCCCTCAGCCAACAGTCTCTCACAGTCTCTTTCCCAGCAGTGCTGGTCCCTCGGTGTCTCACTCAGTGATGTGTGTCTCTTGCGCCTCTTTCCCAGCAACACGTGTCTCTTTCAGGGGCGCGTGTCTCTTTCGGCAGCACATCTTCCTCAACCAGCAGTCAGAGAGAGTTCTGCCTCTAGGAGGCCTCCCTTTTGAGCCCGGAAGGGTGGTCAAACTAGCCAATCACAGCATCAGAACTCTAAGCACATGAGAGAGAGTGGGAACCTCCCAGAACATTGTATTGTGCCACACCCAACAGAAATAACCCAGGTGGGCGACTTTAAAATCAGGATCTCCTTGTAGCTAATAGCAATTCCCACCTTGGAGTTTACAAAGACTTATGGGTAGAAAAGCCACACTAAGTAATTTACTACACCGCACCTAATGATTGGGAGTTTGAATACCCACAGGAGTGTCATGGAAGAAAGATTTGGTGATCTGGTTTTGGAAAGGTTACAGTCAAGAAAACCCTAGGGAGAAGTTCTACTTTGACACATATGGGGTTCCCATGAGTAGGATATGTCTCAGTGCCAATACGTTTGGTTGTTTGGTTTTATACTTAATAGGGGAGCCCCAGGATGACACAAATGATTAACATGCTTGGCTGCTAATCAAAAGGTTCAAGTTCACCCACAGATGCCTAGGAAGACATGCCTGGTGATCTACTTCTGAAAAATTAGCTACTGAAAACCCTAGGAGAATGTTCTACTCTGACACACATGGGATTGCTATGGATTAGAATTAACTCGATGAGTAACTGTTTGTTGTTGTTGATCCTTCATAGACATCTTACATGTATTAAATTAGAAAATAGTATAAATGGTCTAGTACATTTTGAGGGTTAATTAACTGTTAAATTAAGTGACAATTTTTCAACTTAATTGACCATTTTACTGGTTGTTCTAGGACTACTGTCAGCATTGTACTCATGTCTTAGATGCTATAGAAGGCCTATTAATCTCTCAAGAGTATAGAAAAAAAGGGGAAAAAATATTGTTTTTTTAAGTGATACTATAACTGAAGTGAAACAATCTGTGCTCTCTGATTACAAAACCAAACTCACTGCCATTAAGCCAATTCCAACTCATACTGACCCTAGAGGACAGAGTAGAACTGCCCTATAGGGTTTCCAATCTTTATGGAGGCAGATTGCCACATCTTTCTCCCATGGAGCAGTTGTGGGGTTTGAACCACTGACCTTTTGATTAACAACGGAGCCCTGGTGACACAGTATTTGAAGGTATCTGATTATATCCCTCAAAGTAAAAATTATAGTTACAAACATGCATATTCATAAACCAAAAAAAAACAACCTCACTGCCATTGAGTAGGATCTGACTCATAGAGACCTCTCCTTGATTTTCCGAGGCCATCACTACAGAAGTAGATTGCCCAGCCTTCCTTTCAAGAAGTGGCTGGTGTGTTTGAACCACCAGCCTCCTGGTTAGCAGTCAAATGCCTTAGGCACTATGCACCAGAGCATATTCATAGAGATGGAAATTTCAGTTTTACTCAACTTTGTGAATAAGTTGGTAACCTCTGTCAAAATTTGAACATAAATCACATAACCAAAATGTTACAAGATCTAGTTCAGGGCAGCTAGCAGTATATATGATGTCTGGAATTTGTTTGAGTTATTTAGCACTGCTATAACAGAAATACCACAAGTGGATAGCTTTAGAACATTATTCTTTCACAGTTCAGGAAGCCAGAAGTCCAAATTTAGGCCACTAGCTCTAGGGGAAGGTTTTGTCTTCTTTTTAGTTCTAGGGGAAAGTTTCTGTATCCTTTCAACATCTGAAGACTTGGTCCCCTGGAGATCTCTACATGTCTTGGCATCAGTCTTCCCTGGGTCTAGGAGGTTCTCAGTGCAGGGACCCCAGATTCAAAGGATATGCTTTGCTCCCAACTCGTCCTCCTTGGTGATGCTAAGGTCTCTCCATTTCTGCTCACTTCTCTCTCATAAGATAAAAGATGATGCAGTCAACACTCCAGGGAAACTGTCTGTACTTAGGATCAGGGCTCTGACCTGAGTAAGGGTATTGCATCTTATCCTAATCTCCTTACAACTGATTGGCTGATCCCATCATGAGGGGTGATTACATCATTACATAATTGTCAAACAACTGAGAATCATGATCCAAACATGTTGACACATTTTGGGGAGACCAATTTAGTCTCTAACACATGTCAACACTATCTTCTGAAATGGCAAAAATCATACCCTTTGGGGAGTGGAGTATGGCTAGATTTCAGTCCCTTGCTTAGCCCTTTGGGCACTTTCATCCAGGTATTTCATTTGCTCTGCAAACCACCTTACATGAAAAGATGCAAAGTAGACAATGGTATTGCCATTCTACTGATTAAGAGACTAAGACTTCAAAAATATACACAACTAACACCACTAATGAGAAATAAGTCAAGAATTGGGCTAATATCTATTTGATTTCATATTCCTCTTCTTTCCTTAGATCATTTTGCCTTCCTAAACATTCATAAGGAGCTCTGGTAGTGTAGTGCCTAAGGCATTTGACTGCTAACCAGAATATACATGTATATACATACACAAACAATAAAACTAAAATTACTATATTTAGGATTTGAAGGGGTTTTTTTTTTATTATTTTAACTAGAAAAGTAGAGAAAGACAGACCTTCTGTAGGGCTCCTTAGACAAAGCATCTGCAATAACAACCAACAACCCTTTAATATTTTTGGTATTTGAGCCTTAATCCTTTTCTCAGAGAGATAAAGAATAGCTAGAATGTGACCATTTCTTTACCTACACTTGAATCTATTCCAAAAATAATATATTAGGTCATAAAGGATGTTTTTTTTCTATGAAGAAATAGAATCTACCAAGGGCACTGTACCTGCTCCTGGATTAATAATAAGGGAGTAGAGTTAAAGTGCTTGGCTGCTAGCTAAGAGGTCAGAGGTTCAAACCCACCAGCTGCCCTGTGGGGAAAAGATGTGGCAATCTGCTTCTGTAAAGATTTACAACGTTGGAAGCTCTCCCAAGTTGAGGCAGTTTTACTCTGTTGCTATAAGTTGGAATCAACTCCACAGCAATGGGTTTTTCTTTTTCCTCTCACTGCTGTGGAGTCAGATCTGACTCATAGCAACCCCTCCTTGGGTTTCTGAGGCAATATAACTGTAGAAGTAGATTGCCCAATCTTCCTTCTGAGGAATGACTGGTGTCAGTCAAATGAAACTGATAGATCATTAGTCATTTTTCAACCTATATTACATGACTCTGGGGAAGTAAAGATAAATAGTACTCAATTACTCTCTTAGAAAAACTCTTTGTAGAGTGGGAAAACAGATATTTAAACAGTTCAATTTAAGTAACTGTCACCAAAGAAGGAGCAAAGTGGTATGGAAGTTTTTGAGATAAAGTGATTTTTAAAAAGTCATGCAACTCTGTTTAAGGGACACTGATCTTCTGTTAAGGATGATGGGAAAATGTGGAAGTGGATAACGGTGATGATTGAACTATATGATAAATGTAACTAATGTTACTGAATTATACATGTGAAAAATGTTGAAAAGGCAAACAATTTGTAGCATATATATTTACCATATTTTATAAAAATATACTTATTTGGAGATAGCTCAGAGGGCAGGAATGCATAGGAAAGAAGGATATAGTGAAAAGGTAACTACAGGGAGGAAGTGGAAAGAGAACTGTTACATTATAGGGATTGCAATTAATGTCATGAGCAAAATGTATATGAACTGTTGATTGGAAAATGAATTTGCTTTGTAAACATTCACCCAGATAATAATTAAAGATAGATAGATAGCTTTATATATTTATATATTTGTATATTTATTTATTTTTATACAAAAAGCCACACAAGAAATCACTATGTATTATTGTATGTGTCTTAAGAGGTATGGGTGAGTTCCCTTCACACCTTACTCCCAATTAAGGAGACATAGGTAATCTACATTCGTAGTGATACCACTTTGGAAACCCAAGGAGGGGTTGCTGTGAGTCGGATCCAACTCGACAGTAGTACGTTTGTTTTCTTGGTATTAGATAATTTAATATCTCAAGTTTGAAGGGGAAATTGTTATAAATTACAGGAGGTATTTATGTTAAATAAAAGGAAGATCCATCAAGAACTAAGTTCTTAAATATTGGAACAGACCATTAAAGCTCTTATTTAAAAAATGGGGGGAAAAAAAAAACCTTGCTGGTGATTTCTCAGCAGATTACCACACTTTGATAGTTTCCATGAATTCTTGGCTCAAAATATGTACTAATCCACTGACCTGGCAATAGGATTCAATACAGGATTGCATAAAGTTTCCCTGACTTTTTTCCTTAAAGGCATTGAATGATTTTTCTTCTTCTTTGAGTAGTACCTATTTAGGATGTTTGTAGTCTTAAAGTTGCATGTAAAGAACTTCCACCTACCTGTGCTGATGGTGAGGCCATGTGTCCCCTCCATGCTGATCTCCTATAGGCACCTCTAGGCAGAGTAACTTACATATGGAACAACACTGACTCAATGTGGTATGCCTCATTTTTGGAGTCCCTAGTGGCTCAGATGGTTAAGTCCTTGACTACTAGCTGGTTGGCATTCAAATTCACCCAGAGGCACATCAGATAAAAGTCTCCTGGTGATCTGCTTCTGAAAGGTCACAGAAGTGACAGGCCCTATGGAGCTGCACAAATAGAATCACCATGAGTTGGAAATGACTCAACAGTGACTAATAACATGCTACACTACTTTATTCAAGATCCCCATAGGATCCCTAAACAAGAAACCTGTCTCTCCAGCTGAAAAAGTATTGAATCTGGGTTTGTAGACCTCACATGGAGACAGCAGTGAAGGGCCTTGGAGTACACTATTGTTGTTAGGTGTCGTTGCGTTGGCTCTGACTCATAGTGACCCTATGTACAACAGAATGAAACAGTGTCCAGTCATGCATCATCCTCACAGTCCTTGCTATACCTGAGCCCATCATTGGAGCCGCTCTGTCAACCCATCTTGTTGAAGGGCTTCCCCTTTTTTAATGCCCCCTGCATTTTACCAAGCATTATATCCTTCTCCAAGGAATGGTCCTTTCTAACAACATGACCAAAATAGGCGGGACAAAGTCTGGCTATTCTCGTTTCCAAGGAACATGCTGGTTGGACTCCTTCCAGGACAGATTTGTTCATTCTTCTAGCAGTCCATAGTACTTTCAGTATTCTTTGCCAACACCATGACTCAAAAGCATCAACTCTTCTTCAATCTTCCTTATTCCTTAGCTTTTACAGGCATATGAAGTGATTGAAAATACCATGGCTTGGGTTAGATGCACCTTAGTCTTCAAAGTGAAATCTTTGGTCTTCAGCACTTTAAGGAGATCTTTTGCAGTGGATTTACCCAGGGCAATATGATGGCTGATTTCTTGAATGCTGCTTCCATAGGTTGGAGACCATGGAACCAGGTTATAAGATAGTCCATCAAGTGCCTGAAAAAGTAATCAACATTGCTAGGCAAAATCACATTAAGGAAAGAATGGCTCATGAAGGAAACTGACTGAAAGTTTCAACAGATCTACACAAAGAATTTGCCCACAAAAAGGGAGATTAGTCAGCAACTCTGGGTTGTGACCACTCAGCCATCCTCCAGGCAATGCGAAGTCTTAACAACTATAATTCAACAGATAAAAAAATAAATATTGTTGTTATTCCCTTGTGCCATCAAGTCAATTCCAACTCATGGCAACCCTATATGTTACAGAGTAGAATTGCTCCATGTTGTTTTCTTGACTGTAATCTTTACAGAAGTTGGTCACCAGGACTTTTCTTCCACAGTGCCAATGGGTGCCTTTAAACCACCAACCATTTGGTTCCTAGCTGAATACCAACTGTAAAAAAGTAAATACAAATGGCTAATTAATATTTGATTTAAAAGTGTTTAATCTCATTAGTAATAAAATAAATGAAATGAAAATAATTAGATTCTATTTTAAGCTTATTTTTAATTGATAATGCTCAATCCTAGGAAGAGTTCTATGAGATAGTCAATATTATATTCTTCAGATAGAAACATAATGTGTTTTATAGAAAGCACTTTGACCACAGAAGGGAGTGCCCTTAAGACATTCATATCTTCTAATCTAAGAAAGAACTTTGCAATATTTATATCTTCTATTACTGGGAACTTATCTAAATCAGTTAGGCTTAGATTTAGCTAACAGAAATCCCAAAATCACAATGAGAAACAAGATAGATGTTATCTGCAAGGGAAGTTACAAAATGTAATCTTTTAGATGGACATTGCCCTGCAAAATAAAATTGGGCCCAGTTATTAATGAAAGAAAGAATGAATGTTGAGTAGGTAACTAGCAATCTTTGCTCTCTTATATTAAGGAATACATTTGAACTTAAAAAATAATTTGCAAAAAGTCATTTATTTTGGGGGGAAAAGCCCAAATTTCTAAAAACAAAAGAATATTTACAAACTATACATCTATTCATTAATTTCATAGACAAAGAAATGATGTTATCACTGAAATTTTAAATAATATTTTAGCATGCTTACTTAATAATTTCAAAAATGTAAGATGTGTTATATAAAATGTATACTTTCAAGTATGCAAAAAGTATTCACAGAAAATTGTTATTTTATTTTCCACTTTCCTATAGGAAATATATGTGGAAATTATATTTTCTGCATTTTCTATAATTAGCATATTTAAGATGTATGCTAAGAAAATTGTAAACATTATTTTTTAACATTATGATTAAGGAAAATTTCCTAGATTTGAGAAACAGAATCTCAAACTGGAGATTCCTCATATTGTTATAAACAAAATTAAAGGCACCAACATGTAGCCTAGTAACTTTTTCAAATTTTAAAGAAAATAATCCTATAAACCTTGGTTTGAGAAAAACAGGTCACTTCAAATGAATCTGGTTGGCCACACATTTTTGTCCTTTGCAGAACTAAATGCCAGAATGTAGCCATATCATTATCATCAACATCACCATCATCACCATCACCACTACCATCATCACTAATATTTACTGAGCACTGATTTGAACTAAAACAAACGAACAACAAAAAAAAAAAACCTGACTTGTCATCAAGTCATTTCTGACTCATAGGAACCCCCATTGGATTAGTTCCAAGGCTATAACTCTTCACAGAAGTAGATTGCCTCATCTTCCTTCCATGGAACAGCTAATGGGTTTGAACCACTGACTTTCTGGTTAGTAGTCAAATGCCTTACTCACTATACCACCAGAGTTTCTTTAATTGAAGTAGTCTAAGCATTTTTATTTGCCTAGCCAACATCTTTTGAAACAGGTGTTATTGTTAATCCCATTGTACAGAAAAGGAACCTGAGGTACAGAGAAGTTAGTGACTTACTCATAATTTCATAATTTGCCAGTGATGGAGCCAAGGTTCAAACCCAAACAGTGTGACTCCCAAGGCCATGCTTTTCTGCTTACCATCTATATAACTTTGAAGAAAAAAATGTGATGCAAAAATTTTGTATGCAGAGATGTTATCATTAATACTTGCAAGAATTCAGACAATTTGCTTGATATTAATGCATTTCAATTACTTCTTAAAGTCTTGCTCCATATTACAAAGAAAGCATTAACAAGCTTAGAAGTAATATTACAAGAAATAACCTCTAATGGGGTATGATGGATGCTGAGAAGTCTAAATACTGGATTTAACTTGGTTGCAAACATTTCAAGGTGAAACAGTTTTTCTTGACTCATTTTTAGAAAGAAGTCAGACCTGTCCATAAGATCCCATGTTGACCATCATTGTCATGGGTGGTTTGGCTGGCTCATAGGTGGAACTAGATTGCAGTTCTTGGAGATATCCTCTCTGGTCAGGGCTATCTCTTCCTCGTTACACACTGCTTCTCAATTTCATTTACTTTTGTCTTTCAGCTGAAACTAAGATCTGCTTCAAATACTACCATGGAGTAAGTGGAGCCCTGCGAGCCACCACCCCCTGTGTCACGGTTAAAAACTCAGCAGCTCCCGTAAGTCTCTTCCTTCTCTTTGTAAGACTCATCTCTGGTGTTTCTTTACTTTCTCTTAGTTTTTATGTGTGCGTATATGTGTATGTGCACAGTATGCATTTAAATAAACACAGGCATTTGCATATACATATACAACACATGGAGATCTATTGATAAGTAAGTAGGTAGGTAGGTAGGTAGATGGATGGATGGATAGAAAGATAAACAGATAGATAGATAGGCAGAGAGACCAAACCAAAACCAAACTCACTGTTCTCGAGTTGGTCGTGACTCATAGTGACCCCTCCTTGGGTTTCTAAGGCTGTATCTTTATGGAAGTAGATTGCCCAGTCTTCCTTCCGAGGAATGGCTG
>NW_006921664.1:4893466-4894162 GCF_000298275.1 Orycteropus afer afer | reverse complement strand
GAGGCAGTATCACTACGGAAGTAGGATTGCCCAACCTTCCTTCCGAGAAGTGGCTGGTGGGTTTGAACCACCAGCCTTCTGGTTAGCAGGCAAGTGTCTTAGCCACTATGCTACCAGAGCTCCCGAGCCAAAAGATAGGCATCACAAAATAGTGGAGAGGAATGAAATGTGAAGGCAGCCTTATTAGCGCATACCACTTGTTTTTTTAAAAAAATGCCAAGCTTCAATATTTTCCCTAGTTAGTCAGATGTTTCTAACAGAGATATACTTAAAGGCAGGGAAAAACAAGTCTTTCTTTGGAATATATGTATATTTTTAATTCTTTGGTTTTAAATATTTATATTTTCCTATGTTTAAATTTTTTTTCCAGGCTTATGAATAAATTTCTGGAATACAGCCTCAGACTGATTTTATTCATAGAATTCTGAAATGGTAGACCTAGAAAAGACTAGAACTTCTGGTATTTTTATATTTATACATGAAGAAACTGTGCCCAAAGTGCTTAAATAGCATACCTAAAGTCACATGGTTAACTAGTTGCAGATTCAGGGTTTAAATCGGGGCTTTTGTTTCCTACTTCGAGGCTTTGTTTAGTACTTGCTGCCACTCCTCAGAAGGAAGATGGGGCAATCTACTTCCGTAGTGATACTGCCTCAGAAACCCAAGGAGGGGTCGCTATGAGTTGGGTCTGACTCG
>NW_006921664.1:4886145-4892881 GCF_000298275.1 Orycteropus afer afer | reverse complement strand
AATTTTTTTTTTTCCTTTTTTTATGTAAGAAGAGGAAAATATTTGAACTGCAATGTGAATGATTAAGAAAGCACTTCTGGATCTAAAAAGATATCAATATACAGTTTCACAATAAATTCTTCAGAGTCCTGAAGATTAGTTAATTTTGTCCCAAGAGACAAAAGCCTACCTGTCTCTATCCTGAGAATTCCAGGAGCACTGGAAACTGGGCCAAGAAAACAGGCCTTAGTTTAATGAGATACACAGCACTAGGTGCAGGGAGAGGAGAAAGAGAGACATCTCCACTTGGACAGGCTTTTCCACATTCCCTATACTAGCCATGGAGTCCCTGGGTGATGCAAATGGTTAATGCACTTGGCTGTTAACCAAAAGATTAGAGGTTCAAGTCAACCCAGAGACACCTCCAAAGAAAAGTCTGGCAATCTACTTTAGAAAAAAAAAAAAAAAAATCAGCTCTTGAAAACCCTATAGGAGCTCTGGTAGAGTAGTGCCTAAGGCACTTGACTGCTAACCAGAAGCTTGGAGGTTCAAACCCACCAGTCACTCCTTGGAAGGGAGATCTTCTTCCATAGAAATACCGCCTTGGAAACCCAAGGAGGGGTCACTATGAGCTGGAGATGACTCGATGGCACATAACATCAACAGTAGTCATACAGATAAGAACATGATGTAACTTTACTGACTAGAAACAGAATTTAAGTGGAGGGAGCTGGGGAAATATTCTCAGAGTTCCAGGCCTTCTTATCCAACCCCACTTGTATGCAGTACTCAAAAGGGGGTACCTCGACAAAGCCAAATAGATTCCAATATGTGTTGGCCAGTCCTTAAGCCTGGACTGTCAGCTACATCAAAGTATCAACACTGGAGTCAGGGCTGCAATAAACTGAGGCAAATGGACAAAGCAGGAAGGCAGAGAAGGAATGAGGCCTGGAAGTAGAGTGAAGTTGATTCAGGACAAGCTGAACTAACTCAGGCTTGGCTGGCTTTTTCCATGGCAGAGCAAGATATTTAAAGGGCAATTTCTTACCAGACGTGTGGATACCTCAGCAAAGATGGGCCTTGCCCATTGATGGGAGACTGGACTTGGAAATGGAAAGGCGAATTCCTCTGCTCAGGATATTTTGAGTGTTGGTCAGCCCTGAAATTCAAACAAATTATCTTCCAAAAAAATAAAAAATAAATAAAAAGCCATCCCTCGTCATTGAGTAGATTCTGACTCACAGTGACCCTATAAATCATCTTCAGGTGAACATTTTTCATTTAGAGACAGTTCCATTGAGCATTTGACTTCTATGAACTCAGCCCACTAGGGCTCCAAATTGTCTACCTGCTTCTCACACCAGTGCAACATGATGTGCACCATCACAGGGAGTTACAATAAGAATTGAAAAGAAAGCAGGAAGCCAACTACCAGAAGACTGCCTGAAAGGCATGCAAACAAACATTCTGATTTGGGGCCAATTATCAGCAAACAAATGCTTCCCAGGGCCTCCCATCACCAGAAACAAAGGCTTACATCTTAGAAAACAAAATACTGCTAAGAGATACTGCAGTATTATTTGGCTTAAAGGTTAAAGAGATTGCATTGATTTTGTTTCACACTTGACTTTGTTTTTTTCATTCCATGTATGTTCTGTTGCTTGTACTTAAAACTCATACATCTTGAAATATTTTGACATATTGCTATTGCTAGTTATTATCTCCATAATAATGTTCTCACATAAATCATTAGACACTTGCATTGACATTTTAATGTACATGCCACAGACAACTTTTGTTTCTCGTTTTATTCACCACTTGTGCAAAAGAGTGATCATAAAGCCCTTATGAAACAGGGGCAGAGAGAGAGAGGAATTCCAAGCTCCTCCTGCCATGTTGGCGATGAACTTGTGAGTCCCAGAGCAGAAGGGGTGATGCATTTTCTCTCCAGACAGACTGATATTAAAATTATATTAGTGTTCTTTATTGTTCTATAGGCGGCAATGATGGTTCAGTGATAGCATTCTCACCTTCTGTTTGGAAAACTGGGCTCAATTCCAAGCCAGTACACTTCTTGTATAGCCACTACCAGTCTGTCAATGAGGGCATGTGTGTTGCTATGATATTGAACAAGTTTTAGAAAATCAGCCAATGAAAACAATGGTCTAACTCCCAGTTAATCGTGGGGATGGTTCAGGACAGGGCAGCATTTTGTTCCAATGCATGGGATTGCCATGAGTCAAGGGCCAACTTGGTGGCAGCTAACAACATTACTCTACAGCATGGTGCACGTTTTGAAAGTAGTTTTCCTTATAGTACTCTAGTTAATTTTCATAGGGCATCTGTGAGATAAGTAGGAAACATCATTTTTGTTAAGTGACCATTTGCTATATAGTGATGGAGCTGTAACCAAACCCATGTCTTCCAACTTATAATTTGTGTTATCCAGTTCTGTTGTTGGTATAATCTAGCAAACTTCTGGGTTTTCAGTCCGATCTGGGAACTTAAGCACACTGTTCCCCAGGGAGAGTGCTATCAAGTTTCTCAGAATTAATTTGTCAAACTCTGGGTATCAAAACTATAAAAGTCATCAAAGATAAAATAGGGGCAAATCTAGGAACTTAATTTATAGCATAAACAGTCTGTCAAGCATAACCAAGAATGCACAGGAGGTGGAAGAGAAACTAGATAACTGGGACCTTTTAAAAATCAAATTTTTTTTTTTTTTAATTGTGATTTGGGTGAAAATTTACAGAGCAAATTCACTTTCCATACAACAATTCACATACACTTTGTCTCATGACATTGACTACAATTCACCCCAATGCAACAGCTCCCCTCCCACTTCCTCCCAATAGTTACCTCTTCCCTGTGCTCATCACTCCATGCACTCCTGCCCCCTGAACTGTCTTCCTGTGCATAAATAGCCCTTCTTTCTCCCATGATTGTTCTCTTCAGGGAGTATATCTACCTCAGGCAAATGTTCAACTCATATGCCTGTCTTTTGTTTGGCTGGAAGCCACAGGTATGGGTTCAATTCCAGACCTAAAGGGCAGCTAAGGGTCATAGTCTCAGTGGTTCCACCAGGCACTATCAGACCAGCAAATCTGGTCCCTTTTTTTTTCCAAATTATTTTGAGTTTTGTTCCACATTCCTCTCCCTCTCTATCCAGGATCTCCTACATAGATACCCCTCTGAGTGGTTGACAGTGGTAGCCAGGCACCATCTAGTTCTTCTGGTCTCATAGTTGTATATGCTGTGCATTACATGGTGTACCAGTCACTAGGACTAATTGTTTCCATGAATCTTTGGTTTTCTTCATTCTTCTTTGCTCTAGATGAGGAGAGACCCATCGTTGCATCTAGATGGCTGCTTGCAACCTTTTAAAATCCCAGTCACTACTCACCAAAATAGGAGGTGAAACAATGTTTTGTGTAGTATGTTATGCCAATAGAGCTTGATGTCCCCTGTGACTATGATCCTGAGCCCACAGGTTCAACTACTCACTCCCTTTGGGTACCTGGCTATGACTAAGAAGTGACTACAACCTTATCCCTTGTCAGCTCTACTTTACACTTGGTAATTCTTACAGAACATACAAATACACTTGTAGAACCACTATCTGCCAACCCTATACATGGTCTTAGATACACTCCCTGCTGCACAGACATACCTAATAGTTCAGCTGGTCCACCCATCTAGTCACCTGTATACTCATGTTTGCCTTCACTGGCAACATAGTACAATATGAGCAAAATGGTTCATCTTTGTTGTCTGCATCTCCCATGTACCTATGTCTTCCTTTTCCTCGATGTCATCATGTTGCTCATTCACATTTGGTCCATTGCCCTTCTCTGGTAGTGTAATGCCTAAGGCACTTGACTACTAACCAGACAGCTGGTGGTTCAAACCCACTAGCCACTCCTCGGAAGGAAGGTTGGGAAAGCTACGTCCATAGCAATACCGCCTCAGAAAGCCAAGGAGGGGTTGCTATGAGTTGGAACTGACTCAAGGTCATATAACAACAACAATTACCCAAATCAATACTTATCTCTACCTATTTAACAGTGAAAAATCAAATTCTTGTGTGCATCAAAAGACTTCGCCAAAAGGGTAAAAAGAGAACCTACAGATTGGGAGAAAATATTTACCTATAACATATCTGACAAAGGACTTAGCTCCAAAATCTATAGAAAACTTCAATACCTCAACACTACAAAGACAAACATTCCTTCAAAAATGAGCAAAAAAAAAGAAAAAACTCATGCCATCAAGTTGGATCCGACTCTTAGCAACCCCTCCTTGCATTTCTGAGGTGATAACACTATGGAAGTAGATTGCCCAATCTTGCTTCTGAGGAGTGGCTGTTGGGTTTGAACCACCAGCCTTCTGCTTAGCAGTCAAATGCCTTAGGCACTATGCCACCAGAGCCCCTCAAAAATGGGCAAGAGATATGAAAAGACACTTTGCTAAAGATGATATGTTGGTGGCCAACAAACACATGAGGAATTGCTCATGATCATTAGTCATTAGAGAGATGCAAATCAAAACAATGATGAGACATTATCTCACCCCAGCAAAAATAACAAAATTCAATAGGACAGAAAATAACAAATGCTGGTGAGGCTGTGGAGAGATTGGAATTCTCATACACTGTTGGTGGGACTGTAAACTGGTACAATCATTGTAGCAAATGGTATGGTGCTTCCTTAAAAAACTGAAAATAGAAATATCATTTGAACCAGCAATTCCATTACTAGGAATATATCCTAAAGAGGTGAGAGATAGGATACAAACAAACATATGCACACCCATGTTCATTGCAGCACAAGTCACTATAGCAAAGAGATGGAAACAACCTAAATGCCCATCAACAGCTGAATAGATAACCAAATTATGCTACATTCACACAATGGAATACTATGCTACATTAAAGAACAATGAAGGATACATGAATCATCTCACAACATGGATGAACCTGGAGGACATTATGCTGAATAATCACAGAAGGACAAATATTGTATTTGCCCATTACTGTAAAAAGTCAATGAAGGGTTTGCTTAGGGAAGGAAATTCACTTTGTAGGTTACAGGGGCTGGGAGTGAAAAGGAGGGGATAATTTCAGTGTTGGGGCTTACATGCTGAGTTGAGTAAGGGGAGGGAAGGTATGAAAAGAGTCTGTGACCAGCATGATAACATTGGGGAAAAGGAGGACACCAAATTGTGCACATAAGTATAGACGACAAAGTCTAATATCAGTATATCCACAATATTGCATTACCATTAACACCAAACACCAGGCTACAGATAAACACATAGACAACTGAGAAGATCAGATGCGGGTCAGTGAACAGGATTACACTCTAGCCCAAAGATGGATTCAGATGAGGCTAATCTTGCACAGATACTACTGATACAAAATACCCATAATCATTACAGAAGCAACAGAAGACAGACATAGAGCAATCCCTCACAGCCAGACACTGTCAGAGAGATCCAACAGATCTGCCAAATCAGTTGTTTTGGTTACCTAGTGCTGCTCTGACAGGAATATATCACAAATGAGATGACTTGAACAGGAGTTTCTTCTCTTACAATTTTGAAGGTTTTAAGTCTGAGTCCAAGTGCCAGACTCTAGGGGCTGGGTGAGAGCCCCTCGACCATGGGGTTCAGCTTTGCCTCTTGTTCCCGGCTCACTGAAGCAAGAGGCATCTCTTCACTCAGCCAGCTGCTAGCTGCTGAAGCTGACAAACCCAAAGTCAACAAGTGAAAATGCACAGTCCCGATATTACCAAACCACATGCCAGGCCATTGATTCAAGTCCATTGAAAGTCTCAAGATAGGCAAAGCATGGCAGGCTGCTGCACAGTGACTCAGCTACATGCAGGGTTCAAGCATGCCATAAGCTGTAGACCATTCCTAAAGCTGCTTCTTATATACAAGAAGCAGACCACATCCCTAAAGCAGCTACTTAGCTGCTCCAATAGATTCCACCATGGAGTTAATTACCAATCTCACTATGGGGAATAACTATATCCAGCTGCTCAGCCACGTTGACACACAAACTTAACTACCACAATAGTATTGGTGGACACCAGACTCAATTAGCAAACAAAATAAATAAAAATCTTGTTCTATAACCTACTTTGGTGAGTAGTGACTGGGGTCTTAAAAGCTTTCGAGCTGCCATCTAAGATGCAGCTAATGGTCTCCCTTCATCGGAAGTGAAAAAATGTGAAGAAAACCAAGGGCATTTGGAAACAATCAGCCCTAGGACATGATGGACCTCAAGACCTGAAGAACTAGATTGTGCCTAGCTACTGATGCCAACCACTCAAGAAGGGATCAAAACTGGAGGAAAAATGTGGAACAAAATGCAAAAACACAATAATGACAAAAATTACTGGTTGGATGGAGTCTGGGGGGACCCTCAAGACTATGGCCCTGGAATACACATCGGGCCTGGGATAAAACTAACTCCCAAAGGCTGGCTCGCAGCCCAACAGTAAATAAGACTGATATTCAGAACACTCAATCCAAGACGATCCATCCATCTACTCTATGGAGATACATCCCTTGGAGCAATTGGCCATGGTCACTAGAAGGGGAACAGTCATATGGAGGAAAAGCTGGGCAGAGAGGAGGGCATAACTAAGAAGGACACAGGGAGGGAGGGGTTACTGGGAAGGGAGAGGAAGACAGTGGGTTGGGGTTGGGGATGGTAATTGGGGAGTGAAACCAAATGTACATGAAATGT
>NW_006921664.1:4884150-4886045 GCF_000298275.1 Orycteropus afer afer | reverse complement strand
TGGTAATTGGGGAGTGAAACCAAATGTACATGAAATGTGGAATGTAAAACAAACTCTGTTCTGTAAATTTGCACCTAAAAAAAAATGCACGATAAAAAAAAAAAAAAAAAACTCTCTGGGTATCCATTTTTAAATGAAGGATTGTCAGTGCTGCACTAATCTTTTATGAAGAAATGGCTGTCTATAGTCATTATGTCACATGCCAAAAATCACTAAAAGTTAGTTTGTCATCAGTTGCTAAACATGTAACTCTTATGAAAAAGAGGAAAGATATGTCAAATGACCCTCTAGTCTGAACAGTACTTTAGGCCTTTCACCAAAGTAGATTCTCAGTTATCTTGGTTCTTTTTCATGTTCTTTTATTTCTCCTTTATGCTTTGTCTTTATTCTCCTGATAACTGTTGCCCCTGTTACAAAAATATGTTATCATCTGCTTTTATCCTTCTGGAGCGCTCATTTTATTAGTCTTAATTGCATATAAGAAACTATAGTGGTTAGGGGTTATAAATAGAATATAAGCCCTTATAACTGAGAACTCAGATATATAAACAGTAAATTCTAATACTATCTAAAATGTCCTTCAGTCCAAAGTAAAGACCTATTTTGGTGGCATGTAGAAGAAGGAGTGACTAGGAGCTCTGGTGGCATTAGTGGTTAAAGCATTGGCTGCTAACCAAAAGGTCAGTGGTTTGAACCCATCAGCCACTCTGTGGGAGAAAGATGAGGCAATCTGCTTCTGTAAAGATTTACTGCCTTGGAAACCTTATGGGGGGGGGGGGCTATTCTATTCTGTCCTATAGGGTTGCTACGAGTTGGAATCAGTTCAATGGCCATAGGTTTAAAAGTGCATTCTGCTCAAGGCAGACATTCCTTACTAGTTAAGCTAAACTATGATTTGGTTTTAAGGCAAGTCATGTTCTTAATGAAAGGAAATAGGTAGCAAATTCCTAGGTGAGAAACCCAAACTTAACAGGCAGATGAATCTTGACATGAATACATCCAATATGCCAGATACAAATGATGCAGGAACAATGAGGTTATTACCACCTGTCATGAGTAGAGCCAATCACCACAACAGGTTGAAGAGGAAAAGCAAAAGATTTATTGAGTATTGGTACCCAAGGAGGCAGACAGAATTACTTCTCTAAAATGTCTGTGTTCTGGAGCAGAGAAAAGGTTAGGATTTTTAAAGGGAACTGAGCTAAGGGGTTGGGGGCTTTGAAGAATGCTAATAATGTTTTCTTCCTGTTATCGGGATGAGTTGTCGCCTCCTTGTGAACTTTCTGTCAGTGATATAAAACTGGCCTTGGTCAGAATTTTTTGCAAACTCTTTGTACTTGTCTGAAAAGATTAACTCTAGAAGGAGGGGAGCATGTGGGAATGGGTACACTGCTAAGAATGTCTCTGTTTCCTCTTCATCTTGATTGCTCCAAACTCAATGTCTCTCTTCTCAGGGTTGCCTTGCTTCGGAGTTGCCTTACCCTGTAGTGATCAGCTGAAACAGGTGGTGGGGGTAAGCTGTATGCTCAAAGCAATATGTAAGCAGAAAAACAATCCTAAAGGAATTATTGTCCATGAAAGGGTCAGCTATTCCATTTACATAGAGGGAAAGAGAGGGGTGAAAAAAAGAAAAAGAAAAAAAAAAAACAGAAAATCAATCTTTGTGTTTAACAACTGCTTTAATCATAGCTGCTAATTTGTTCTGCAGTTTCCCAGCAAAAGGCTTTTCTGGTCCTTCAACACAAGAAGGCATGAATTTTAAATGAAAGCCTCTCATAAAGCAACTTTTTATGCAGGATGCAAATGTTGACCTCTCAGGGATTGGAGGCAAAGAGTTGGGCACAGATAGACATAATCAAATAAGTTTGCTTCTTATAAAAAAAAAAAAAAAAAAA
>NW_006921664.1:4881562-4883544 GCF_000298275.1 Orycteropus afer afer | reverse complement strand
CCGTTAATATGACTATTATTCAAATTTATGCACCAACTGTCAAAGCCAAAGATGAGGAAATTGAAGACTTTTATCAACTTCTACAGTCTGAATTGCAATCAGGATGTGTTAATTATCACTGGTCACTGGAATGCAGAAACTGGAAACAAAAAATCACCAGAAGTTGGAAAATTTGGCCTTCGTGACAGAAATAATGCTGGAAATGGCATGGTAGAATTTTACAAAACCAACGACTTATTGATTGCAAATACCTTTTTTCAGCAACACAAATGGCAGCTGTACATGTGGACTTCACCAGATGGAACACATGGGAATCAGATTGACTACATCTGTGGCAAGAGGAAATGGAAAAGCTCAATATCTTCAGCCAAAACAAGGCCAAGAGCTGATTGTGGAACAGACCATCAAATGCTTATATGCAAGTTCAACTTGAAGTTGAAGACAATTAAAACAAGTCCACAGGAGCCAAAATATGATCTTGAATATATCCTTCCTGAATTTAGAAACCATATAAAGAACAGATTTGATGCATTAAACACCAATTACTGAAAACCAGAAGAATTGTGGGAAGACATCAAGAACATCGTCCATGAACAAAGCAAGAGGTCACTAAAAAGACAAGAAGAGAAGACCAAAATTGATGACAGAAGAGACTCTGAAACTTGCCATTGAGCAGAGAGTAGCTAAAGCAAATGGAAGAAATTACAAGATCAAAGAGCTGAACCAAAGATTTCAAAGAGCAGCTCGAGCAGATAAAGCCAATTACTATAATGAAATGTGCAAAGACCTGGAGATAGAAAACTAAAAGGGAAGAACACGCTCGGCATTTCTCAAGCGGAAAGAATTGAGGAAAAAATGTAAGCCTCAGTTACAATATTGATAGATTCTGTGGGCAAAATATTGAATGATGCAGGAAACTTCAAAAGAAAATGGGAGGAATACACAGAGTCATTGTACCAAAAAGAACTGGTAGATCTTCATCCATTTCAGGTCACATATGATCTAGAACCAATGGTACTGAATGAGGAATTTGAAGCTGCAATGAAGGAATAGGCAAAGAACAAAGCTCAGGAATTGACAGAATACCCATAGAGATATTTCAACAATCAGATGCTGCACTGAAGGCACTCACTTGGTTATGCCAAGAGATTTGGAAGACAGGCCAACTGACAGGAAGAGATCCATATTTGTACCCATTCCAAAGAAAGGTCATCCCAAAGAATGTGGAAATTATCGAACAATATCATTAATATCACACGCAAGTAAGATCTTACTGAAGATAATTCAAAAATGGTTGCAGAGAACTTCCAGAAATGCAAGCTGGGTTCAGAAGAGGATGTGGAATGAAAGATACCATAGCTGTTGTCAGATGGACCTCAGATCAAAGCAAAGAATTCCAGAAAGATGTTTACTTATGTTTTATTGACTATGCAAAGTCATTTCATGTGTGGATCATGACAAATTATGGATAACATTGAGAAGAATGAGAATTCTCAAACACTTGATTGTACTCATGAGGAACATGTACATTGACCAGGAGGTTGTCATTCAAACAAAACAAGGGGATACTGCATGGTTTAAAATCAGGAAGGGAGTGTGTCAGGGTTGTATCCTTTCCCCATACTTATTCAATCCACATGCTGAGCAAATAATCCAAGAAGCTGGACTATATGAGGAAAAATGTGGCATCAGGATTGGTTGAAGAATCATTAACAACCTGAGATACGCTGATGATGCAACTTTGTTTGCTGAAAGTGAGGATGACTTGAGGCACTTACTGATGAAGACTGAAGAATACAATCTGCAGTATGGATTACATCTCAATATAAGGAAAACAAAAATCCTCACAACTGGACCAATAAACAGCATCACAATAAATGGGGAAAAGTTTGAGGTTGTCCAAGAATTCACATTGGTTGGTTCTACAATTAATGGCAGTGGAAGCAGCAGTCAGGACATTAGACAATGTGTAGCACTGGGCT
>NW_006921664.1:4859862-4861677 GCF_000298275.1 Orycteropus afer afer | reverse complement strand
AATCCAATAGATATTATGGCTCAGACTCTACCCATATAGCCAAAGTTTCTTTTTATCCAGAGTAGTAAGTGACAATGTGAGAGATCATTCCAAATCTAGGAACAATTAGGATATAAACGTCCAGGTGGCCAAAGAATCAGAATAGGTGTTGGTAAAGAATTGGGTCTCCTCCCGCTGGATCAAAAAATGTTGTATTTGGGTTACAGTGAATTAGTAGTATTGTGGTTCCTGCTGCTAAAACTGGTAATGACAGATGGAGAAGAACAGCTGTAATAAAGACAGATCAGACGAATAGTGGGGTCTGATATTGAGATATGGCTGGGCGTTTTATGTTATGATTGTTGTTGTTAGGTTCCATTGAATCGTTTCTGACTCATAGTGACCCCATGCACAGCAGAACGAAACACTGCCCAATCCCGCGCTATACTTGAGCCCATTGTTGCAGCCACTGTGTCAATCCATCTCATCAAAGGCCTTCCCATCTTTCATCGACCCTCTACCTTACCAAGCATGACATCCTTCTCCAGGGAATGGTCCCCTCTGATAGTAGTAATAAAATTGATAGCTCCTAAAATAGATGATACGGCTGCTAAGTGAAGGGAAAAGATTGTTAGATCTACATGGGTGAGGTTACCTGCTAGTGGTGGGTAGACTGTTGAGCCAGTTCCTGCACCAGCTTCTACTATGGATGATGCCAAGAGTAAAAGAAATGAAGGAGGTAGGAGTTTGAAACTCATGTTGTTTATTTGTGGGAATGCCATGTCAGGTGCTCCAATTATTAGGGAAACTAGTCAGTTGCCAAAGTTTCCAATTATAATAAGTATTACTATAAAGAAAATTATTATGAAAGCATGGGCAGTTACAATTACATTATAGATTTGATCATTGCCTAATTGTGCTCCGGGTTGGCCTAGTTCAGTTCAGATTAATTAATAGACTTAAGGCAGCATTTTGATACTTTTGACTTGTGGTGCTGGAGAAGAATGCTAAGAGTACCATGGCATGTTCAAAGGACTAACAAATCTGTCCTGGCAGAAGTGCAGCCACAATGCTCCTTGGCAGTGAGAAGGGCCAGACTGTCTCGACCTACTTTGGTCATGTTGTTAGAAGGAACTCCCTGGAGAAGGATATCATACTTGGTAAAGTGAAGGGTCAACAAAGCAGCATCCATTTGTTGAAAAATCTTAATTGGTATTCCATCAATTCCTGGAGCCATGTTCTTCACCAATTCCTTCAGTGCAGCTTCAACTTGATCCTTCAGTACCATTGGTTCTTGATCATGTGCCACCTCCTGAAATGGATGAACATTGACCAGTTCTTTTTGGTGCAGTCACTGTATTCCTTCCATCTTCTTTTTATGCTTCCTGAATCATTCAATATTTTGCCCATAGATGGGTCAATGTTGCAAATCAAGGCTTAAATTTTTTACTCAGTTCTTTCAGCTTGAGAAATGTTAAGTATGGTCTTCCCTTTTGGTTTTCTAACTTCCAGTCTTTGCATATTTCGTTATTTGCTTTGCCTGCTTGAGCTGCTCTTTGAAATCTTCTGTTCAGCTCTTTTATCTTGTCATTTCTTCCATTTGCTTCAGCTACTCTCTGCTCAAAGGCAAGTTTCAGAGTCTCTTCTGACAACCATTTTGGTCTTTTCTTCCTTTCCTGTAATTTTAATGACCTCTTGCTTTCTTCATGGATGATGTTCTTGATGTCATCCCCTAATCCCTCTGGTTTTCAGTCATTGGTGTTCAACACATCAAATCTAATCTTTAAATGCTCTCTAAATTCAGGAGGGATATTATCAAGATTGTATTTTGTCTCT
>NW_006921664.1:4848094-4850630 GCF_000298275.1 Orycteropus afer afer | reverse complement strand
TGAGAAATCAGAGCTTATTCTTACTGGCTGTCCTTTGTAGGTAACTTTTTTGTTTTTCCCGTGTGGCTTTCAGGATTCTGTCTTTGTCTTTGGTTTTGATGAGTTTGATGATGATGTGTCTGGGTGAGTTTCTTTTGGGGTCTATCCTGTTTGGATATTGTACCAATACCAGGCTGTTTTGACTACTGTGGCAGTATAGTTGGTTTTGAGATCAGAGTGTGAGACTACCTACTTTATTCTTCTTCTGTAGTGCTTTACTTATCAAAGGTCTCTTTCCTTTCCATATAAAATTTGTGATTGGTTTTTCTATGTCTTTAAAGGATAATGATGCAATCTGGATTGGGATTGCATTTAATCTACTGATTTTGGGGGTAGTATTGACATTTTCACAATGTTCAGTCTTCCTATCCATGACCATGGTATGTTGTTCCATTTATGTAGGTCTCTAATAGTTTCTTGTAGTAGTGTTTTGTAGTTTTCTCTGTAGAGATCTTTTGTGTTTCTGGTAGATTTATTCTCAAGTATTTTATCTGTTTGGTAGCTATTGTAAATCGTATTGTTTTCATTATTTCCTTTACAGAGATCACTGTTGTTGTAGACAATCCAACTGATTTTTTTATGCTGATCTTGCATCCTGCCATTTTGCTGTATCTTTCAATTAGTTCCAGTAGTTTTCTTGCTGAGTTTCTTGGGTTTTCTGTATATAGGATCATACCATCTGCAAATAGAGATAGTTTTACTTCTTCTTGCCAATTTGGATGCCTTTTATTTCTCTGTCTTGCTTTATTGCTCTAGTTAGGACTTCCAGTACAATGTTGGTGGAAGTTGAGTTAGAAGGCATCCTTGTCAGGTTCCCAGGCCCAGGGCAATGTTTGCAATCTCTCTCCATTGAGAACAATGTTGCCTATTGGTTTTCCAAATATGTTCTTTATTATATTGAGCATTTTCCCTTCTACTCCTATTTTTCTGAGAATTTTTATCAGGAATGGGTCTTGGATTTTATCAAATGCATTTTTGGCATCAATTGGTATGATTATATGGTTCTTTCTTTTGTTTTATATATTTGATGGATAATGTTGATTGGTTTTCTAAAGTTGAACCATCCCTGCATACCTAGTATGAACTCCACTTGGTCATGTTGTATTATTTTTCTGAAATAATGTTGGATTCTATTGGATAGGATTTTATTGGGTATTTTTGCATCTATATTCATGAGAGATATTGGTCTGTAATTTTCCTTTTTAGTTGTGTCTTTGCCTGGTTTTGATATCAGGGTTATGCTTTGTAAAATGAATTTTGGAGGATTCCATCCTTTTCTACATTCTGGATAGTTTGAGGAGGATTGGTATCAGCTCTTTTCTGAACATTTGGTAGAATTCTCCAGTGAAGCCATCTGGGCTGGGATTTTTTTGTTGTTATTGGTAGTTTTTTCTTTTTCTTTTTTGTTTTTTTTAATAACCAGTTCAATTTCTTCTCTTGTTCTGGATCTATTCAAATTTTCTACCTCTGTCTATATTAATATGGGTAAGTAGTGTGTTTCTAGAAATCTTCCAATTTCTTCTACGTTTTCAAATTTGTTGGAATACAATTCTTCATAATATCTTGATATAATCCCTTTTATTTTTATTTGTTCTGTTATGACATCACCCATTTCATCTATTTGTGTTATCAGCATCTTTTCCTTTGTTAAATTTGCCAGTGGTTTATCAATTTTATTAATCTTTTCAAAGAATTAACTGCTAGTCTTATTGACTTTTGTTTTTCTGTTTTCTATTTCATTTATTTCTGCTTAAATCTTTATTATTTCTTTTCTTCTGGTGACTGTACACTCTTTTGGCTGCTCTTTTTCTAATTATTGGAGATGTTGGGGTAAAATATTGTTTTTGGCCCTTTACTCTTTTTTGATGTATGCATTTCTTGTTATAACTTGCCCTCAGGTCAGTTTTTGCTGTATCCCAAGGATTTTTGTATGTTGTGTTTTCATTCTCATTTGATTCAAGGAATTTTTTCATTTCATTTCAATTTTATACACAATAGTTTTTAAGGAAGGTGTGGTAGTTAAGTTTGTGTGTTAACTTGTCTGGGATTGGTTGAGTGGCTAGGCAGCTGGATGGAGTATTACCCATGATGAGACTGGTAATCAACTCCATGGTGGAATCTACTGGGAGCAGCCTAGTAGTTCCCTTAGGAATGGGGTCTGCTTCCCATATATAAGAAGCAGCTTTGGGAATGGTCTCTAGCTTACGGCACACTTGAATCCTGCATGTAGCCATGTTGTTGTTCAGCAACTTGGCCATGCTCTGTGGGGACTTCCAATGGACTTGAATCAATGACCTGCTGTGTTGCTTTGTAACATTGGTACTGTGCCTTTTTACTTGTTAACACTGGGCTTGTCAGCCTCAGCAGCCAGCAGTTGTCTAATTGAAGAAAAGCCTCTAGCTTCAGTGGGCTGGGAGCAGGAGGCAGAGCTGAAGCCCAAGGTTGAGGGGCTTTCACTCAGCCCCTAGAGCCTGGCACTTTGAACTTGGACTTCTAG
>NW_006921664.1:4844597-4847994 GCF_000298275.1 Orycteropus afer afer | reverse complement strand
ACTCTTCCATTCTGTGAAGGTCATCTCTACTCTGAGGAATCAGCTCTTCCCCCATCAAATTTTGAGTCCCTTTCAACCTGATGGGCTCATCTTCTGGCACTATATAAGACAGTGTTTCACTACTATTCGTAAAGTTTTCACTGGCAAATTGTTTCAGAAGTGAATAGCCTCTTTCTTCTTCCAAGTCCATCATAGCATGGTCCACTGAAACCTGTCCACCATGGGTAAACCTGCTGGCATTTTGCAACATTGGTGGCATAGCCTCCAGCCTCACAGCAACACATAAGCCACCACAGGATGACAAACTAACAGACAAGTTCATTTCCTTTAGTTGTTCTTAACTCCTCTGCACCCACCTACCTTGGGCAATAGCCTTAAAATAGAGCTGTCTCCAAGTGAAAACAGCCCGCAACCCCACACCCACCTACCTCAGGCCTCAGCCTTAAAATAGAGCCATACCTAAGTGAAAAGCAGCCTCCAAGCCTTGGGCCTGCCTACCTTGGGCCCCAGCCTTAATATAGAGCCATTTCCAAGCAAAAAGCAGCCCCCAAGTCCCAGGCCCATCTACCCCAGGCCCCTGCCTTAATAAAGAGACACCTCCAAGTGAAAAGCAGCCTCCAATCCTTGGGCCCACTTGCCTCAGGCCCCAGCCTTAATATAGAGCCACCCCCAAGTGAAAAGCAGCCTCCAAGCCCTGGGCCTGCCTACCTCAGGTCCCCGCCCTAATAAAGACATGCCCCAAGTGAAAAGCAGCCCCTGGCCCCGGACCCTCCTACCTAGGGCCCCAGCCTAAATATAAAGCTAAATATAAAGCCTAAATATAAAGTTTTCCAAGCAAAAAACAGCCTCCAAGCCCCTGCCTACCTCAAGCCCCAGCCTTAATATAGAGCCACCCCAAAGTGAAAAGCAGCCTCTAAGCCCCGGGCTCTGCTACCTCAGTTTCAAGCCTTAATAAAGAGCTGCCCCCAAGTGAAAAGTAGCCTCCAAATTCCAGACCTGCCTACCTCAGGTCCTGGCCTTAATAAAGAGCTGCCCCAACCAAAAAGCAGCCTCCAGCCCCAGCCCGCCTACCTTGGGCACTGGCCTTAATAAAGAGCCACCTCCCAAGTGAAACCAGCCTCCAAGTCCTCAGCCTGCCTACCTCAGGCTTCAGCCTTAATATAGAGCCACCCCTAAGTGAAAAGCAGCCCCTGGCCCCAGGCCCTCCTACCTAGTGCCTCAGCCTAAATATAAAACTACCCCCAAGCAAAACGCAGCCTCCAAGCCCCGGACTCTGCCACCTCAGGTCACAACCTTAATAAAGAGCCGTCCCCAAGTAAAAAGCAGTCCCCAGCCCCAGGTCTGCCTACCTCAGGCCCCAGCCTTAATAAACAGCCTCCCCCAAGGGAAAAGCAGCCCCCAGCCCTGGGCCCGCCTACCTCAGGCCCGGCCTTAATATAGAGCCACAACCAAGCAAAAAGCAGCCTCCAAGCCCCAGGCCAGCTACCTTAGGCCCCAGCCTTAATAAACAGCCATCCCCAAGCAAAAAGCAGCCTCCGAGTTATAAGATTCATAATTTATAAGTTATAAGAAAATACAATTTCAAAATATGACAGAAAAAACACTTTAATTTCACTATTAATCATGAAAAACAAATTTTAATAAGAAACATAAAGAACTAATACAAAGAAAAATTTAAAATTCTGTTGAAAATATACGCAAAGACAAACTGTGTCTCTATTTCAGAAGCCTCCATTAAGCTATATAACTTCTCCCTAAATTAATTTCTAAATTCAATACAACTAAATACAAATAGGATGCATTTGATAGGCAGAAGAAATCGATAGGTCCATCAGAACAAATGTATAAGAAAAACTAACAATTTTGATTAATGTCAATAATGAAGGAAGACTAACTTATCAGGAATTAAAATATATTATGGAGCTATAATAATGAAAATAATTGGACAAGAAAGAGACTGACAGAACAACAAAAAATATCTATAAAAAATATATTGGGGTGTATTGGGAACTTTAGTTAATAATTGATATTTCAAACCAGTGTGGGATAGAGAGATTTTATAGTAAACAGTCTTGTGGCAACTGATCGAACAGTTGAAAAAATACATAAATCAAGCCCTTTTATCATTCTGTATTCTATACATACAAATTATAGGTGGGTAGAAAATTTAAATATTTTTAAAACATAAAAATTCTTAAAAGAAAAAACATGGGTGAGTAATTTGTAATCCTCAACTCACTGCCATCAAGCCGGATCTGACTGATAGTGACCCCTCCTTGGGGTCCTAGGCGGTATCACTACGGAAGTAGATTGTCCAGTCTTCTTTCCAAGGAATGGCTGGTGGGTTTGAACCGCCAGCCTTCTGGTTAGCAGTCAAGTGCCTTAGTCACTGTGCTACCAGAGCTTCCCCTTGTAATCCTAGAGAGGAATAATCCTTTCTACCAGAACACAAGGAGCTCTAGTGGTACAGTGGTTGAAACCTTTGGCTGCTGACCAAAAATCAGCAGTTTAAACCCAGCAGCTGCTCCCTGGGAGAAAGATGAGGAAGTCTGCTTTTGAAAAGATTTACAAGCTTGGAAACCCTGTGGGGCTGTTGTATCCTGTGGTAACAGGTTTGGTTTTGTTTGAGAGGTCAATGGTACCTAGGACTCGGAAGGGAGGGCTCAGTTCCTCCACTCCAGCAGAACAAGAACCCTGTCTCACACCTGGGATACTTGAACTGCAGGCCAAAGGGAGACCAAGACATCTCCTCCCTACATCCTGAGCTCCTCCCATCCCTTACTTCAACTACATTTTCAGGTCTAAGGTTGTCACGAATTGTTATTGTGCTTTTTACCTCTCTTATTCTGTAAGGGAGAGCTCTGGTAGTGTAGTGCCTAAGGCAACTGACTGCTAACCAAGAGGCTGGTGGTTCAAACCCACCAGCCACTCCTCGAAGGCTGGGTGATCTACTTCCATAGTGATACCACCTCAGAAACCCAAGAAGGGTCACTGAGTTGGATCCGACTCGATGGCAGTGAGTTTGGTTTGTTTCTTTTTTTTCAGTCTGTAAGGAAACTAAAATTCATGTTAATGAACAAGTGAATTGACTCTGATCAAGAGATTTCCTTGATTCAAAACACATAGCAACACTGACCCAAGGAGCAAAGCCCTCAAGATCTGCTTCCTCAAGAGTTTATGGTTTACTCTGCAACCTCCACTCCACTTCTCTCCTCACAATAATTAATCTCAGGTTCTGGTAGATCATTAGATCCCACTTCCTTAAACCAAATGAACTTTGCTGTGAAGGCATCCCTGCATTTATGGTGCTGGGGCTGACCACAGAGCTGAGATGAGCCCCCTTGAAAAGATCAGAGTCTTCTCAAGTTCTGTTTCATTAAAATGTCCTCCCAAATTA
>NW_006921664.1:4818686-4835512 GCF_000298275.1 Orycteropus afer afer | reverse complement strand
TTTGTGATATTTGTGTTAGAGCGACACTAGCTAACTAAAACAGAGGGTGTAATTCAATTTCCATGTGTTTGCTTTTTTTTTCCTTGATCTTCCTACTGTTGATTTCTAATTTTATAGCACTGTAATCTGAGAAGATAATTTGCTGTATTTTGATGTTTTAAAATTTATTAAGGCTTTCTTTGTGGCCTAATATATGGCCTATTCTGGAGAATGTCACATGTGCTCTGGAAAATAACATATATCATGCTATTGAATGAAGTGCTCTATGTTTGTCTATAAGTTGGTTGATTATATTATTTAGTTCTTCTGTGTCTTTGTTGAGTTTTTTTTCTAGTTCTATCCTTCATTGTATTAAAGTTTCCTATTACTACTGTGGAGTTAGCTATTTCTTTTTTCAATTCTGTTAAAGTTTTATTTATGCATTTTGGTACTTTTGCATTGGGTGCATGAGGAGCCCTGGTAAAGTAGTGGGTGAGGCACTTAACTGCTAACCAGAAGGTCAGCATGTCAAACCCACCAGCTGCTCTGTGGAAGGAAGACGGGCAACCTACTTCCATAAAGATTTGCAGCCTCAGAAACCCAATGAGGGTTGCTATGAGTCGGAAATGACTTGCTGGCAGTAAGGTTGGTTTGGTTTTGGTTTTCTTGCATTGGGTGTATAGTTATTTATTATGGTTGTAGCCTCTTGTTCAGTTGATCCTTTAATCATTATATAATGTCCTTCCTTGTTGCTTATGGTTGTTTTTTCTTAAAGTCCATTTTATCAGAAATTTATATTGCCATTCCTGCTCTTTTTTTATTACCATTTGCTTGATATATTTTTTTTCCAATCTTTGATTTTTAGTCTGTTTTTATTTTTGTGTCTAAGGTTTGTCTTTTGTAGACAGCATATTGATTGGTTATGTTTTCTTATCCATTATGCATTGTCTAGCTCTTGATTAGTGCATTCAATCCATTTACATTCAGTGTAATTATTGACAAGTATGAATGTATTGCTATTATTTGTCATGTGCTTTTTTGTAGTGTTGCTGATTTCTTTGTTCCATATAATTTTCTTTGCTAAGCTCATTTTGTTTATGAATTTTTTATTATTTCTTTTGTAGCTATTGTTTTAAAATATGCTAAGTATTTGTGCATTTCTTCTTTCTTACATTGATGAGAAGGTTTCTTAATTTTCTTTGAGGTTACATTGTGGTTTATTATTTTCTTCCCAAGGTTAAAGCAGTTCAGTCTATCTCAATATCATGTTGATTTCCTCTCCATTTGGAAGTTCTGTACCTACACTATTTATTCCCTTTTTTTTTCGCTTTATAGTTGTCCTAAGTTACAAATCAGTGTCTCTGCCCTGTTTAAAGACTTGTAAGTTTATTTTACTTTGGATACTTCTACATCAGGGTTGGTTTCTGGATTATGTTATCATATGTGTTAATCACTGCTGTTGGTGATTCTCTGTCTGAAGGACTCCCTTTAGCATCTCTTATAAGGTTGGTCTGATTTTTATAAATTACCTTCATTTTTGTTTATCTAGAAATGTCCCAATTTCATCATATTTGGGCATATAATTCTTGATTTTGTTTGTTTGTTTCAGGGTTTTATATATGTCATCCATCACTTTGTTACCTCTCTGGTTTATGCCGAGAAATCAGAGCTTAGCTGTATTGGTTGTGCTTTGTAGGTAACTTTTTGTTTTTCCCAAGCTGCTTTCCAGAAACCCAAGGAAGGGTCAGAAGCAACTCAACAGCAATGAGGTGGTTTTTTTTTTTTTTTTCTTTTTTTAAGCTGCTTTCAGGATTCTTTCTCTGTCTTTTGTTTTGGAAAGTTTGACTATGATAAGTCTTGTTCGTTTTCTTTTGGAGTCTATCCTGTTTGGGGTTTGTTGAACTTCTTGAATGCATATCTTCTCATCTTTCATTATTTTGGGAAGTTCTATTCCAGCAAATCTCTGACAATTTTTTCTGTGGTTTAATTTGTCTCTTCCTCTTTCAGAATGCTAGTCACACATAAATTATTCCTCTTGATGGTGTCCTACATAAATGTTTGGCTTTCTTCATTTTCTTTTTATTCTTTTTTCTGATTGTTCCCATAACAGAGTTGTGCTGAGAGATTTGTCTTTAATCTCATTAACTTCTTTGCCTTTTCAAAGTGTTATCTATTTTTGAAGTGTTAGTACTAATCTTCTGGATTCATATTTGCTTTTGTATGGTTTCTAACTTTTCATTTATTTTCCAGTTTTTTCTTGTATTGTTTTCCTACATTCTTTTAGAGTTTTTTATGTGTTTTCATTAACTTTGTCAGTATTTTCCTTGATTTTGTCAGTGTTTTCCTTGCTCTGTCTCTCAATCCATTGAAGGTACCTAAATATAACTCTTTTGAATTACTTATCAGGTAATTCTAATGCCACTTCTTCCTCAGGGAGGTTTTATGGCTCTGCATTCTGGACTGTTGTTTGTACTACTTTATCTTGCTTCTTTGAGAAAACTGGGATTGTCAGTTGTCTCTGAGACACTGTGATATTGTAGCATATATATTTAATTGGTGATTGCATTTTGATGTGATTCACCCAGGTGTTTTTGTTTATTTGTTTGTTTTTTGCTTTGTTTTGTTTTGATATATCTGAGTGAGTGTGGCTGTTTGCTACTCTGTTCACTAAATTGGCAGCACTTAGGCACTCGCCACCTGTCACCTAGTGGATATGATAGAGGAGGAGAATATGTGCACAGATCTCTGTTAGCTGTTTATGTAGAACAGTTGAGAGCCGGTTAGGCTGGTATTGGCTACCATCTATCATTAATCAGTTGGGGCAGAAGCAGATGGTGACCCTCACCCAGTTAGTGGGGCTGCAGGAAGTTCAAATGTGCTTGCATTAGGTGGGCACCATTGCTTTCTGCTTGCCAGCCACCTGTGATTGCTCATGCCATCCTCATCAAGCAGAGCCATTTATTAAGTTGCTGCCCCGATCAGAACACCACATTCCTATATTCAAAATGGCCATGACTTCAGGCCAGTTGACAGTCCACAACTCTGTTGGTCTCCTTATTTTCTGTTTTCATTCAGTTCCTTCAACTAGTTGGTATTTATTTCACTTCTTTTTCCTTTTTCTCAAAGCTCAGGATCCCAGGATTATCCTCTGTATCTGTTTCAATTGGGTTCTCATTTCTTTATTGTAGAGTTAGGATGTCAAAGTGAAAGTTATGAGTCCTAACTTCTTTCCTTTTACAAATCCAATCCCATATGAACAGGGACAAAAAATAGTGACTACTGTTATTATTTATTCATTTATTTTAAATAATAACATCCAGAATTGCACTTTATTATGGGGCTAAGGAAGGGGCCGTAATGGCACAATGGTTAAGCACTCAGCTACTAATCAAAAGGTCACTTGTTCAAACCCACTAGCCACTTCACAGGAGAAAGGTGTGGCAGTCTATTTCTGTAAAGATTACAGCCTTGAAAACACTGTGGTGCAGTTTTACTCTGTCCTATATATTTGCTGTGAGTCAGGATTGATTCAATAACAATGGGCTGATAAGGCTGAAAAGCCCGGGTGGTGTAAGTAGTTTGCGATCAGCTACTAATCTAAAGGTTGGCAGTTCAAACCTACCTAGCAGCTCCTGGATGAAAGGCCTGGCAAACTGCTTCTGTAAGAGATTACAACCAAGAAAACCTGATGGAGCAGTTCTACTCTGTAGCACATTGGGTCTCCATAAGTTGGAGATGACTCTATGGCAACAGGTTTTTTGTTTTTTTTTTTTAGGGCCAGGGTGTTGGCTGTAAGTTAATCCTGTTATCATAATTCCTGATGGCTCCAGTGTTCCTATGAGGTAGATGATCCTCCTCACCCCTTGATCACCTTGTCTCAGCCAACAACTCCCATACCTCTACTCCAGGTCTTCACACCACCAACTTCATTGCTTCCAAATATTTAGTTTCACATACACCACTCTGACCAGCATCTCCTACTTTTGAAGCTCATGTTCCCATACCCAGTCTACTAATCCAAGCTACATGATCCCATTCATGTTTTTACCTTCCTCCTTAGCTAAGATTCCATCATATATCACTGTATTTGATCACATGCTCCTTTATCCCTCTGTTTTTCTGAACTGGCAAAATCCAGTGCTGGTGAAACCTAATTTTCTGCCTACTTTTTATTTGCTTCCCAGCAACAAAAGAGTCTTGATTTATTTAATCTATGACCACAAATCTCAAGTGGGCCTTTAACACCCCCCAGAGATCTTTCCACATCACTCACTTTTAAAGAAAGTATTTTAAAGAAATAGCTTTTAAAGAAAGCTATTTCACACTCCCTTCTTTTTCTTCAAATCTCTGATATCGCTCCCCTGTCTGCTGTCAGATAATGACTTTCCTTCTGTCACTGAGGAACTGGCAGCCATCAAAACACAACCAACTTTCCTTCCCACTTCCAAGTCCACCAGCTTACCTGAACATAGACTCACATGCCTGCCTTCCTGCATAATTACCTCAGACCACCTTTTCCATTTGTGCACCAGATCAGATCCCATCCCAACTTGCCTTCTCAAGAACTGTGATCATGAAATTAGCTCCTCTCACTCCTGCAGAGTCAATTCTCCTCTCACTGGGATTATCCCTATCACATCATATAACATTTCTGCTCAAAGCTTGTTTCCAAGACAGTATCACTATGGAAGTAGATTGCCCAACCTTCCTTCCAAGGAGTGGCTGGTGGGTTTGAACCACCAGCCTTCTGGTTAGCAGTTAAGTGCCTTAGGCTCCCTTTCTTCATACGTTGTTGTTGTTGTTGTTGTTATGTGCCATCGAGTCGGCCCCGACTACAATCCTTATTGCTCAGGAATTCACCTGCTCCCTAAAATTTATTTGTAAGGCCAAAATCAATATCGATAGCACTTTTATGGACATTTAAAAACATATACAGAGCAGTGAAAAATTTAAGTCACCCAACATGCACATTGCCAGCTGAGGTCAAACAGGGTGATACTCTGCTTCTTGTTTCATCTCTCAGATTGTAAAGAAAAGTCCTTTTTTTTTTTTGACAATCTACTTAACATTACAGTTTTGTGCTTTTTGTTTCTGATTTTGCTGTTTAAAATGGCCTCCAAATGAAGTGCTGAAATGTCTAATGTTCCTATGCACAAGAAGGCTATGGTAAGCCTTATTGAGAAAATACATGTGTTTGATAAGCTTTGTTCAAGCTTGAGTTATAGTGATGTTGGTTTTGACTTCACTATTAATGATTCAATAATATAAGTTAAATAAGAAGTCTTTAAACAGAAAAAGACATAAAACAAGATTATTTAATGATCAGTTAACAAAAATGTGATCACTAACCTAACCCTCTATTTCCCTCAGGAGTAATGGTATAGTATTTGCTAATTTAGTGTTTTTGTGGTGACTTTGTAGACATTTTGGTTAGTAACAAAATTATCTGTACAAAATTCTTTCCACCGTCTTCAAGGCCTGCATGGTGTACTCCTACCTACTGCTACCTCTTCTTTCTGCTACCTCCTCCTTTTCTACTTCATTTTAGCTTCACTGTTCATTGTCTTTCTGACCCTTGAATGATCATGATCTTTTCACTTCCTATTTCTCTGCTTGGAAGACTTTCTCCACATAATTAAGTGATTCATCCTTTCCCTTCTTGTCAGTCATTCTCTCAAATGTCACCTCCTCAGGACAGCCTTCTATAACCACTCTATCTAAAATATTCTCCACATACCTCCACTCACTTGCCATTTTCCTGCTATGTTCATTTTTATTCATGGTACTTATGTTGCAACTTGTTTTTGATTGCTTTCCCTGTTATAGTGTAGCCACCACAGGGTCAGGAATGTGCCAATTCATCCTCTTCATCACCCACTAGGGCAGTACCGGGCATACAGAAGGTGCTCCTTACACATTTATGTCCAGTGGACACACATCTGCACCCTGACTCTGTCACTTATAACTTTGTGACCTTGGACAAGTGATTCAACATTTTTGAACCTCAACTTCTTCATCTATAAAATGAAGATAATAATCAGACCCACCTCCCAGAACTATGAAAGGGTGGATAAGGATGAGCTGCAGAGCCTTCTGCATAGACCCATCATACAGGAACTATGCAGGGAGAATTCATGGCTGTTACGAGTTTCCTGAGCCAGTTCTATAACTGATTCTCTGCTGGACCATTCCAGCTCTGGTTAAAAACACATAGATTTCAGTATCATTATAATATGAGATTCTAAATAAATATTTGGACAATATACTGAAAGTTTGAAGGACAAAAATAATAAGTGACTGCCTATAAGCAAGAGCTTAATTGCCACATTCAAGATATTTTCTTTCACTAAACGGATTCACTGCTGCTTCCCAAGCCCCTAGAATAATACTTGAAAATGAATGAATGAATGGCTAAGAAGTAGCTCAAAATGATGGCTGAACTGTGGCTTTTTATTTTACAGATATGTGTGAGGAAAAAATCTAATCAGACAGTAATACTTCCAAACTACAAATGAGTCTTTTATTTAGAGATCTTCTCTTTTAGGATCACAGTGTAGTATCCAGCAAGTGGGATTCTTCTTCCCATATGTTATTGTTAGTTGCTGTCAAGTTGACTCCAACTCATAGTGACCTTAAGTATAACAGAACAAAATGTTGCCTGGTCCTGAACTATCCTCACGATCATTGATATATTTGAGCCCATAGTCAAGTTTATTGTGTTAAATGTATCTCATTGAGGGCTTCCTTTGTTTTTGCTGACCATCTACTTTACCAAACATGACATCCTTCTCTAGTATTTGGTCTTTCCTGGTGATATGTCCAAAGTAAGTGAGCCAAAGTCTCCCCAGTTTCACTTCTAAGGAGCATCTGGTTGTACTTCCTCCAAGACTTGATTTGTTCCTTCTTCTTGTGATCCATGGTATATTCAATATCTTTTTCTGACAGCACAACTGTAATGTGTCAGTTCTTTCTTTTTCCCTGTCCATGTTTTATGTGCATATGAGGCAACTGAAAATACTATGTCTTGGGTCTAGTGAACCTTAGTCATCAAAGTTACATCTTTCCTTTTTAAGAACTTTAAAGATGTTTTTTGCAGCAAATTTGCCAGTGCAATATGCTGCTTGATTTCTTTACTGCTGTTTCCATGGGCATGGATTGTTGACTCAAGTAGAATGAAATCTTTGGCAATTAAAATTTCTTCACCATTTGTCATGATGCTGTTTCTGGCCTACATAGCCCCTGGAAAAATGGAATGGGGTATGTGTGAAGTTCTTGAGTGTTGAACAGTGGTTAATGAAAGATTAAGAACTTTCCTGCCCATCGTAGTTAAGGCTGTGTATCAGTTTGACTGAGCCATGAGTCTCCATAGTTTAGCAGTTATGATGTAGTCATCCCCCATGATAAGATCTGATATAATATAACTACCTCCATAATGAGATCTGCTGTGAGCAGCCAATCGGATGAAAGGGAGTTTCCTCAGGGGTGTGGCCTGCTTCCAATGTATATATATATGGATGTCCTGGCAAAGATCTATGGCCTTCTGCTGGATCTGGAGCCTGCATCTCATTCACCATCATCTCCGATTCCTAGATTCACTCACTGATGGAGATCAAACTTGGATACACAATCAATGCCCACAGAAGTAGCAGTCAAGAAATCAGACAAAATATAACATTGGGAAAATCTGCTGCAAGAGACCTCTTTAAAGGGTTAAAGAGCAAAGATGTCACTTTGAAAACTAAGGTGTGCCTTACCAAAGCCATGGTATTATCAATAGCCTCATATACATGTGAATGTTAGACAAATGAATAAGGAAGCCTGAAGAAAATTTGCTGGGTTTGAATTATGGTGTTGATGAAGACTATTGAATATATACCATGGACTGCAAGAAGAATGAACAAATCTGTCATGGAAGAAGTGCAGCCAAAATGCTCCTTCAATGTGAAGATGGTGAAACTTAGTCTCAAGTCTGATTTCTTGACTGCTACTTATATTTTGGTAATGTTATCAGGAGGGACCAGTCTGTAGAGAAGGATATCATGCTTGGTAAAGTAGAGGGTCAGCAAAAGAGAGGAAGACCTTCAAAAAATGGATAGACACAATGGCTGCGACAACGGTCTCAAGCAAAGCAATGATTGCAAGGATGGTGCAGGACTGGGTGGTGTTTCTTTCTGTTGTATAGGGTCGCTATGAGTTACAACAGACTCAACACTACATAACAACAACAATAAAGAGGATCACATTTTACCATTATACTCAAATTAATGTACCATGTACATCCTTCTTTAGATTATTCCTCAAAACTTCTATGTAGTTAGAGGAAGTAAGTGGCTGGACAGAGGTCTATGTAAAACCCAATCCCTGTTATTTCCCTGAATAGACCATTTTATCAAGATAGAATAACAACTGAAATCCTTTCTGTGATTTAATTTATCCAATGGTTTTACAGCAAATTAGTATAATACCTGGTTTCAGAAGTAGAATTAAAACATTTTTCTTTCTCTTACCTCATATCCTTAGATGCAAAGAGCTACTCTTGTCTCCTGTATCCTTAGTTGGACTTGCAGGTGGTAAAGGATAATGCTCTAGTATGAAAGAACACTGATTTTGAGGAATTTTATCATCTGTTAGAAAAATATTCTGAATACAAAGAAAGGCATTCAGTAGAAGGGACTGGACCTCTCACTCTTCCTCAACAACCTCTCCCAGTCAGTTACCCATTTTACCACTTGATGCTTTGGCCTGTCTCCTCTCTTCTTCTCCCTTCTGCCCATACTTCTGCTCTCCATCTGCCTAGCATTGTTGTCAAGGCCATTATCATAACTCTGTTGACCTCTTCAATTAACTTCCAATTAATCTCTCTGTCTCCATCTTGTGCCTTCTAATTTAATAGTTCTTGACATTGGGTGCACTCTAGAATCTCTGTGGAAGGAAGATGGGGTAATCTACTTCCATAAAGATTTACTGCTTTGGAAACCCAATGGACATCATTATGAGTCAAAATAAACTCAATGGCAGTAAGTTTGGTTTTTTTGGTTTTAACCATGGCAGAAAGAGTCTCCATTTCCTATTCTGTGTACACACACACACACACACACACACATCCATATACATACAGAGTATTAAAAAATGTTGAAAAACAGGATAAATTTATCCCTAACAGTAATTTAGTTACATTTTCAAATAATATGTTCAATATATTTTTCTTCAACCCCCAAACACCCTTCTTTGTGTTTTAAATTTAAAGTAATGGGTCCAATTGTTAATTATGAGCTGTCAATCTCTCACCCCAATAGAGTGTCCTAAAAGTCTGGGTACACAAAAAAAAAAAAAAAAAATTGTATGCATGTGTTCTATCTTGATGCAAAAAGGGTTTCATGCTACTTAGGGAATACAAGAGCATGCATTTTTAGCCAATGAAGCAGCAGGTCCATGAGTCAGGGTGAATGTGCCCACCATGATAGCAAGCACACATATTATAGGGGCTGGTTGAATGCTATGATTCCAATACTTGCAAGCAGCCCTTGCTGAAAGGGTAGCAGTGCCAGTTAGCCAGTTCATAAAGCTGGCTTCATTTGCTCAGGAGAAATGCAACTATTGTTGGTTCTAATATCAGGTAGATATTTTTCCCAAGGCAAAAGAATGAAATGCTGAAAATGAGTTCTGACTCATAAAAGAAATCCATTGAAGAAGGCTGTATTAGGTTCCCATCATTGGGTAACAAATTACCCCAAAATTAGCTGAAAGCAACATTTATGAGCTCACAATTCTGTAGGTCAGAAGTCCAAGACAGGGTGTCTCTGCCCAGCGTACCATAGGGTAAATACTGTAAATATCTGAAATCAAGGTGTCAGCCAGGCCAATTCTCATTTGGAAGTTCTGAGGAAAATATGCTTTCAAGTTGGTTCTTCTTGTTGGCAGAATTGGATTTCTTGTGGTTTTAGGCCTGGGGTTTCCATTTTCTCCTAGCTCTCAATCAGGGGCCACTCTTAGCTCCTACAAGCTGCCCACATATCTCACCATATAGCCCTGTCATCTACAAAATAGCAACGAGACCCTAAATTTTTCTCACTTTGAATGTCTGACTTCCTCTCTCCCTCTAATTTCTAGACCCAGTTTAAAGGGCTTAGGTAATCAGGTTCCAAACCTACTGCCATTGAGTCAATTCTGACTCATAGAAACCCAAGAGGACAGAGTAGAAGTGCCCTATAGGGTTTCCAAAGCTGGAAATCTTTGTGGAAATACACTACCTCATCCTTCTCCCACAGAGTGGCTGCTGGGTTCAAACCACCAACCTTTTCGATAGCAGCTCAATGCTTTAACCACAGCACCATTAAAAAAAAACTCATTGCCATTGAGTGGATTCTGACTCATAGCAACCCCAAGGTGGTAGAGTGAAAAAAAAAAAAAAAAAAAATGAAAAATTACAGAAGTAGATTGCCATAGAGCAGCTGATGTGTTTGAACCACCAATCTTCTGGCAATCAGTCAAATGTCTTAGATACTGCAACACTAGAGCTCCTTACAGCATCACTAGAGCTCCTATAATTTATCTTCTTTTTTGTTTGTTTGGTTTTTGTTTTTTGGTGCCAAAACCTGGAGCAGAATATAATTTACTTTGGTAAAACCAAACTCACTGCCATCGAGTCAGATCCGATTCATAGCGACCCCTCCTTGGATTTCCAAGGTGGTATCACTATGGAAGTAGATTGTCCAACCTTCCTTTCAAGGAGTGGCTGGTGGGTTTGAACTGCCAGGCTTCTGGTTAGTAGTCAAATGCCTTAGGCACTGTGTAGCATACTGTACCCACAGAAGGAATTGACAGTCCCTGGGATCATTCAAGGCACTCCCACCAATGGTGGGAAATATTGGGGACCATCTTAGAATTCCACCTGGCATGATATAAAAGGGACCCTCTAGTCCTGCCAGTAACTGGGGGTTGATAGATGGAGGAGGAAAGACAGAATCTGAGCCTTCTCAATTCAACCCAGTTTCTAACCACCTTCATAGTTAAAAGGCTTGGATACAGTTCCTGGTTAGGGATGTACACCCTCCTGGAGAAGCAGCACCACCTTGGTTCATCAGTTTACGCCCTCAAAAGCTGCCACGTTCTTGCCCCTAAGTTGCCTGATTCCAGAGTCTTCAGGCAAGTGCTCCTAACTGCCTGCAAATTTCTCTTATGTTCTAATGAAACCCTTCCAGAAATTCTGCTTGCTCCCCACAATTTATCCACCTACTATAGCCAGCTCTGTGTATTCCATACCTCAGGTTGTAGTGATTTTTGATCCCTTGTCCCAAGGTTTACTGGCTTTAAGATTGGCTCTAATATGAGCTGATTGCAAACTGCTTATGTCACCAGGCTTTCAAACTGTTCATCTGTAAAGCAAGGAATCAAATATTAGATAATCTTTTAACACAAATCTTAACCATAAAAGATCAAAGGTTAAAATATAAGTTACAACTGTGGCCCTTAGTCACCCTTTAAATCTGGAACTGAATACACCCCTGTGGCTCAACCTTCAGCCAAACAATAGACAGGCCTATAAGGTGAACAGTAACACCAGGGAGGTACACACCCCTTAGAACAATCAACCACACAAGTTCAAGAGGGCAGCATTTGCCAAGGGATAAAGCTCAGAAGGCAGGAAAGGATAGGAAAAAAGGACCAATGGAAACAGGTAACACAAGGAAGAAGAGGGAAGAGTGCTGTTAAATCATAGGGATTGCAATCAATGTCATGAAACAAAATGTGTATGAATTGTTGAGCGGAAGGCTGATTTGTTCTATTAACTTTCACTCAAATCACAATAATAATAATAATAAGTAGCAATAAGAGACTGAGCACTAGAGCAATTGGTTCCCTTACTGGAGGCCACACAATGTGAGGAGCAGCTGGCAGAAAAATGGAAGCAATTGATTCCAGCTCAGACTCTTAGCACCATTTTTAATTACCTGCTTGAGTCAATCTTAGGGGACAGCAGTAGAATTCTTGTCTTACATGTGGGAGACCTGGGGTTCAATTCCCAGCCAATGCACCTCATGCATAGTCACCACCTGTCAGTGGAGGCTTCATAATGCTATGATGCTGAACAGGTTTCAGTGGAGCTTTCAGACTAAGACAGACTAGGAAGAGAGTTCTAGTGATCTACTTCCAATATCAACCATAACATAACAATGCAAACATAATGGCTCAACTAATTCTTAGGATTTGATAGAGTTTGTCATGTTCCCACGTTTGGAAGAGTTCATATTATACAAGGGAGCTCTGCTGGCACAGTGTCTAAGGTATTTGACTGGTAACCAGAAGGCTGGCAGTTCAAACTCACCAGCTGCTCCTTGGAAGGAAGATTGGGTAATCTACTTCCATAGAGATACCGCCTCAGAAACCCAAGGAGGGGTCGCTATGAGTCGAATCAACTAGATGCCAGTAAGTTTGTTTTTTTGTTTTGTTTTGTTTTTATTTTTTTGTATTGTACAAGACACAATATTAAAAAGAAAAGTTTACTGAGAACTCATCTAGGAAAATCCTGAATTTGATTACTTCCAGCTAGCATTGTCATTAGCACAGCACTTCTTATAACCTTCTTCTGTTTAATAAGCCAGACACCCAGCCTTTCAAACACAGCAGTCCTTTTTTGTGCAAAGCAGATTGACTTCTGGTGCCAATACCTGCAATCCCTGCAGCCAAAAGCCATCAGAGTTAAGAAAACCATCCCTAATTAATTAACACATTGCAGCCTGTTCACACCATGCAAACTGTAGGAGAGAAATCCCTCCTTGTTTTAACTGCTGTCTTTCCCCATGGTAATTAGCAGAAGAGTCCTGAATTTGGGGAGTCTCAGCCTTGCCTTCAGGGCAGTAATGAAAGCTGGTGCTGTGGAGACTTTGGAAGCAGCCTGGTTATAGCAGCATCAGAAAGGAGAGCATCAGAAATCTAATATTAACTCTTGGATTTATTGTTAGGTGCCACTGAGTTGCTCTGACTCATAGCAACCCAGCTGGTTCTGAGGAAATAGCCTTGGGAGTTAACAAACTCTATAAGGTTCCTTGATTCTTGTTTTAGTGAAGTCTGATGGGCCAGAGTTGAATCCTGGCCTCACTACCTACCAGCTGAATGAATTTGAGGAAGCCACTGAATTGACTTGAGCCCTGTTCTCACATTTGTAAACTGGAGGGAATCGAATAATGTCTCATTCACAGTTAAAGAAAGTGTATGTAGCACTGGCACTGTGCTTGCACATCACCAGCACTCGCCTCTGTTACTTGTCTTATTGTCCCTTTTGATGAGTCTGATAAGTCTCCACCTAGCAGGTATCTCAGAGGCTGGGTAAATTGCCTTCAGATGCAGTTGACTGTGGGAATTTTAAGTTTTATTTTGGGACCCCAAAGATGACTTTTCCCTCTCAGTTTATGAGCTCTCTTTTGGAGGACTCAGAATGAGACCCCTACCATCTCATAGATTTATTATGAGACCTCAGTGAGGAAAATGCACTGGAAAATGCTCTGTAATCATATGTAAGTCGTGTTTATTTGTTTTCTATTTGTTTGTTTTAACATTTCAGAGATCTGGGGATGGAGAAGGTAATTGGGCCTCTAATTGGTTTGTTGTTTGTGTTGCTTTTATGTGGTTTTGAAGCATATCGGATTATTTAATAAGTTCTCTGTTGCAAATGGTTAACACATTTGGCTGCTAAGCCAAAGGTGAGAGGTTGGAATCCATCCAGAGATAACTCAGAAAAAAGGCCATTGAAAACCATATGGAAAATAATGCATTGGTTCATTATTGTAAAAAGTCAAGAGAGGATTTATATATGGAAGGAGACTTTCTTTGTTGGTTACCAGGGGTGGGAGAAGGGAAGAAAACACTGCAAAAATAAATAAATAAAGTCTTTAACCTAAAAAAAAAAAGGAAGACACTTGTATTCTGGCTCATCTGGAGCCACTATGAGTAGGAATTGGTTCCATGACAACTGGTATGTGTGTCTGTGTGTGAGTGTCTCTGTGTGTGTGTGTGTGTCTGTGTGTGTGTGTGTTTTAATCTCTGAGGCAAAAAGATTGACTTTTAGGAAAACCACTGATTGCTGACCTAAAGTGGAGCCCATAATTCCCTGCTTCAGGCTGGTGATAGGCTGTGGTCTGGATAATGTTCTTATTTATAATGGAATGCTACTTTAGACTTAACTTTTAGATTCATATTATCAGTCAAGGTGCCCTGTACTTTTCATTTAGAAGCAAATAAGCATTATCTGGGTCAGGTGAATATATAAAGGCTCAGGGAAGTCAAGAATTTTAATCTCTGGCATCACTGTTAATTTAATTGCTTTGTAACTAAACATAAATCCTGTCAGCATTCTTAGGGAGAAATTACTCTTTAGTTATTTGAGAATAATCATGGATCTGTAAGTGGAGTAAACACATCAGACATGAGCATTACATCGGAACAGGTCTGTTTGAATTGCCTTCTGTGCTTACAAGGAGCTTTTCCAGCTTTTACACACAGGAAGTAAACCCAGGTCTAGGTCATTTAGGGAAGCAGTTCTGAGTGTCCTTCCCCTTTAAGGTCATTCTTTGAAATCTTCTACTTTACCTTCATGTACATATTGCATCCAACTTTAAATCTCTCCACGTTTGTTTTCCAAATAAAAATAGTTTTACCCCAAAAATTTAAGTATCAATGACACTCTAGGACAAGCACCCAAACACCTGATCACACCACTGTTTACCCAGCCCACCTCTGGTGTTGGCCCAGAATACTGAATATAACTTGGCCTGCCAGAAGAATGAACATATCTGCCTTAGAAGAAATGCAACTGCAATGCTCCTTAGAAGCACAGTGGTAAGACTTTGGCTTGCTTTTACTTTGGATACAACATCAGGAAAGACTAATCACTAGAAAAGGACATGATGTTTAGTAAAGAGAGGATCAGTGAAAATAAGGGAAACGCTTAATGAGATGGATTCACACAATAGCCACAACAATGTGCTCAAACACATCAATGATCATGAAGATGGCACAGGACTAGCAATGTTTTCTTCTGATATACATAAGGTCACCATGAGTCAGAACCATCTCTACAGCAACTAACAAACACTACCTCTGGCAATGAGAGGGTGACTCTGCAAAGCTTTGATATCCTAGAAGAACAGAAAATGGAACAGGTAGTCAACACACATATATGACCATGTGGTTGAAGACAGTGCTGTGTATTTTTAGTAAGTAATATTTTAGTATTTCCTCTGATGATATGGTGTAAAGGAAGGAAGTTGTTGCTGTTGTTAGGTGCCATAGAGTTGTCTCCAACTCATAGCAATCCTATGCACAGCAGAATGAAACACTAGCCAGTCTTGTGCCAGTTTCACGATCCTTGCTATACCTGAACCCATCGTTGCAGCAACTGTCCATCTCGTTGAGGACCTTCACCTTCTTCATTGACCACTTTACCAAGCAAGATACCTTTCTGCAGGAAATGGTCCCTTCTGACAACATGACCAAAGTAGGTGAGACTAAGTCTGGCCATTCTTACTTCCAAGGAGCAGTCCAGCTGCACTTCCTCCAGGACAGACTTGTTAGTCCTTTTAGCAGACCATGGTACTCTAAGCGTTCTTCTCCAACACCACAACTCAAAAGCATCAACTCTTCAGTCTTCCTTATTCAAGGAAGGATAGTATTTGAATAATGTGGTAGAGAGCAAAGGAGGAGGGGCCTCCTCACTGAGACATGAGTGTTTGTGCTGCAGACCTTCCCAAACTACCATTGTAAAAAGAGCTGATCTTCATCCAATATTTTGCTGAATTGTATCTTTGGCATATGCAATAATGGGATGAATTTGCACTTATAACTTTTCAAAAGACAGATGAAATTTAAAAGAAAATGAAGCTGGAGAGGGCCATCTGATGACCCAATATCCTGATTCAACTTCAAGATCCTTCTCAATCCCCTACAGAAACTTCTGCACTCCATGAACAGATTTGATTTCAAAGCTGTTAAGTCATTTGCTGAGTAGGCTTTTTGTTGTGGAAACATTTTTGTGAAAAACATACACAATGAAATTGCCAGCTGCATCTGAGAGAGGGGCATAAGGACCCAGTGCTGAGTGGTTGGAATAGTGATCAGGCATCAGATGTACCCCAGTGCAAAGGGACCATGTCCAACCTGAGAAGACAAGTAGTTCCATTAATTCCCCCATGATGAGAATCCCTTGGCTGTGCCCTAGTGTCGTTCTCACCATAAATAAACCCTAAAGGTTCTATAGAAGAATCCTTATCAAAAGGGAGAGCATACAGAATAGAATTTCAAATTATTATGCAATCTAGAATTTCTGGAGCCATAGAGGCTGGATAGATCCCTGAAACTATTGCCCTGAGATAATCTTTAAACTTTGACCCTAAAACCAAATATATCCCTGAAGTGGGAGAACAATGTGGAACAAAACTCAAAATCATTTATAAGACCAGGTTTACTGGTCTCATGGAGCCTGGTGAGACCTCCAAGTCTACGGCCCCTAGTTACCCTTCAGGTCTGAAACTGAAATCACTCCTGTGGCTTCTAGCCAAACAACAGACAGGCATATAAGATGAACATTTGCATCAAGTAGATACACTCCTTGGAGCCATCAATTGTGGGAGAACAGAAGGGCAGTGTTTGTACAAGGAGATAGCTCAGGAGGCATGAATGCATAGGAAAGAAGGACACAGGGAAGAGGTAACTACAGGGAAGAAATGGGAAGAGGGCTGTTATATTGTGGGGAATTGCATTCAATGTCATGAAACAAAATGTGTATGAATTGCTATATGGAAAATTAATTTGCTCCATAAACTTTCACACAAATCACAATAAAAAAAATTTTT
>NW_006921664.1:4807295-4818286 GCF_000298275.1 Orycteropus afer afer | reverse complement strand
CACCAGCCACTCCTCAGAAGGAAGGTTGGGCAATACTACTTCCGTAGTGATACTGCCTCGGAAACCCAAGGAGGGGTTGCTATGAGTTGGGTTTGACTCGACGGCACATAACAACAACAACAACAGTAAAGAATATCTGCCTTGAGTATTGTGCTCTTTTAAGAACTATCTCTCTGAAATCAAAGTGACAGCAACTCAGAAGATTAGATAGGAAACTTAGGGAGCAGTGAGTTTATGTTGGAGCAGTGAGTTTATGTTAATTATGGAAGAACAGCTCAGAAAAGGAGGGTGAGAATATGTGCATAACTTGAAGAATGTAATCAATGTCACTGAATTGTACATATAGAAATTGTTGCATTGGATGTATGTTCTACAGTGTATATTCTCAATAACAACAAATTAAAATAAATTATTAAAAAATAAAATAAATCCTAGAGGGTCTGTGAGTGCAGCAGATTTATCACCTTGAAATATGCCCTACATTACTTAGGATATAAAACCTTCCCAAGACTGAGGGAAACAATTTTTTTTTTAATTTTAAGAAAGTAGGCTAGTGTTTGTTGTTACTGATAATGCAGTATTGTGTATGTAATACTATTTACCTCTGTTATCTATACTTTTTGTGTACCTCTCTGTGTCCTTTTTTTCTGTTATGTTATTGTACTGGTCACACACTTTCGCTCTATTGCCTTTCCCTTTACCCAAATCAACATATGAACATGACTCTTAACTAGTCAGAAATTTTTCCTCCTCTTCCCTCCCATCACTGGTAACCAACAAAGTAAATTTCCTTCCTTGCATAAAAATTTCCTTGACTTTTTAAAATAATAGACTTATACAATATTTCTACAGATGGATGCATAGACTGTTGAGAAAATCAGGTATGGGTTGGTGAATGGGAATATATCCATAACCATAGATAGATTTGGCTGATGATATTCCTATATGTGTAGTTGTGGTACAAAAATATCCATATGCATTATAGATCTAACAGGCAACAAGGTTGGAGTAGCTTCTCAGTTGGCAACCCAGTACCTTGAGGGAGTGAGTAGCTGGGCCTGCAGGCTTGGGACCATGATCTCGGAGGGCATCAATCTCAATTGGCACAACATAGTATGTAAAAATATTGTTCTACGTCCTACTTTGGTGAATAGCTTAAAAGCTTTTCAGTATCCATCTAAGATGCAACTATTGGCCTCCCCTCATCTAGAGCAAAGAAGTGTAAAGAAAATCAATGTTTAATGTAAATAATTAGTCCAAGGGACTAATGGACCATGGGAACCACAGCTTTCATGACCCTGAGACCAGAAGGACTTGATGGTGCCCAGATACCAATGCCAACCACTTGGAAAGGAATCAATGTTTAAAATCCTGGATAGAGTGAGGGGGGAAATATGAAATAAAATTCAAAAACACAAAAGTAACCAGAATCAGTGGTCAGATAGAGACTGGTGAAGCTCCCAAGATTTTGGTCCTGGGTTATCCTTCAGGCCTGCAACTGGACTCACTCCTGTGGATTTACTCTCAGGCAATAAGTAGAAAGGTCTGTGAGCAGAACACCTACCCCAGGAAATGTACCCCTTAGAACAGTCAACCATGAGAAATCAGAAGGCAGCACTTTCATGGGGGAAAGCTGGACAGATAGGAATGCTTAGATAAGAAGGATACAGAAGAAGGAGATAGGAGAATTTTATTGTTGGGATTGTAATTGAGCCCTGAAACAAAATATTTATGAACTCTTGAGAGTAAAAATGGGAGCTCTGGTGGCATAGTGCCTAAGTTATTTGACTGCTAACCAGCAGTGGTTCAAACCCACCAGCCACTTCTTGGAAGGAAGATTGAGTGATCTACTTCCATAGTGATACTGCCTTGGAAACCCAAGAAAGGGTCACTATGTGTACAATTGACTCTACGGCAGTGGGTTTGGTTTTATGAGAGTAAAATGATTCTGTTTTGTAATTTGCACCCAAATCACAATAAAAAATTTTTTAAAAAAATCAGGAAGTATGAAGGAAGTGGATCTACAAAGCAAAGAGGGCTAATGCCTCAGGACAAGCCAATGTGTGGCTGACTCATCCTGGCCACATCTGAATTTGATTCTTTATTATAAAAAAGACTATTCAAGACAGAGCCCTGTCAAGTAGTTTCATAGTTTCTGATCTTGCTTAATGTTCAGCATCATTCCAGATGCCACCACTTTCTTCCCTTTGCTGAGCATCCCAGCAATGTGAGCTGCACTGCACATGTGGGCATAAGGTCAGAAGTAGAGATTTGCCTACAAGCTGAAGCCAAGTTCCAAAGACCTACCAAGGACACTGCCTGGTATTGAGGAGATGTGTTAATGATCCCTTTTACTCCCCTTGGGCTGAAGCTGTGTGCTTCTAGTGATGCCTAGTCTTTACTGCCAGTCTCCTACAAGTCTGGTTTATGTAACACCCAGTCACAACTCTTACACCATTAAGATTACTGAGAAGCAGAAGAAAGAGAAAACAAGCCCAGGCTATCTACAAAGAGATGTTGATCGAGAGGTTATTGCATTTTCAATTATTTTCCTTCTCCAGTAGAGATTATCTTCTAAAAAGTGAACACAGGGTATTTTGTTGTTGTTAGGTGCTGTCGAGTCATCTCAGACTCATAGTGACCCTATGTACAGCAGATCAAAACACTGCCTCATCCTGTGCCAGTTTCACGATCTCTTGCTATACGTGAGCCCATCATTGTAGCCACTGTGTCAATCCATCTTGTTGAGGGTCTTCCCCTTTTTCACTGACCCTCCACTTTACCAAGCATGATATCCTTCTCTAGGGAATGGTCCCTTCTTATAACATTACCAAAGTAGGTCAGACTAAATCTGGCCATTCTCGGTTCCAAGTGTCATTCTGGCTGCACTTCCTCCAGGACAGTTAGTTCTTTTAGCAGTCCATTGGACTTTCAGCATTCTTCGCCAGCACCCCAACTCAAAAACATCTACTCTCCTCAGTCTTCCTTATTCATTGTCCAGCTCTCACATGCATATGAGGCAATTGAAAATACCATGGCTTGTGTCAGGCACATCTTAGTCTTCAAGGATATATCTTTGCTCTTCAGCACTTGAAAGAGGTCTTTTGCAGCAGATTTGCCCAATGCAATATGTTGTCTGATATCTTGACTGCTGCTTCCATTGGTTTTACTGTAGAACCAAATAATATGAAGTCTTTGACAACTTCAATCTTTTCTCCATTTATCATGATGCTGCTTCTTGGTCCAGCTGTGAGGATTTTTGTTTTTTGTTTATACTGAAGTGTAATCCATACTGCAGACCACAGTCTTTAATCTTCATCAGTAAGTGCTTCAAGTCATCCTCACTTTCAGCAAGCAAAGTTGTGTCATCTGCTTATCTCAGGTTGTTAATGAGTCTTCCTCCAATCCTCATGTCAGGTTCTTCTTCATGTAGTCCAGCTTCTTGGATTATTTGCTCAGCATACAGGCTGAATAAGTATAGTGAAAAGATACAACCCTAACACACTCCCTTCTTGATTTTAAACCATGCAATTTCCCCTTATTCTGCTTGAATGACAACCTCCTGGTCTATGTACAGGTTCCTCATGAGTACAATTAAGTGTTCTGGAATTCCTATTCTTCTAAATGTTATCCATACTTTGTTATGATGCACACACCAAATGTTTTTGCATAGTCAATAAAACACAAGTAAACATCTTTCAGGTATTCTTTGCTTTCAGCCAAGATCCATCTGACATCACCAATGATATCCCTTGTTTCATCTCTTCAGAACCCAGCTTGCATTTCTGAAAGTTCTCTGCTGACATACTGTTGCAGCTGTTTTTTAATTATCTTCAGTAAAATTTTACTTACATGAGATATTAATGATATTGTTCAATAATTTCCACATTCTGTGCAATCACTTTTCTTTGAAATGGGTTCTTTCTTTGGAAAGGAATATTGATCTCTTCCAGTCAGTTAGCCAGGTAGCTGTCTCCCAAATCTCTTGATATAGCTGAGTGAATGCCTCCAGCGCAGAATCCATTTGTTAAAACATCTCAATGGGTATTCTGTCAATTCCTGTTTTTTGCCCCTTCCTTCAGTGCAGCTTCAACTTCTTCTTTCAATACCATTGGTTCTTGATCACATGCCACCTCCTGAAATGGATGAACATTGACCAGTTCTTTTTGGTACGGTGACTATGTATTCCTTTCATCTTCTTTTGATGTTTCCTGCATCATTCAATATTTTGCCCATAGAATCTTTCAATATTGCAACTTGAGGCTTAAATTTTTTCTTCAGATCTGTCAGCTTGAGAGATGCCGAGCATGTTCTTACCTTTTGGTTTTCTAAGTTTAGATCTTTACATATTTCATTATGATAATTGACTTTGTCTTCTTGAGCTGCTCTTTGAAATCTGTTCAGCTCTTTTATCTTGTCATTTCTTCCATTTGCTTTAGCTACTCTTCACTCAAAGGCAAGTTTCAGAGTGTTTTCTCACATCCATTTTTGTCTTTTCTTCCTTTCTTGTCTTTGTAATGACCTCTTGCTTTCTTCATGGATGATGTTCTTGATGTCATCCCACAATTCCTCTGGTTTTCAGTCATTGGTGTTCAATGCATCAAATCTATTCTTTAGATGGTCTGTAAATTTGGAAGGGATATTCAAGGTCCTATTTTGGCTCTCATGGACTTGTTTTAAATGTCTTCAGCTTAAACTTGAACTTGCTTATGAGCAGTTGGTGGGCTGTTCCACAATCAGCTCCTGGCTTTATTCCATGTCCTCTTACCACAGATGTAATCAGTCTGATTCCTGTGTACTCTATCTGATGAAGGCCATGTGTATAGCCACTGTTTGTGTTATTGAAAAAAAGTATTTGCAATGAGTAAGTCATTGGCCTTGCAAAATTCTATCATGCGATCTCCAGTGTTATTTCTGTCACCAAGGTCAAATTTTCCAACTACCAATGATTCTTCTTTTTTTCCAACTTTTGCATTCCAGTCCCCAGTGATAATCAACACATCTTGTTTGCATGTTCAGTCAATTTCAGACTGCAGAAATTGGTAAAACTCTTCACTTTCCTCATCTTTGACTTTGGTGGTTGGTGTGGTGGAAATTTGAATAATAATAGTATTAACTGGCCTTCCTTGTAAGTGTGTGGATATTGTCCTATCACTGTCCTCTTTGTACTTCAGGATAGATCATGAAACATTCTTTGTGATGATCAATGCCATGCCATTCCTCTTCACCTTGTCATTGCCAGCATAGTAGATCATCTGGTTGTCTGATTCAGAATGGCCAGAACTGGTCCATTTCAGCTCACTAATGCCTAGAATATCAATCTTTATGTGCTCCATTTCATTTTGACAACTTTTTTAATTTTCCTGTATTCATACTTTATACATTCCATGTTCCTCTTATTAATGAATGTTTGCAGATATTTCTTCTCATTTTGAGTCATGCCACATCAGCAAATGGAGGGCCCAAAAGCTCTACTTTATCATTAAGGTCAGTTCTACTCTGATGAGGCAGCTCTTTCCCAGTCATATTCTGAGTGCCCTTTGACCTGAGGGGCTCATCTTCCAGCACTGTGTCAGGCAATGTTTCCAGGATATTGATAAAGTTTTCCAGTAATATATCAGACAGTGTTTCACTGCTATTCATAAGGTTTTCCCTGGCCAAAGCTTTGAGAAGTGAATGGCCTCTCCCTTCCTCCAAGTCTGTCTCAGTAGGGAAGTTCTGCTGAAACCCGTCCACCATGGGGAACCCTGCTGGCATTTGAAACACTGGTGGCACAGCCTCCAGCCTCACAGTAACATACAAGCCACCACAGTACAACACACTGACAGACAAGTTTGTCTCCCTTAGCTGTTCCAAACCCTCCCCCCTCACTTCCGGACCTTCTCCCTTACCTGTATCTGGCAGTCATCTGTATCTGACGGTCAATCCCTGGCTTCCTGCTTCCTGCCTATGGGCTCTCTCCTCTTATCTATAAACATAGTGTATGGATTCACTTAATATTTGTCATGGATTGAGTTGTGTCCCTCCAAAATATGTGTTAAACTAAGCTGGGCCATGATTGTCAGTGGTTTGGCAGTTAACTAACGATGTAATGTGGCAGTTATATAATGATCCCCTATGATGTGATCTGATGTAATAAGCCAATCAGTTGTAGAAGGACTAGGGTGGAGCATACCTCCCTTAATTCCTTAATCCCATCACAGCCATGGTATGATGTAAGGAGACTCCCTGCGGTGTGGCCTATAACATCATTTGTCTTCATAAGAGATAAAAGGAGAGAGAAGGGAGCAGAAAGAGGGGGACCTACTACCCCCAAGGAAGAAGAGCCAGGGGCAGAGTGCATTCTTTGGATCCAGGTTCCCTGTGCTGGGATACTCCTAGGACCAAGAGACATAGAAAGAGAAAGCCTTCCTCAAGAGCTGATGCTCTAAATTCAGACCCCTAGTATCCTAAACTGTGAGAGAATAAATTTCTGTTTGTTAAAACTACCCATCTGTTACAGCAGCACTAGATGACTAAGACAATAGTCAATTTTTTAAAATTATTTTCTGCAGACATCTTAGGCAACACATGCAAAGGTACCTAGAAAGGGCTATTTTGCTTTCAAGTAAGTACTGAGAAGCATTTCTAAATAAAACCTTCTTAGAAGAGAATGGAGGAGTCCTTGAGTGATACGAACAGTTAACATGCTCAGCTACTAACTGAAAGGTTGGAGGTTTGAGTCCACCTAGAGGTACCTCAAAAGAAGATGCAGCTAATGGTATCCTATAATAGGAAGTGAAGAAGACTTGGGGCTGGGGGACATTTGGAAGCAATTAGTCCTAGGACATGATGGACCTCAAGACCAGAAGAACTAGATGGTGCCCAGCTACCAATGCCAGTCACTCAGGAAAGGATCAAAACTGGAGATCCTGGATAGAGTGGGAGGAAAAACATGGAACAAAATCCAAAAACATACTAATTACCAGAATTACTGGTCAGATGGGGTCTGGTGGGATCCCCAATACTATGGCCCTGGGATACACTTCAGGGCTGGAATAAAACTTACTCCCAGGGGCTGGCTTTCAGCCCAATAGTAAATAAGATGTACACGCAGAGTACTCAACCCAGGGTGATGCACCCACATACTCTATGGAGATGCGTCCTGTTCTGATTACCTAGTGCCGCTCTGACAATAACATACTACAAATGGCATGGCCTTAACAAACAGGAGTTTATTATCTTACAGTTTGGAGGCTTTAAGTCTAAGTTCAAAGTGTCAGGTTCTAGGGGCTGGGTGAAAGCCCCTCAACCTTGGGGTCCAGCTCTGCCTCCTGCTCCCAGTCCACTGGAGCTAGAGGCATTTCTTCACTCAGATAACTGTTTGCTGCTGAGACTGAGAAGCCCAAGGTTGACAAGTAAAATGGCACAATCCTGATGTTACCAAACCACACAGCAGGCCATTAATTTAAGTCCATTGTAAGGTTGGCAGAGCATGGCAGGCTGCTGAACAATGACATGGCTACATGTAAGGTCCAAGCATGCCATCAGCTAGAGACTATTCCCCAAGGCTTCTGCTTATATACAGGAAGCAGATCACATTCCCTAAGGTAGCTACTCAGCTGTTTCCAGTAGATTCCACCATGGAGTTGATTACCAGTCTCATCATGGGAAATACTACATCCAGCTGCCCAGCTACTCAACCAGGCCCAGCCAAGTTGACACACAAACTGAACTACCACACATCCCTTGGAGCAATTGACCATGGGGCACCAGAGGGACAACATTCACACAGAGGAAATGCAGGACACACAGGAGTGCATAACTATGAAGAGCATGGGGTGGGGGTGGTTACTGGGCAGGGATGGGAGGAGAGTGGGTTAGGGTTGAGGATGGTAATTGCGGAGTGAACCAAATGTACACAAAATGTTGAATGTAAAACACTCTGTTCTATAAACTTGCACCTAAAGCACAATTAAAAAAAAAAAAAAAGGCCTGCAATGTACCTCCAAAAAGTCAGCCATTGAAAGCCCTATGGAGCACAGTTCTACTCTAGTACATATGGGGCACCAGGAGTCAGAATCAACTTTCAGGCAACTAGTTTTTAGAAGAGAGTAGAAGCAAGGACACTACTTGTTCTGATTAATCTGTTAACATATATATTAAGCAATTATGGAAAATAAAATATTTTAGCAGCCTGATTTGCAAACACATACTAGAATACATATAACCCATTTAACAATTGTGTTCTGAAATTTCCAAAAAAGATAATTAAATAGGAGAAACTTCAGAGTAGCTTCTTAATGCCATACTCATGATCCTCCCTAATAAAAAGTTTCCTGGAAATCCCTAGATAATAATACAGATCACAAGAAGTGGAGATACAACAGTTTAACACTGTACTTTGTGAAATGGAAGCACATTATAATTATAGCAGTAAACATCTATTGACCTATCATTCTACTGCCAAAGGCCCTGCTGTAATAAGTACTTACTTTTGGCAAATTGAATGTGAAAAGCATTGTTTATACTAGCAGCTGCAATGAGCCAATAATATTATAGTAATTGTGTTTGTTGATTTCCTTTTCTCTGAAAAGTACCCCCCCCACTACAGATTCTTTATTACTGAGAAAGACATTAGATTGCTAGAAGCTTATTTTAATCAATAGTTGCCTAATGAAATCACATTGCTGCTGTCATTGTTGACTGTAGCTGGAGAAATAACTGTGATTGAGTGTGTGTATTAGTGTTGTGAGCATAATTTCAACACTTGTTTGCTTGTCTCCCATTTTCCTTCTTCTCACAGATTTTTAAAAGCATTGGTACCGATGAGACTGTGCAAGAGCAAGGAAGCCGGAGGCTGATCAGCTTTTCTCTCTCAGGTATGTTTTGTTCACTTGGAGGCCTTGAATAAGAATTTTCAGCCATGAGGTAGGAGACCCAGCTTCATTGTCTAGCTTTGGCTCTAACTGACTCATACCTACAAGTTATTCTTCTTCTCTGTGTCCCAGATTCTCTACCTGTAAAGTGAAAAACAAAATGCTTTGCTCAATTCCCTTGACCTCATAAAGATATTAGGAGAAGTCAGTAAGTCACAGATGTGAAAGCACTTGGAGATGGTGGGAAGAGATGCTACTCTTCTGTTTTCCTTCCATTGTCAAGTAGCAGTAATTGAGGGTTTATAGACTGGCAGAAGGGGAAAGCATGGGGAAAGAAGCAGTTATTTGTCTAAATAAAATCCCACAGGAACCTTAATTTGTAAAACAGATAAAAACTGAGCTGCACAAAAAAAGGACAATTTTGGAAAACCAGTGAAATTCAAATTTCACTGGTAATTAAGTTAATAGTATTGTATCCATGACAATTTCTTAGTTTTGGTAAATGTACCATAGTTATGTAAGATGTTAACATTGGGGTAAGTAAGGTGAAGAGTAAAAGAAGATAATACTCTCAGTATTATCTTTGCACCTTTTCTGTAAATCTAAAATGTTTCAAAATAAAAAGTTTAAAATAACTACTGAGCTGCTCTAGATACAAAGCTCAGAGGCACAGTAACTTAGTTTTACCCTAAGTGGTCTTTGAGGGGACAAAATAGCATGAAGCCCTAGGACACCATTGAGCCAAGTTTGAAAACTACTACCTTGGCTTGTTGTCAAATCAACAGATACTTTAGGCCATGAATACCAGTGATTACAGAGATGAAAGGCATGAGCCTCTCTGGGATATGGATAGTCAACTTGAACTTTTCAAGTCTGAGAGTACATCAGCAAGGGAAACATGTAAAAAGAGCCATTGAAAACTTTAGCATGTGTAGATGAATGGAAAAAGAAAAAGAAAGAAGAAAGAACCTCAATAATTTGTATTACTTGAACTAAAAGCTAACAATTCTTAAGTTACCATTCCCATCTTCCTATTGAAATGCTTGAGAAATAAAAGTCATTAGTATAAATCTGAACACTCTGGTAGCATAGTGCCTAAGGCATTTGACTGCTAACCGGAAGGCTGGTGGTTCAAGCCCACCAGCCACTCCTCAGAAGGAAGGTTGGGCAATCTACTTCCGTGGTGATACTGCCTCAGAAACCCAAGGAGGGGTCGTTATGAGTCATATCTGACTCGATGGCAGTGAGTGAGAGTACAAACTTTCAAAAACAGTGGGAACCACTCAAATTCTCAGGGAATCCAAACATTTTAGAGCCATAGAAGTTGTATAAACCCCTGAAACTATTCTCCTGAGATAATCCTTAAACCTTAAACCAAAAATATCCCCAGTAATCTGCTTAAACCAAACAATAGTTTAGCTTAATTAGTAAAGAATGTCTGTCTTGAGTATTGTGGTTTTTTAAAGAACTATCTATATGAGATCAAATTGACAACAGCAAATGGAAAGATTGGAAAGAAAGCTTAGGGAACAGTGAGTTTATGTTAATGGTGGAAGGATGATTCAGAAAAGGAGAGTGGGAATGGTTGCTCATCTTAAAGAATGTAATCAATGTCACTGATTTGTACATGTAGAAATTGTATGTGCATGTTTTGCTGTATATATAATAATGAATAATTAATTTTTGAAAAATAGTGGAAACAAAGGTACTATTCAAGTCCCTGGGTGGTACAAGTGGTTAGATAGCACTTTAGCTGCTAACTGAAAGGTTGGAAAGTCTAATCTATCTAGAGGAACCTCAAAAGAAGGGCCTGGATATTTACTTTTAAAAAATCAACCATTGAAAATGCTATGGAGTACAGATCTCCTATGACACACATCCAGTCACTGAGAGTTGACCCAAAGGCAACTGGTTTTTGGTTTATCTGACAGCAGTCAAGAGAAATTTTTACTAATCAAAGCTCAAGTAAAGTTCTAAAACAGAACAGTCCATGTGGTGTAGGTGGGGAAGGAGTGAGGAAGTGGGCAAAGTGTCTGTTCATTGATCCCCAGTTTACCATTGCCATGCAGATATGGGCTCATAGACCCAGCAGAAGAAAGGAAGCCCCTCCCAATTGAAGTCAGTGATTAGGGT
>NW_006921664.1:4799078-4806085 GCF_000298275.1 Orycteropus afer afer | reverse complement strand
ACACACACACACACACACACACACTACGAGTGGAAATGACAAAATAATGTTGAAAAGTTCTGGCATAGCCACCCATGTCTTCTGACATTCCAAAAGTGAATTTTAATCTCATTCACCCTCATACCTCATTCAATAGTCCAAAAATGTTACTTTTGATCATATTTATATAATAAAGATATAAGCTATGATTAAGAAATTATGGACTGAGTTGGTAGTTCTCCAGTAATCAGAAAACAAACAATTGAAACTGCATTTGTTCTGGGGCAGTACAGGTCTGGCTTTGAAAGTGATGGGGTCCTATGTAGCTGATCTGTGCCCAGGTACATCATGCCAAAGAAAAATGAGGGTTGAGTGGAGGTCTGTGCATGGAGCTGCCACAATCCAAGCACAGGATGGTCCTGTGGTGGGTGGAGTGTGTTGCCTGCGCATGCCTGGATCCCATGTTACTGGCCCCATATGAAGCTGGTGGCAGGACAATGAAGGTGTGGGCACACAATGCCCCTGCTCCATAGGACCCCCAGGCAGCCAGTCATATCCATCTCATCTGAGTGAGGAACTCATGACCTTTTTGCACCCATAGCTCTGATCCCCATCCTGCAGTATCCATGCAGGCAGAAGATTCAAACTGCCTGACTGCAACAACTACCCAAATAGATGGTGGGGCAGTATGCATATGGCTGCGTCCTTGCCCTCCTGAGTAGCCTCTCTAGTTTGTTGTGTACTGACCCATGTACCTCTTGAGGTGAAGCTGGCCACCCTTGCAAGGGCTATTTCTGGGATGCAAAAAGTGATTTCTTCCTGCACTGGAGAAAGTGGTTTACAGAGCAGGGAAGGAATCCTACTGGGAGAGGAGCTGCATTAAAAACTTGAGGGTTGGTTGGTGAGGGTCTGCTGCTGGGAGCCAAACTTCCACATCAACAGGCAAAGGGATGAAGACTTAACATGAAATCTGTTGCAATGGAAAAAAATTGAAACCGAAATCAGCAACATGTAAAGAATTTTGGTATAGTGCACTTATAAAAATAACATGCAGGGGTTGTACAGAATGCAAAAACAATGCATGCATTACTTGCGTGAAAATACAGTACATTACAAATGTGAGTGATCAGCATGGTGGCATTGAGGAAGAGGAAGACATAGGTGCATGGGAGGTACAGACAACAAAGATGAACCCTTTTGCACACACAGCACTGCATTGTCAGGGAAGGCAAACATTGATAAACAGGTGGATAGATGGGTGGAGAGGCTGAACTATTAGGTATATCTATGCAGTGGGGGAGTGTGCCCAAGACCATGTATAGGGTTGGCAGACAATGCTTCTACAAGTGCATTGGTATGTTCTGTAAGAATTCCCAGGTATATAGTAGAGCTGACAAGGGACAAGGTTGTAGTCACTTCTCAGCCACAGCCAGCTACCTAAAGGGAGTAAAGTTGGACCTGTGCACTTGGAACTGTAGTTGCAGGGGACATCAAGCTCAATTGGCATAACATACTACACAAAAACATTGTTCCACATCCTACTTTGTCGAGTAGTGACTGGGATCTTAAAAGCTTGCAAGCAGCCATCTAGATGCAATGATGGGTCTCTCCTCGTCCAGAGCAAAGAATGAAGAAAACCAAAGATTTGTGGGAACAGTTAGTCCAAGGGACTGATATACCATGCGATCCTCAGCCTATATGACTATGAGACCAGAAGAACTAGATGGTGCCCAGCTACCACTGCCAACCACTTGGAGGGGGATCTATGTAGGAGATCCTAGATAGAGTAGGAGAACAATATGGAACAAAACTCAAAATCATTAAATAAAGAGAAGGACCAGATTTGCTGGTCTGATAGAGCCTGGTGGAACCACTGAGGCTATGGCCCCTAGCTGCCCATCAGGTCTGCAATTGAACCTACTCCTGTGGCTTCCAGCCAAATAAAAGATAGACATGTAAGCTAATCATTTACATTAGGCAGATACACTCCTAGGAGAGATCAATCATGGGAGAATAGAAGGGCTGTGTATGCACAGGGAGACAGCTGGGGGGCAGGGGTGCATGGGAGGAAAGGACACAGAGAAGAGGTAACTATGGGAAGGAAGTGAGAGGGGAGCTGTTACATTGTGAGAAATTGCAGTAAATGTCATGGGACAAAGTGTATGTGAACTGCTGTATGGAAAGTGAATTTGCTCTGTAAACTTTCACTCTAATCACAACAAAATTTAAATTATGTATGTATATATGGTACATTAGACCCACCTGGGCAATCAGCATATTCTCCCCATATCAAGATGTTTAGCCTAAGGCACTTGACTGCTAACCAGAAGGCTGGTAGTTCAAATCCACCAGCCACTCCTCGGAAGGAAGGTTGGGCAATCCTACTTCCGTAATGATACTGCCTCGGAAACCCAAGGAGGGGTCACTATGAGTCGGGGCCAACTCGATGGCAAATAACAACAACAACAACAACAACTTAATCACATATTCAAAATCTCTTTTGCCATGTAAGGTTCCAGGGATTGGACATGTATATGTTTGGAAGGCCATGATTCTGGCTATCACAGTCATGGAGTGATTTTAAATAAGTTCTAAAAAGTGTAATCACAGAATTAAGAACGAACCAAAGAAAGCAGTAAAAAGCACAATCACCACACAAAATTGGAAGCAGTGACATTGTGGACCAACTTGAGAAAGTCTCCCAAAATGTGTAGATGAAGGCAGAGCACAAAAAGTATGCAGAAGACAAAATATGGACAACATATACAAAATCAACACATAAATAATTGATGTTTTTGATGAAGAGATCAGGACAAACAACAAAAATGGTAATAGAAGAAAACTTCCTTAAACTGAGTGTAATTGAGAGTTTTCAACTTAAAAAAAGACTATCTGGTACAAAGAAATAAATGTATATGAAGAGACTAACACCTTAACAAACACTTCTCTTTAAAAAAAAAAAAAAAAAAAAACTTAAGTATAGCCTCAGCAGACATGCTACCCACAAAGAATAACCTTCATGCTAACTTCAGCCCTGTCTTCTGTTGTACACAAAGCTGAAATAAAGAAGCAAAGTGTATGGAGTTTTAAGAGTAGCATGTTTTAACCAAGGATTTCTATGCCTACTAGGTTGTCTGGGAATGCAACAGGAATGCATTCTCAGGTTCGCAAGGATTCAAAGAACACCATTAACATTTTATCTGAAAGTAATATATAAACATGTACTCCAGTATACAGAGAAACAAATCCAAGAAACTCAGGCATTGGAGACACTGTAATATAAAAAGATTAGTTATCTTTTTAGGTTTCAAAGTATGAAATATCCAGAAAGGCAGATTACAGAATTACCTTCCAGCTGCAAGAATAGGGTAGACATATCAAAGCAAGATTGCTTATGTTAATGGTTTACTTCTCAAAGCTATTTATATTTTCTGTTTATACTTCTTGAGGGTAATAAATTTCTGAGGGAGTGCTCTCCCGTTAATTTTTATTAATAATACTTTTGGGAATCCAATCTTTATGAAAATTAGAAATATTGATAAAGATTAATTCACAAATATCTTAGAGATAATTTAAACATTCAAAAGTAAAGATTTGTTTAAAAATTACAATAGAGCTAAATGATAAAATATTGTATAGTCTTAAGAATTATGTACACAAAATCTTCTAAAAGGCATAGAAAAATCCTTATAATACTAGGCAAAAGGAAAAAACTTAAGATACAAAATTACATGAAGCATAATCTGAACTATACAAAGCAAAATACTGGAAGAAAACATGCAGAAAGACTGGAAATGGTTGCCACAAGGGGGTTCACCTTGAAATAATTTTAAAATACTGTTCCTTTTTCTTCTATATTTAAAAATGTTATAAGTGTGCTTTATGCATATCATTAGAACAAAAAACTGTTGCAAGCAAAAATAAGGGGAAATTAAGTATTCTCCTACTGATGTATCATTTACTTTTGGAAAATCATAAATGTATAGATTCTTATAGATATCTATCCCAACAGTTTCATTATGAAGAAATTGAAACCTCAATGGTTAAATTGCCTTGTTTAAAGTTACAAAGTGATTCAGAACAATAATTTCAGTCCACTAACTCCCGGTTCAGCACACTTTTAATTAAACCTTTTATTGTAGCAATTTTCGAACATTTTTTACTCTATAATGCATATATATTTTTTTAAATATCCAAATTGAACTTGGATGTGTAATCCCTTATTAAAAATATATGAAACTTTATTGAAGGACATAAAAGAATACTTGAATAAATAAAGAAAACATATGTTTTTGAGCAGGAAGTCTCAATATTGTAATATCAGTTCTCCTAAAAGTAATCTGTTAATTCAAAGAAATTCCAATCCAAATTCCAATTTTTGGAAGAAGTTGTTAAGAAATTGATAAGGTTTATCTGGAGTGGTAAAGCAAAATGTTATCTTTTATGGAAACAAATAGAAAATGAAGAGTGACTTTATTTTCCAAGTATCAAATATATGATGAAGACATGTTGATGCATATACAGACACATTGCTTGATGGAACAGAAGAAAGTGTAGAAAAATTTAAAACTGACAACTATAAATTGACACTTTTATAAAAAGGCAATATATCATTGATTAAAAGTACACACTTTGGAATCAAAGACACAAGTTCAAACCTTTTCTCTGACACTGGCCAACTATGAAGACCTGGGAAGGTTACTTAACCTGCAAGCCTCCATTTTCCCTTCCTCAAATTAAAGATGTAATATCTACCTTTCAGAGTTTATGGCAAGGATTAAACCAGATCATGCTTTTGAAGTGCTTAGAATTATTCCCACAATTTAGTAAGTAGACAGTGAATGGAAGGTGAAGGCGATGGAGTGGTGGTAGTCATGTTATTTTATGATGAATGAAGTCTGTAGAATTGTCACACACTGAGTTGGGGTCCTCATGATGACCTACAGTTTGAACAATTCTCTAGGAGGACTCACAGGACTCAGCATATAGTTGTACTCACAGCTATCAGTTATTACAGAAAAATGATACTAAGCAAAAGAAACAAAAGGTACAAGCGTATGGGGCAAAGTCTGGAGGAAACTACACAAGTTTCCGTGGGTCCTCTCCCAGTGGAGTTATACAGGACACACTTAATTCTCCCAGTAACAAATTGTGACAACATGCATGAACTGTTGTTACCAAGGAAGCTCCCTAGAGACTTAGTGACCAAGGTTTTATTGAGGCCTAGTCACTTAGTCCCCTCAGCCTAGCCTGTTCCAAAATTCCAGACTCCCAGAAGGAAAACAGATGGTTATCATAAAACACGTTCTATATACAATTTAGGCACAGTAAGACATTCTTACCAGTTCTGGGAATTGCCAAAACCCTCCAATTTCCAAGACCCTACCCAAGGGCCAGCCTTATCAGCAGGACTTTCTAAGGATAGTCATCTCGAGCTACTGTTAACTCTTCTCTGCATAGACTACTATGGGTGTAACCTGAATTTTGCAAATTTCTGTGATGCTTTTTGTACTTCTATCCTTTCTCCCCCTCACAACTGTTGTTGTTGTTATGTGCCATCAAGTCACAACAGTATATTGTAATACAGGAGGATAAGAAAAACTTATTATGGACATAACTGTGAATCAACTCAAAATAACTTTTAAGTAAACTCACATAAAAACATAATGTACATCTTCAAAAACCACAATCTACATTTTTTCTACAATCTACTTTGGTAAGTATTGACTGGGGTCTTAAAAGCAGCCATCTAAGATGCAACTATTTGTCTCCTTGCATCTGGAGCAAAAAAGAGTGAAGAAAATCAAAGTCATCTGGAAACAATTAGCCCAAAGATAAGATGGACCAGGAGGATCTCAGCCTCCATGACCCCAACACTAGAAGAACTACGTGGTATCTGGCTACCAATGCTTACCACACAGAAAGGGATAAAATCTGGAGCTCCTGGATAGAGTGGGAGGAAGAATATGGAACAAAATTCAAAAACACAAAAATGACCAGAATTACTGGTTGGAAAGAGACTGATGGAACCCCTGAGATTGTGACCCTGAGTCACCCTTATGGCCTAGAAACAGACTCACTTCCATGGATTGGCTCTCAGCCCAACAGTGGAAAGACATACATACAGAACACCTGTCCCACGTCAATGCACCCTCCTACTCTAGGGAGATATACCCCTTGGATCAATCACACATGAGAGACCAGAGGGGTTGCGCTCATACAGAGGGAAATCTGGACAGATAGGAATTCATTCATAAGAAGGGCACAGGGAGAGGTTGATCACAGGGAGGAAAGGAGAGGAGAGTTTTTTTATGGCTGATGATGGTAATCCGGGCCGTGAAATCTGATGTGCATGAATTGTTGAAGTAAAACAAGCTTGTTTGCAAATTTGCATTGAAAGCACAATTTAAAAAAAAAAAAAAAAGATGCACGGTAACAGTTAGTCCAAGGTACTGGTAGACCATGCAGTCCTCAGCCTATATGACCATGAGACCAGAAGAACTACATGGTACCTGGCTACCACTGGCAACCACTTGGAGGGGGATTGGTGCAGGAGATCCTGGATAGGATGGGGGAACAATGTGGAACAAAACACAAAACCACACACACACACACACAAAAAGACCAGGTTTGCTGGTCTGACAGAGCCTGATGAGACCCCTGAGACTATAGCCCCTAGCCACCCTTCAGGTCTGAAACTGTACTCATTCCTGTGGCTTCCAGCCAAACAGTAGACAGGCATATAGGGTGAATATTTACAGTAGGGAGATACACTACTTGGAGCAATCAATCATGGGAGAACAGAAGGGCAGTGTTTGCACGTGGAGACAGCTGGGGGAAGGGCACAGTGCATGAGAGGGAAGGACACAGGGAAGAGGTAACTACAGGGAAGAAGTGGGAAAAAAGCTGTTACATTGTGAGGAATTGTAGTCAATGTCATGAGATAAAATGTGTATGAACTGCTATATGGAAAATGAATTTGTTTTGTAAACTTTCACCCAAATCACAATTATATACATATATATATA
>NW_006921664.1:4773853-4790556 GCF_000298275.1 Orycteropus afer afer | reverse complement strand
GTGTTAATTGGTTTCCCTTTTCTTTGTTGAAGAGGGTCTGTGCAATCCTTCTGCCTAGTCCGCCATCTTGCCGGCAGCCCCCTGGACACATGGTTCCTTAAAACTCACTGATACACATTTAAATCCCTGTGGACTATGATGTTATTGTTTTTCTTTCCTACACTACCCATGCTTTTTGCTCTGTTAACTTTCTACATTTTCTTTATTTCTCCTGATTTTCTCTCTCCTTGCTCAATGAAAACTATATTTATTGTGAAACTACAGCCCTTATTTTACTTATGTCTCCACTTTACAGAGGGGTTTTTCACATAGACCTATTGATATCTCAAAGTTGTATTCCTTCTCTTTTTGTCCACTCATCATTCCTGAGGTGACCCTCAGCCTCTCACCCTCAACTCCCTTAACTTAACCTGTTTGAGAAACATTTGAAGTCCAGTTAAGGCCAATGGTCCTTTGATGAAGAGCATAATGACTATAATACCAGTAGGATTTATTTATTACAAGGACATCTCATGAAAATACAATTTAATACCTGCCGGTACATGTTCCACATAGTAGGTTCTGTAGACAAACCAAACAACTCACTGCCATTGAGTCAATTCGACTCATTGCAACCCCTCCTTGGGTTTCCAAGGCAGCATCTCTATGGAAGCAGATTGCCCAATCTTCCTTCCAAGGAGTGGCTGGTAGGTTTGAACCACCAGCCTTCTGGTTAGCAGTCACATGCCTTAGGCACTATGCTACCAGAGCTCCTTCTATAGACAAGTCAGTCTATATTTGTAATGGAGTGGAAAATAGTCTATAGATTGAAATGATTTTTTCACGTTTAGATCGGCTTTCTCCTTATATAAAAGCGAGTTGATCTTCAGCCTAGCTAAAATACATGTGACTTAAAATATCCTTTATTTTTTCAGATTTCCAGGCCATGGGGCTGAAGAAAGGGATGTTTTTCAATCCAGACCCTTATCTGAAGATTTCCATCCAGCCAGGGAAGCACAGCATCTTCCCTGCCCTCCCTCACCATGGACAGGAGAGGAGGTCCAAGATTATAGGCAACACTGTGAACCCCATCTGGCAGGCCGAGGTGAGCAGCTGGGCCTTGGAAAGTAGCACATGTAACAAAGTGGTGAGATTGATGTAAACCACATATGAGCCGGTTCCTACTTTCATGGCACCCCAAACACTCTGCCAAATTCATGTTTCTCTTGTCTCAGAGGGAGCCTTGTTCTCTCTGTGTTTCAACTCTTAGGGATCTTGATCAAATCCCCCAGAGTGGTACCAGGAAACAATTCATAGTAGGTATATTCTGTAGCCATTATAGTAGTAGCCTCTTCATCTGACTCAGAGAAGGACAATGGTAATTCATTGTAGAATTCTCACCTCCCAAGCTAGAGACCCTTATTTGATTCCCAGCCAATGTACTCCTCACACAGCTCCTGCTTTTCTGTCTCTGGAGGCTTGCATGGTGGTATGATGCTGAACAGGTTTCAGCAGAGCTTCTAGAGTAAGACTAGGAAGAAAGGCCTGGTGATTCACTCCCAAAAATCAACCAATGAAAACATAGGGTCACAACAATCCAATCCAAAACCAATCATAGGGATGGTGCGGCATCAGATAGTGTTTTGTGTGTGTGGAATTGCCACAAACATACAGAGAAGCATCCAACAACATCTGATTCAGAACCTGATCCTTCAAGCAGTCTAGCCTCTATTACTATCCTTTCTGTGGGAGACAGAAGAGAAATGTTTTGACCTGTGCATTTCAGTTTTTCCACAGCCCTTCCCAGGGTATGTAGCCCTTAAACAAAAGGGCCACATTTTAAAGGTGGCACTCTGGCCCCATGGACCAGTTCCAGAGATCAGAAAACTCTCAGGTCCTAGGACAGGTACATCAGCAAAGCCCCAGAATATCCTTGAGTGATTATGTACTCAAACCAAAACCAAAACCAGACTCACTGCCATCAAGTCAGTTCCGACTCATAGAAACTCCCATTGGGGTTTCAGAGGCTGTAAATCTTTACCAAGTAGATCACCCCATCTTCCTTCTGCAGAGTGGCTGGTGGGTTTGAACTGCTGATCCACTACTGCTGGATACCTTATCCACTACACCACCAGAGCTCCTTACTAGTTGAGTTAAATAGACATAAAGCCTAATTGTCCATCCCATCTTCGTGGTTTGCACAGTGTTAGGCAGTTTGCTAGAGTACCGAATCTTTGATGTGTCTAATGAAAGCCTTTCTTCATGCCTAAATTTGTCTCCTTTGCCCACAAGGGGCTAGGAGATCCTTCCACAAAATTATGGTCAGGCTCAAACTCACAGTGACTAAGTCCTATCTTAGGGAACTTGTGAGGAAAAGCTTTCACATGCTTTACCTTGAGGATGTAAACCTACAAAGTATGTGTTTGCAGGGATGGGAGGTGGGGCTTAGGCCAGGAAAGTGAAGACAGTATAATTTAGAAGTTAAAATACAACTTTGCAGTCAAACTTTGGTTCAAATTCTGGCTCAGCCAGTTACTAGCTGGTAAACGTGAGAAATCAGTTACCTTGGCCCTGAGTGTCAGGTTATTCTCATCCAGCTGTTAATGATGGAAATGTGGTTCTCCTACTCATACCCTATTGAGGTTCCTTTCTATATTCCTCAAGATAAATAATCTGTATGTAGAACTGTCCAGCATTCTTGACAAGAAAAAGCGTGACAAGCTTTGGGGTCAAAGCTTTTTCATTGTCTCTTAAATTAAATCACTTTTTTCCTAGGCTTCATTTATCCTGACCCCAGCTTCACAGATGAACTCTGTTAGCACTTCTAAGTGGACATAAGGGAAATGGACTTGTACTTAAACTTTCTAGTAACATTAGTTACCAACAGAATCCAAAGCACCGTTAGTGCCACTACAAGGGAATAATGAGTCTCAGATGATCTGTTCCTTCCATGCTGGCTAGTCTCACCAAATATTTCCAGACTCCTCACTGTTCTCCTAGAGTACTACAAGATGCTATAGCTCTGGGGGCATAGTGCCTAACCAGAAGGCTGGCAGTTCAAACGCACTAGCCACTCCGCAGAAGGAAGATTGGGCAATCTACTTCCTTAGAGATACTGCCTCAGAAACCCAAGGAGGGTTCACTATAAGTCAAAAATGACTCGACAGTTGTTTTGTTTTGTTTTGTTTTGTTTTTGATTTATAGAAATTCATAGTTCAAGGGAAAAGGCTTCTCTCTTCTGAAGAATGTTAGGGTAACTTGTTCTAAGACATTTGGTCATAAAGACATAAGTCTCAGAAAGTTTGTAAAATCCAACACAATCAGAATGCTCTTTGGCTAAAAATGTCCACTAGGATCCCCAGTAAGTCTTGAAATTATTTCTGAATCTTTAGTTGATATTCTTTTCCTCTGGCAGAACAACAGCCAGTTCTCACTGGAGCTCTGCCCTCTCTCTCCTCTCAACACATTTAGAGTTATAATTCTAAAATAAGACTTCAAACCTGTGCCTGATGAAGCTCAGATTGAGGATAACAAATTTTTCATGGTTTTATAGCCAGTAACTAGCTGAGCCGGGATTCAGACCAAGGTTTGTGTGACTGTAAAGCTATACTCTCAACCTCTAAATTATACTGCAGTGCCCATTGCCCAAATGTCAAAGTCATAGCTCCTCTGACAAGCATCCTAGGCCTTCTGTGATACTGGCATTAACCACTTGTATCAGCTGGGCATGCATCTGGCTCTGAGCACAAGGAAGCCTGCCAACTGGGACATTTCTCACTAACAGAAGCCCGAGGGGCTGCTAAGTATCAGGGACCTAAGCTCTTGCCTCAAGCCCAGCTTACATGTGGGAAAAAAACAGAAGAGCCAAAGAAGGCTTCTTTTGGTAAGGCTTTGCTTTTTCATTCTAGAAGAAAAGACCTTCCTAGCAAATGACTTATTACTTGACTTATGACCTCACCTGGCTGGGAAAACTGAATGTTTCCATTTGGAGAAGGTAGTTGAAAACAGGTGTAGAATAATCCAGTTTTTCGTGCCTGCCACGTACTTCAGCTTCACTTCCTACCACCTTCCAGCTTAACCTTTATACTAAAATGACTCTCAGTAGCTGCTATCCCCAACTGCCCCATATGCTTTCAAATGTGTTGTGATTTTGTTTATATCTGCCTAAAATGCAAATCCCCAACTAATCCACTAGCAACACCCATTCATCCATCAAATCTCACCTATAATACCACTTCACGTGTGGGCAGTTCCTGACTCCCTGCCAGCCCTCGGGAGGAAATTGCCCCTTCCCCTGTGCTCCATTGTATGGACCTGCATCATAGTTTTACCAGTTTATCTTTTATTTTTCATTTAGGAGCTCTGGTGGTGCAGTGCCTAAGGCATTTGACTGCTAACCAGAAGGTTGGCAACTCAAACCCACCAGCCATTCAGTGGAAGGAAGATGAGGCAATCCACTTCCGTAAAGATTTATTACCTTAAAAACCCAATGGGGTAACTAGAAGCCAGAATCGATTTGATGGCAGTGGGTTTTTGGGGATTATCTTTTATTTGCACATCTATTTTCCTCACTAGATTTGGAGATCCTCAAGGAAACTGATCACATCTAATTAATCTAAATATCTCCAGTTCCTGGAACCTATTAATTACAGCAAATACTTATATAAGGCTTTCTATGCAACTGTGTTCTAAATGTTTTACATAATTAATGCATTTAATACTCACAACGACTCTATGTAATAAATACCATTATTACCCTCATTTGAAGATGAGTAAACCAAGGCACAGAGAAGTTAAGCAATTTTCCCTGAGGTCACATAGCTGGTAAATGGCAGAACCAGAATTTGAAAAAGATAGTCTGGCTTCAGACCCTATTCTCTGGCTGTGCATAGTAAGCATTCAGTGAATACTTATTGTATGAGAAACTCAGTGATACAGAAATACCAGTGACTTCATGGAAAACATCTGGTGGAATAAAGGTTCAAAGCTTTTTGTCATTTTAACTACAAAGAATGACTAAGTCAGTCAAGGTATAGGTACTTAATCTTGGAGTCTTGGAAGGGTTTCAATGATTTCAAAAAACCTTGAAACTGTATGATTAGTTTTGTTTGTAGGTGATTATGAATAAATTCTGGAGAGAGTATTCATAGCTTTTATCAGGATCACAAGAACCTCCATTTCAGAGGGAAAAGAAGTTAAAATCTACAGCATGGGGAAATAAGGCCAGAGGCAGTAGTCAAGAAGTTTAAGCCTTTCCAGCTAATCACATGAACCCCTAGCTCTAGGAGAATGAGTTTAAGAGATACATGACAACTTTTAAGAATGGAGAAAGGTCAGTTGTTTCTCATGGTTGGTTCATCATATATTTAAGAAATGTTTATTGAATATCTATTCTGTAGTGAAATAGAAGCTATAGGAAGGACAAAAAGATCACTGAAATAAATGTTCTAATCCAGGTAGGAACAGAATGCTCTTGGAATACAACAGAGAGAACCTGTAAAACATCACAGGCAATGTGCTACTTAGACTTGAGTCTTGAGAGGTGAGGAGAAAGTTCTGGGGGCAGGGAAGGAAGAGTATTCCAGACACAAGGAAAATGTAAGCGAAGTATTAAGGCACATCAAAAAACGCTGAGGGTATTGTTGGAGATGTGATGTGGTTGGAGCTTGTGTATACATGAATGAGGTGCTGGAGATTAGGCTGAGCTCTCTCCAGTCACACTCACACAGGGAGTATGGCTCCCTAAATCCTTACAAATGTAAGTTTGTGTTGGCTTCTGGGTTTCAAACTGCATGTTGGTGAGTGAAATGAAGATGCCCTGCTCCTATGGATTCCCACAATGCTTAAATATCTCAGCAAGAATCTAAGTGAGAACTAAACTGCCTCAATTTCCATACTTACTGACTAAATACCAAGGACATTCAATGAGAAATAATTGGATTAGTCTGCATTTAATAACAAGAATATCCTTTCATGTGAAGTTTAAATGCTAGATTTATTCCTATAATTAATGTTACATTGAAGCCTTACGTGATTTTTGCAAATGTATGCAAGTTCAAACCCAAAACATATTATTTTGCTTATTTTAAAAAACTAAGTCGTAGAAGGATTAAAGTTCCTATCATGATTTTAAAATATGACAGGAAAATTGAGAGAAATATACCATAAATATACTGCAAACTGGATCGACTCGACGGCAGTGAGTTTGGTTTAGTTTTATACTGCAAACTAAAAAGAAAGACAGACTTCCTCACTGATTGATCAATCCCCTCTTCTTTGTTATTACTGTAATTAGAAACTATTTTCACCCAGGAAAAACTCTCTTTGATTTTCTGGTCTGTTTACTTTCCCAGGTGGATATAATGAGCACTTATGAGATTATAATTACACAGAGAAGTTAAATAGAAACAGCAGCAACTAAAGAGTCTTGGGTTATATATTCAGAGCACTCATGTAGGGAGTATACTTAGGCATTTAAATAACACAAAACTTAAAACACCAAACCAGTTGCCATTGAGTTAGTTTTGCCTCATTGCAACCCATAGGCATCAGAGTAGAACTACACTCCAAAAGTTTTCAAGGCTGTGGCATATCTGAAGTAGATCACCAGGCCTTTCTTCTGAGGCACCTCTGGGTAGATTCAAACCACCAAACTTTGGGTTAGTAGCTGAGCACATTAACCACTTGCTCCATCCAGAGACTCTCTGAATAATACAAGGAATTCCTAAAAGCCAATTCCCAGAAATATTAAATAGAATAAGGAAATATTAAATTCTAATAGATGGCTGTGGTGTTTGGTAGCCTTCACCTCATTCTACCAGTCTCCACCTTCCAACACTGGTGGTTTCATCCCTACCACATGCACCACCAGCCTGCTGCAGTCTGATCTCAAGATTTGAAAGGCATACTAGTCTTGGATGCATCTATTTGTATTTCAACTTTCACTGGTAAAGAAATGCAGAGAACACCTTGCCTCATGGAGCTTATATTCTAATATGAGAGAATAAGCTAGAAACAAGAAAATAATAAGATAATTTCAATTGATGGCAAGTGCAATGGATTGAACTATATTCCCCTAAAACATGTTGGAATCCTGACTGCTACACCTCTGTATGTAATCTCATTTGGGAATAGAATTTTCTTTGTTATGTTAATAAAGCCATAGAAGTGTAGGGTATATCTTCAACCTTATCACTCCTGGGAGCTCTGGTGGCGTAGTGGATAAGGCACTTGACTGCTAACTGGTAGGTCAGTGCTTCAAACCTACCAGCGGCTCTGCAGAAGGAAGTTGGGCCAATCTACTTCTATAAAGATTTACAGCCTCGGAAACCCAATGGGGGTCACTATGAGTCAGAAACAACTTCATGGCGGTGAGGTTGGTTTTTTTAATTACTCTTGAGATATAAAAAGAGAAGATTAGGCAGAGAGACAAAACCAAAGCAAGCATAAATGAGGGGAAAATAGATGCCACATAGAGGTCATGAAGGAACTGAGGCATGTGGGGCTAAGAAGCTGAGACAAGGTTCTTCCCCTAGAGCTGACAGAGAGAAAGGCTTCCCGTAGAGCCAGTGCCCCAAATTCATATTTCTAACCTCCTACAATGTGAGAAAATAAATTTCTATTCATTAAAATCACCCAATTTTGGGATTTCTATTACAGCAGTACTAGGAAACTAAGACAATAAATAATATGAAGAAAATGTCACGTTATAATATGATGTGCATGATTGGTAGGGCTACCTTAGAAAGAAGTGATCAAAGAAAGTCTGTCTGAGTTGCTTTCATGTGAGCTATTGTTGTTAGGAGCCATCGAATCAACTCCGACTCATAGTGACAACAGAAAGAAACATTGCCTGGTCCTGCGCCATCCTCACAATCCTTTATATGTTTGAGCCCATCATTGTAGCCACTATGTCAATCCATCTCTTTGAGGGTCGTCCCCTTCTTCACTGACCCTCTACTTTACCAAACATGGTATCTCTCTCCAGAGAATGATCCCTTCTGACAACATGACCAAAGTAGGTGAGACAAAGCCTGGCCATTCTCGCTTCCAAGGAGCATTCTGGCTGCACTTCTTCCAGGATAGATTTGTTTGTTCTTCTGGCAATCCATTGCATTTTCAGTATTCTTCGCCAACACCACAATTCAAAGGCATCAACTCTTCTTCGATCTTCCTTGTTCATTGTCCAGCTTTCACATGCATATGAGATTGAAAATACTGTGGCTTGGGTTAGGCATACCTTACTCTTGAAAGTAAACTCTTTGCTTCTTAACACTTTAAAGAGGTCTTTTACAGCAGAGTTTCCCAGTGTAATACAACTTCTGATTTCCTGCCTGTTCCTTCCATGAGTGTTGACTATGGAACCAAGTAAAATAAAATCCCTGAAAATGTCAGTCTTTCTCCATTTAACATGATGTTGGTTATTGGTCCAGTTGTGATGATGTTGGTTTTCTTTAAGTTGAGGTGTAATCCATACTGAAGACAAAGACCTTTTAGATGCAACCCATGTTTATTAGAGTATTATTCATAGTACCAAAAAGAAAAAAAAAATGGAAACAAATTAAGTGCTCCTCAGTGGGGGATGGGTAAGCAAACTATGGTACATACACACAATGGAATGCTATGCAGTGTTAAATAATAACAATGAATCTGTGAAAAACCTCATAACATGGATGAACCTAGAGGACATTATGCTAAGTGAAATAGGTCAATCACAAAAGAACATTTGTTATATGAGACCCACTGTAAAAAGTTAAGAAAAGGTTTATACATGGAAGGAATCATTTTCAGAAGGTTACCAAGGGTGGGAGGGCAAAGAATGGTCAATCACCACTAGAGAGAGAGTAGATACATATTAACTTGGGTGAAGGATAGGCACTATGTGCAATGGGGGAGACAGCATAAAATGATCAAGGCAGTGGAAGACACAGGGAGAAACATAAGAGTTAAAGGCAACAAAGGTAAATATATTGCACACACAATCCTGCAATGACAGTAATAACAATAATCTACCAGTGGATACATAGAAAGATAATCTGAAGAGGGAAAAAAAAAAGGTGAATGGGAATACACCCAATGAGGTTTGACGGTTTGACAGAGGATATCTCTACTTAAGTATTTATGTAAAGGGAGCTTTGGTGGTACAGCACCTAAGGCATTTGACTGCTAACCAGAAAGTTGGTGGTTCAAACCTACCAGTCACTCCATGGAAGAAAGACTGGGAAGTATACTTCTGTAAAGATTTACTGCCTTGGAAAGCCAAAGGGGGTCGCTATGAGTCAGAATCGACTCGATGGCAGAGAGTTTGAGTTTATATATTTATATGTACTGCAAATATGTCCATGAATGTAGTAGAGCATATAGGGGCAAAGTTATGAACATTTCTTAGCCATACTCAAACATCTTGAGGGAATGAGTCACTGACCATAGAAGCTCAAGACCATTGTCTCAGGGGACACTAAGCTCAATTGGCATAACATAGTCCACAAAGACAATGTTCTACATCCTTCTTTTTTATTTAATTTTTATTGTGGTTTGGGTGAAAGTTTACAGACCAAATTCATTTTCCATTCAGCATTTATACACATTTTGTTTCATGACATTGACTGCAATTGCAAACAATGTAACAGCGCTCTCTTCCCACTTCCTCCCTGTAGTTACCTCTTCCCTGCATCCTTCATTCCTGTACATTCCTGCCCCCCAAGCTATCCCCCTATGCGAACACTCCCTTCTGTTCTCCCACAATTGATCGGTCCAAGGAGTATGTCTACCTGATGTAAATGTTCACTGAATATGCCTGTCTATTGTTTGGCTGGAAGCCATAGGAATGGGTTCAGCTTCAGACCTAAAGGGTAACTAGGATCCACAGTCCCAGGGGTCTCACAAGGCTCTATTAGACAAGTAAACCTGGTCTTTTTTTTTTTTTTTTTTTTATGATTTTCAGTTTTGTTCCACATTGTTCTTCCACTCTATCTAGGATCTCCTGCACTGATCCCCTTCTGAGTGGTTGACAGTGGTAGCCAGGCACCATCTAATTCTTCTAGTCTCATGGTCATACAGGCTGAGGATTGCATGGTCCATTATTCTCTTGGGATAATTGTTTCCATACATCTTTGGTTTTCTTCATTCTTCTTTGCTCTGGACAAGGAGAAACCCATTGTTGCATCTGGGTGGCTGCTTGTAAGCTTTTAAGACTCCAGTCTCTACTCACCAAAGTAGAATGTGGAACAGTGTTTTTGTGTAGTACGTTATGCCAATTGAGCTTGATGACTATGGTCCCAAGCCCATAGGTCCAGGGTAGTTGGCTGTGGCAAAGAAGTTAAAACTTTGCCGCTTGTTAGCTCTATTTTATATTTACATTCTACTTTGGTGAGTAACCACTTGGGTCTTAAAAGCTTATGAGTGGCCGTCTAAGGTGCAGCTATTGGTCTCCCTGTCTGTAGCAAAGAAGAATGAAGAAAATCAAAGACACAATAAATAATTAGTCCAAAGGACTAATGGACCATGTGAACCTCAGCCTTCACAAAGCTGAGACTGGAAGAACTAGATGGTGCCTGGCTACCACTGCTGATCACTCTGAAAGGCAGAACATTAGGAGTTCCCAGATAGAGTAGGGGAAAATGTAGAACAAAACTCAAAATCATAAAAAGATCAGATCTGATGAAGACTGATAGAAACCCTGAGACTATGGCCCTTACACACTTTTCAAACTAGTAACTGAACTTAATCTCCATGACTCAACGTTCAGCCAGTCAATAGACTGGCTACAAGGTAAACAGCAATACCCAGAGGATAGGCACTCATCAAAACAATCAAGCATATGAAATCAAGAGGACAGCATTTGCCCATGGATAGAACTAGGAAGGCAAATGCTGTTGTTAGGTGCCATCGAGTCAGCTCCAACTCACAGTGACACTATGTACAATAGAACAAAACACAGCCCTATCCTGTGCCATCCTCACAATGCTTGCTATACCCAAGTCCATTGTTGCAGCCACTGTGTCAGTCCATCTCCTTGAGGGTCTTCCCCTTTTCTGCTGATCCTCCACTTTACCAAGCATGATATCTTTCTCCAATGAATGGTCCCTTCTGACAACATGACCAAAGTAGGTGAGACAAAGTCTGGCCATTCTCAGTTCCAAGGATCATTCCACCTGCACTTCCTCCAGGACAGATTTATTTGTTCTTCTGGCAATTTATGGTACTTTCAGTATTCTTTGCCAATACCACAACTCAAAAGCATCAACTCTTCTTTGGTTTCCTTATTCATTGTCCAGCTTTCACATGCATATGAGCTGATTGAAAACACCATGGCTTGGGTTAGGTGCACCTTAGTCTTCAAAGAGGCCTCTTTGCTCTTCAGCCCTTGCAAGAGGTCTTTTGCAGCAGATTTGCCCAGCGTAATATGTCAGCTGATTTCTTGACTGCTGCTTCTATTGGTGTTGGTTGTGGAACCAAGCAATATGAAATCTTTGACAACTTCAGTCTTTTCTCCATTTACCATGATGTTGCCTATTGGCACAGTTGTGAGGATTTTCATTTTCTTTCTGTTAAGGTGTAATCTATAATTAAAGACTGTAGTCTTTAATCTTTATCAGTAAGTGCTTCAAGTCATCTTCACTTTGAGAAAGCAAGGTAGTGTCGTCTGCATATCGCAGGTTGTTGATGAGTCTTCCTCCAGTCCTGATGCCACGTTTTTCTTCACATAGTCCAGCTTCTCAGATTATTTGCTCAGCATACAGATTGAATAAGTATGGTGAAAGCAAACAACCCTGACCTACTCCCTTCCTGATTTTAAACCATGCAGTATTCCCTTGTTCTGTTTGAATGACAGCCTCCTGGTCTATGTACAGGTTCCTCATGAGTACAATTATGTGTTCTGGAATTCTAGTTCTCCTCAATGTTATCCATAATTTGTTATAATCCAAACAATCAAATGCTTTTGCATAGTCCAAAAAAAAAACACAAATAAAAATCTTTCAGGTATTCTTTGCTCTCAGCCAAGATCCATCTGACATCAGCAATGATATACCTGCTTCCATATCCTCTTCTAAATCCAGCTTCCATTTCTGAAAGATCCCTCTCAATCTACTGCTGTGACCATTTTTTAATTATCTTCAGCCATATTTTACTTGAGTGTGGGAAATAAGGATTAAGGGAAGGGATGGGTGTGGGGAGGAAGTAGGAGGAGTGTTGTTACAATTTGAGGATTGCAGTCACAAAACAGAGTGGAATGTTGAATGGAAAAACAATTTGCTCTGTAAATTTTCACCCAAATCACAATAATAAGAAGAAGACATGTTAAATTTTCATTTCAAGCAGAGGAAGCAGCTGGTGTTGAAATCTGAGTACAGTGAGCTTGGCATGTTAATAAAACTAAAAAGTCATTCACTGTGGCCAGAATATAGTGAGTTTGTGGGAGAGGTGGAGTATAGTGGTATAGCATGAAGTTGAAGAGAGGGGCAGAGTCTTGAAAACCATGGAGAGGAGTTGGACTTATATTCTAAATGTGATAAAAAAATGATAGGAGGATTTTTTCCCCCATTGGAGGATTTTAGTAGGGAAGCATTATACTCTGATTAAAATTTTTATGAAAACCTTTCTGTGGCCATGTGTGGAATGTATTATAAAGGTGAGGAATGGACATAAGGGATTTCTGCTGCTGGCTGTGATGGAGCCACATTGGCATGCTAACTTGAAAACAACTAGAAAAGCCGGATAAAATGCGAAAGAGAAAAGCATTCATGATGACATTAGAGAACTTGTAGGGTCAAAATCTAGGGAAAAAGAAATTGCAAGTGAGCCAGTTTTCAACAGCTGCTTTTTATAAGGGGGATGAGAGCTGCTGAAGGTCAAAGTGTTCACTGAAATTGCAGAGGGCTAAAGATTCAAAACTTGGAGTTCTCAATCTTCCAAGGAGGAGAAGCCAAACCAAACTCACTGCCATCAAGTCAGTTCCAACTCATAGCAACTCCCATTGGGTTTCCAAGGCTGTAAATCTTTACAGAAGCAGACTGTCTCATCTTTCTTCCAGGGAACAGCTGGCGGGTTCAAACCACCAACTTTTTTTGGTTAACAGCCATATGCTTTAACCAGTACACCCCCAAAGCTCCTTCCAAGGAGCAGAGGCCCTAGTAAAACTGCAGGTTCTCAGTTGGGCCCCTGGCTGGCTGCAATATACCAAAACTCACTGCCATTGAGTCCATTCTGACTCATAATGACCCCCATTGGGTTTCCAAGGTGGTAAATCTTTACAGAAGTAGACTGTCCCATCTTCCCTCTATAGAGCAGCTGGTGGGTGTGAAGTGCCAACTTTATGGCTACAATATAGATAAGAGCAAACCAGTGCAAGAAACTTCAAGTTAGCTCAGTCAATCCCTGATTAAATAATGATCTGACCCTGGTGACAATAGAAACAGATACATGATGGATTATTACTGGAGTTATCAGCAGTAGATTTTAAATACTAATTTATTGTTTTAAAACTTTAAAAACTAGACATAGTAATCCCATCTGCCATGAAAATTGATCAAAAAAAAAATTAAAATATCTGTGGATCAAAGAAAAACTATCACAATAGAAATTAGATTTTGGAATAAATAATAATGAAAATATGATATATAAAAATTTATAGAATGCAGCTAAAGTAGTTTTTAGGAGGAATTTCTTAGCCTTAAATCTTATATTAAAAAAGGGGGGGGGACTAAAAGTCAACTATCTGAGTTTCCATCACAAGAAGCTACAAAATTAACAGCAAATCAAAGCAAACATAGCAGAGGAAAGGAAAGTATATTAATATAATAAAGGAGATAAGCCCCAAAATCAATTATTTGTAGAATAAATGTATAATAGGGAAAATCTGCAAAGCTAAAAACATAGTGAGCCTAGAGATATCACCTTGGAAACCTAAGGAGGAGTCACTATGAGTTGGGACCAACTTGGCAGCAGTGAACCTGAACCTGATATATGTTATAATAGGAGCTCTGGTGATATAGTGGTTAAGGCATTTGGCTGCTAACCAAAAATTCAGTGGTTCAACCCCACCAGCCAGTCCACAGAAAAAAAGAGGGCAGTCTGCTTCCATAAAGATTTACAACCTTGGGAACCCAATGGGGTCACGTTAAGTCAGAATTGATGACAGATTTTGGTTTGGGGGTTATATATATTTAAAAGATGATGGGAAAATACTGTGAACAACTTTAAGCTGATAAAGTTGAAAACTTTGACTAAATGAAACATTCCTAGAACAACCAATTGCCATAGAGTTGATTCTGATCCATAGCAACCCAATGTGTATGAGAGTAGAATGGTGCTTCACAGGGATTTCAATGGCAGATTTTTTTGGAAGTAGATCACCAGATCTTTCTTCCAAGTGCCTCTGGGTTGACTTAAACCTCCTATCTTTTGGCTAACAACCTAGAGCATTCATCATTTGTACCACTCATAGACTCCTAATTGTTTACTGCAAATATATAAAAATACAATTAATTGTTCCATAATAATCTTGAGTCCTGCAACTTCCCAAGTCATTTTATAAGGTTAGCATTATGCTAATACCAAAACCAGACTGATAGATTATAAGGAAATGACAGATCAATATTCTTTAGTAATGTATATGAGAAAAATCCTTGATATTGGTAAGTCTAATCCAGCAATATATAAAAAGAATAATGCATCATAACCAAGTAGGATTTACTAAATTTGGATACTAGCTCCAGTAGCTATTTTGTAGATTCCTTAGTATCTTTTTTGTAAACAATTGTTTTACCTTCAAAAAGAAGCAATTTTACTTATTTTTTCTAAATTCCAAGGGGCTTTTTGTTTGTTTGGAAGATTTTTTTTGTTTGTTTTTTGCCTTATTGTAATGACTTCTAGTACATTGTTGAATGAAACAAGTAATAGGGTTTTGTTGCCAATATTAAGGGGGAATCATTCAATGTTTCATCACTAAGTATGGTGATAATTATAATTTATTGTACATGCTCTTTATCAATTTGAGCATGTTTCTTTCTATTCCTAGAATAGAAAGTTTTTGGAAGTTTTTATCTTGAATGAGTTTTGAATTTTGATACTTTCTTTTTTGCATCTGTTGAAATGATCATTTTCCCTGTTATTCTGTTGATATTCTGAATTAACATTTGATTGGTTTTATAATGTTGATTTAAACTTAAAAAGCTAGATATAAGTAGTAAAAAGATAACTTGAAAATTCCCTACTTTATTACAGTGCTGATTTTGCATTCCAAATCTGGGATAAATCCCACGTGGTTATGATGCATTATTCTTTTTATATATCACTGGATTAGACTTACCAATATTAAGGATGTTCCTCATATACATTCATAAAGAATATTGATATGTCATTTTCTTTTCTTATAATCTATCAGTGTGGTTTTGGTATCAGCATAATGCTGAACTTATAAAATGACTTGAGAAGTTTTTCCTCCTCTTATAAATTCTGGGAGTTCTGTATATAGAAGTCCAATGAACCCCAAACAGGATAGACCCCAAGAGAAAATCACCAAGACATATCATCAGCAAAGTCAGCAAAGACAAAGAAAGAATCCTGAAAGCAGCAAGGGAAAAACAAAAAGTTGCCTATAAGGGAAAACTAATAAGACTAAGCTTGTATTTCTTGGCAGAAACCATGCAGGTATGAAGACAATGGGATGGTATATATAAAACCCTGAAAAAAAAAATTTCCAACCAAGAATTATATACCCAGCAAAATTGTCCCTCAAATTTGATGGTGAAATTAGTACATTTCCAGACAAGCAGAAATTATTAAAACTAGAGATGCTAAAGGGAGTCCTTTGTACAGAGAACCAGCAACAGCAAACAATAAATGAACATTAACACACATGGTGGCAAAACCCAGAAACCAAACCAGTTATGGAAGTATCCAAAGTAAATACAAGATTATAAACAGGAAACCAGAGACATTGATTGACAAATGAGGACAACTATGAAGCAAAAAGAGGGAAAAAATTGTGTAGTTACAGAACATCTAAATGGTAAGGAATTCAAGACAACTGCAAGACAGCACTGACCTAAACTTGGGAAGAAAATTATAAATCCCAGGGTAACCTCAAAGAAAAATTATAAACCTTCACATCAAAATAAAAAGGAGGACGAGCACAAATATCTAGCAAATACTAAACCAATAGCAATGAAGGGAGTGATGATATGATTCATAAACAAAATGAGCTCAGCACAGAAAATTATGTGGAACAAAGAAATCAGCAACACCACAAAAAAAGCACATAACAAAATGACAACAACTAATTCATACTAGTTGATAATTACACTGAATTCAATGGATTAAATGTACCACTCAAGAGACAGAGAGTTGCAGACTGGATAAGAAAACATAACCCATCAGTATGCTTATAGAGACAAAGACAAAAAAAAGACTAAAAACCAAACACTGGAAAAAGATATATCAAGCAAATGGCAACTGTGAAAAAGCAGGAGTAGCAATATTAGTCAGTCCCAGGGATAAAGGTGAGGAGAGACAACTTAGGGACACCCAAAGAAGCAGGCCAGAAGACCAGGAGAAAGGGGATTAAAAACCAGGAAGCCAGACAGAGGAACAGTCAGCCAGGTGGGGGTGATACGAGAGGTCTCCAACAGCAGGACAAACTTGTCTGTCAGTTTGTCCTACTGTGGTGACATGTAGATGTGAGTTTTGAGGCTGAGCCTCTGGTGTTTAAAACCCAGAGAGAT
>NW_006921664.1:4768882-4770860 GCF_000298275.1 Orycteropus afer afer | reverse complement strand
AGTGTTTCGTTCTACTGTGCATGGGGTTGCTATGAGTCGGAAATGGCTTGACGGCATTTAACAACAACAACAACAACAACAGCAATATTAATTTCTGATCAAATTTATTTTAAGACAAAAAATCACCATAAGAGACAAAGAGGGACATTATATCATGATTAAATGATCAATTGAACAAGAGGACATAACCATAATAAATATCTACATACCCAGTGAAAGAGCCCCAAAATACATAATACATAACCAGACTCTAACAGAACTGAAAAGACAAATATATGACTCCATAGTCATAGTAGGAGACTTTAATACACCACTTTCAATCAAACATAGAACAACTGGAAAGAAACTCAACAAAGACTCAGAAAAACTAAACAATACAATGCACCAACTTGACCTTATAGACCTCTACAGAGCACACAACAGCACAATGCACATTGTTTTCCAGTGCACATGGAATATTTTTCCTGATAGACCATATGTTAGGCCATAGAGCAAGCCTGAATAAATTTAAAACATTAAAATACTGCAAAGTATCTTCTCAGATCATAATGCAGTAAAACTACAATAGGAAGATGAATGGGAAAAGAGCAAATATATGGAAACTGAATAACACCCTCCTTGAAAATAGGTAATAGAAGAAATAAGAAATGAAATTTAAAAATTCCTTGAATCAAACAAGAATGAAAACACAACATACCAAAATCTTTGGGACACAGCAAAAGCCATAATCAGAGGCCAATTTACAGCAATAAATTCACACATCCAAAAAGAAGAAAGAGCCAAAATCAACACCTTAACTCAACATCTCCAACAGTTAGAAAGAGAACAGCAAGAAAATCCTACAGTCATCAGAAGAAAAGAAATAATAAAGATTCAAGCAGATATAAATGAAACAGAAAATACACAACAGAAAAAATTTTAAAAAGACTAGAATTTGGTTCTTTGAAAAGATTAATAGAATTGACAAACCACTGGCAGATTTAACAAAGGAAAAGACGGAGAGAATACAAATAACACAAATAAGAAATGAAATGGATGACAACACAACAGAACCAACAGAAATTAAAAGGATAATATAAGGATATTTTGAAGAACTATACTCCAGCAAATTCAAAAATCTAGAAGTGGACAGATTTCTAGAAACATACTATTTTCCTAAACAACAGAAGCTGAGGTGGAAAATTTAAACAGACCCATAACAAAAGAAGAAATTGAACAGGTCATAAAAAAAAATACCAACAATAAAAAGCCCAGCCCCAGATGATTTCACTGGCAAATTCTACCAAACCTTCAGAGAAGACCTGACTCCAATCCTACTCAAACCATTCCAGAACATAGAAAAGGATGGAATCTTCTTGAATTCATTTTATGAAACAAGCATAACCTTGATACCAAAATCAGACAAAGATCTCATTAAAAAAAGAAAACTACAGACCAATATCTATCATGAATATTGATGCAAAAATCTTCAACAAAATTCTAGCCAATAGACTCCAACAACATATCAAAAAAATAATGCATTATGACCAAGTGGGGTTCATATCAGGTACGCAAGGATGGTTCAATATTAGAAAATCAACATCTTCCATCACATAAATAAAACAAACAAAAAGAGCCACATGATCATATCATTCGATGTAGAAGTCATTTGATAAAATCCAACACCCATTCCTGATCAAAACTCTTAGCACAATTGGAATAGAAGTAAAATTGCTCAACATAATAAAGAGCATATATGCAAAATCAACAGCCAACATTATTCTCAATGGAAAGAGACTGAAACTATTCTTCTTGCAAACAGGAACCAGACAAGGATGCCCTCTATCACCACTTCTATTCAACATTGTATTGCAAGTCCTAGGCAGGGCAGTAAGGCAAGAGAGGGAAATCAAACGCATCCAAATTGGCAAGGAAGAAGTCAAACTATCCCCGTTTGCTGATGATATGATCCTATACATAGAAAATCCCAGATACTCAG
>NW_006921664.1:4741983-4768599 GCF_000298275.1 Orycteropus afer afer | reverse complement strand
CTTGGGTTTCTGAGGCAGTATCACTATGGAAGTAGATTGCCCAACCTTCCTTCCGGGGAGTGGCTGGTAGGTTTGAACCACCAGCCATCTGGTTAGCAGTCAAATGCCTTAGGCACTATGCCACCAAAACCAAAACAGGGAGACCTTTATAAATAAAACTACAAATCACAACTCCAAGAAACCATAAGAGATCTACATAAATGGAAGAACATACCATGCTCGTGGATAATAAGATTGAACATTGTGAAAATGTCAATTCTACACAAAGCAATCTATGTGTTCAATGCAATCCCAATTCAGATCTCATCAGCATTCTTTAAGCATATGGAAAAACCAATCACAATTTTATATGGAAAGGAAAAAGACCTTGAATAAGCAAAGCACTATTGAAGAAGAACAAAGTAAGAGATCTCACACTGCCAGATCTCAAAACCTACTATACAGCCACAGTAGTCAAAACTGCCTGGACAGGCAAATAGACCAGTGGATCAGAACTGAGAACCCAGAAATAGATCCATTGACCTAAGGTTAGCTGATTTTTGACAGAAGCTGAAATTCATGAAATGAGCAAGAAATGGTCTCTTTAACAAATGGTGCTAACAAAACTGGATATTCATTTGCAGGAATAGGAAACAAGATCTGTGTCTCACACCATACACAAAAACTAACTCCTGATAGATCAAAGATTTAAATGTGAAACCTAAAACTAAAGTTCCTTAAAGGAAAAATAGGGGCTAAATTAGGGCCCTAATTTATGGCATAAATAGACTGTCAATCATAATCCCAAATGCACAAACACCTGAAGGTAAACTAGATGAGTAGGGCCTTCTAAAAGTTAAATTTTTATGTGCTTCCAAACACTTCTCCAAAAGAGTCAAAAGAGAACCTACAGACTGGGAAAAAATATTTGGCAATGGCATATCTGACAAGGGACTTATCTCTAAAATTTATAGAAAACCCTGACATCTCAACAGCAAAACGATTAACAATCCAACTCAAAAATGGGCAGAAGACACGAATAGACACTTCACCAAAGAGGATATTCAGGCAGCCAGCAAATATATGAAGAAATGCTCACAATCATTAGCCATCAGAGAGATGCAAATCAAAACAATGAGATAACATCTCACCCCAGCAGTAATGGCAAAGTTCAACAAGACACAACATATCAAATGCTGGGAAGGATGTGGAGAGATTGGGACTTTCATACACTGCTGATGGGACTGTAAAATGATACAACCACCATGGAAAACAGTATGGTATTCCTTTAAAAGCTGGAATTAGAAATACCATTTGACCCAGTAATCCCTATAGGTATATATCCTAAAGAAGTGAGAGCCAGGACAAGAACAAATATATGCACACCCATGTTCATTACAGCACTATTTACAAAAGCAAAAATATGGAAACAACCTAGGTGCCCATCAAAAGAAGAATAGATAACCAAACTATGGTACATACACACAGTGGAATACTAAGTAATCCTAAAGAATGGTGTAGAATCTGCAAAACACCGCATAACATGGATGAACTTGGAGGACATTCTGCTGATTGAAATAAGTCAGTTTCAGAAGGACAAATATAGTATCAGTTCATTATTGTAAAAAGTCAAGGTTTATATGTGGAAGGAAACTTTCTTTATTGGTTACCAGGGGTGGGAGGAGAGAGGAGGGAACATTGCCAAAAAAATAATAATAATAATAATAATAATGCATTGACCCATATCACTTTAGTTTTGTGTATTTCATTATACATAAATTATATTCAATGAAATGTATTTTAAAAAAAAAAGTATTTGTTGACCTTTGGTCTCATATGGATGGCTTTTTAATGGAGTCCTGTGCTTTGATGCTGATTTTTCTTATCTATTTATTCATTACAAATGTAATTTCCTTTACTTCACTGACTATAGTTATAATAGCTGCTTTAAGGACCCTTTCTGATAATTCCAATATCTGGGTCATCTTGAAAATAGCTAGCCTTTTCCTGATTACTTATACATTGATTAATTTTGTATAGCATCTTTATCATTATGAATGCTATGGAATAGGCTTTGAAATTTGTAGTGATATCTATATCACTAGAAGGCAGTTAAAACTGGTTAGGCTCATACTTTCATGTATGTGGTAAACAGCAGCACAGATCTCAGATCAGTTCTTTAAGCCCTGACTGCAAGTCAATCTCAGTTTGCTCTGTGTATGTATGGTTCTGGGGTCTTCCAGACACTTGGGCTTAGGCTCTACATAGAATTTGGGGATCCTGATGGTGCTAATTTCCTGAGGCTCCTTTGCCTGACTCCTCTAATCAAAAAGATACTTGGATTTCTATTGGAGTTTCAGATGCTCTACACCCCTGCTGCAGACTGTGGCATCTTCAGATCCCCAAGCTGAAGAATTCATTCCATGCCAGTCTTTTGTTTCAAAGAACAAACTTTAGTAATTCAGCTTTAAATAATTATAAACACTCTTTTTATATTATCTGGACATTGCCAACATTTCAACTCTTTTAAAGAAAAGAAACAAATTTGGTTTGGAGCATTTTTATCATATAATAAATTCCATCTATTCACTGTACTTTTATAATTAAGTTGCCTTACAAGCTAATGCAGGTTTTTGATACTCTCTGTCTTATGTACTATTCCTTGCAAATATGCTATTAAAATATAATAAACTAAAAGCAAACAAATAATATGTCACCACATTGCTAACATAAAGGAGAAAATCATATTTATCTCAGTCCAGAAGAATAGTTGATAAACTTTTATATATCATAAACATTTATGATTTTTTAAAAACTTTTACTGTATCTGGAAGTGTGAAGCAGGTATACTTCTTTGGTTATTAACTCAGCTGTATTGAGTCACTCTCTAGCTTTCTCGATGTTGGTGGAATCACTGGTGGGGATGTGGGTACAGGTCTCTGTTCATCACGAAGAGGATTTGGAGTTGGGACTAGCAGGTGTTGTCCACCTTCTGTCATTGATCCTATGGTGCAGGACCTATTGGTCAGATCCAGTGGCTGAGTGGGTTTCTTTACTTTTCCCAGTCACTTAACCTCCTCCCTTTCACAGCCTTCACAGGATCTAATACTTTATGTTCTCATTAGCTGCTTATAACTCTGGTGTTATTATTTGCATCTGCTTTACCTAGTTTCTCAACTTATCTGTTGATAGAGGGAATAAACTTGTGGACTATCAGTGTGTCACCCTCTTTCCACCCTTAGGGTTTTTAAAAAATTTTAGAAAACTAAGAATATAAGGAAACTTCTTAAATATCATAAATTAATAATAATAATTTAAGCATAATACTTAATTATAAAATATTAAAATATTTTTCTTGAAATTGATAACCAGACACTTTTATTTAATATCACACCACTTCTACTTAATCTTATAATAAAAATCCTAGCCAATGCAACAAGGCAAGAAAAATAAGTAAATATACCAGGACTGTCAAGGAAGACATAAAAATGTTCTTATTCTCAAATAACATTATTGTATAACTAAATAGTGTAAAAGAATCAAAAATTATTAACCCTAGTAAGTGAATTTAGAGAGTCACTAGGTAAAAGGTAAATATATAAAAATGAAGGGAGACAGGCCTCACCCCAGAGGCAGGAAAGGGAGGGAACACCAGGATAACAAAAGTGGCAGGATCCAGGTAGGATCCAAGTAAGGGGAAGGCGGAGAGGTTTTGAACAGCTAAGGGAGATGAACTTGTCTGTCAGTTTGTCATACTGAGGTGGCTTGCATGTTACTTCAAGGCTTGAAGCTGTGCCACCAGGATATCAAATGCCATCAGGGTTGTACTTGATGCACAGCTTTCAATGTAGCTTAAAGACTGAGACAGACTAGTAAAAAGGAAGAGGCCATCCACTTCTCAAAGAATTGGCCAGAGAAAACCTTATGAATAGCAGAGCAACACTGTCTGATACATTACTGGGCAACTTTATGAATAGCCCAGAGACACTGTCCAATACAGTGCAGGAAGACAAACCTCTTAGGTCAGAAGGCACTTAAAATATGACTGGGAAAGTGCTGCCTCATCAGAATAGAACCAAACTTAATGATATGAATAAAGTAAAGCTTTTGGGACCTCTATTTGCTGACATGGCATGAGTCAAATTGAGGAGAAATAGCTGCAAACATCCATTAATAATTGGAACCTGGAATGTATGAAGTATGAATCTAGAAAAATTGGAAGTTGTCAAAAATGAAATGGAACATATAAAGATTGATACCCTAGGTATTAATGAGCTGATATGGACCAGTTTGACCATTTTGAATCAGACAACTGTATGATCTACTATGCTGGGAACTACAATTTGAAGAGGAATCATGTGGCATTCATCATCACAAAGGATGTTTCAAGATCTGTCCTGAAGTACAGTGCAGTCAGTGACAGGATAATATCCATACATCTATAAGGAAGATCAGTTAATACTACTAATATTCAAATTTATGCACCAAAGAGCCAAAGATGAGGAAATTGAAGATTTTTATCAACTTCTGCAGTCTGAAATTGACCAAACATGCAAATGAGATGTGTCAATTATCACTGGTGACTGGAATGCAAAAGTTGGAAACAAAGAAGAATCACCAGTAGTTGGAAAAGATGGCCTTGGTGATAAAAATAGCACTGGAGATCACATGATAGCATTTTGCAAGACCAATGACTTATTCATTGCAAATACCTTTTTTCAATAACACAAATGGTGGCTATACACATAGACTTTGCCAGATGGAGTACACAGGAATCAGATTGACTACATCTGTGGCAAGAGGCAATGGAAAAGCTCAATATCTTTAGCCAAAACAAGACTAGGAGCTGATTATGGAATGGACCATCAACTGCAAATATACAACTTCAACTTGAACACAATTAAAACAAGTCCACAAGAGCCAAAATATGACATTGAATATATCCCCCCTGAATTTAGAGACCATCTAAAGAATAGATATTATTCATTGAACACCAATGACAAAAAAACAGAGGAATTGTGCGATGACATCAAGAACATTATCCATAAAGAAAACAAGAGGTCATTAAAAGGACAAGAATGCAATGGAGAGAGACTGAAACCATTCCCCTTATGAACAGGAACCAGACAAGGATGCCCTCTATCACCACTTCTATTAAACATTATATTGGAAGTCCTAGCCAGGGCAATAAGGCAAGAAAGAGAAATCAAAGACATGCAAATGTGTAAGGAAGAAGTCAAACTATCCCTATTTGCTGATGATATCATCCTATATATAGAAAATCCGAGAGACTCGGGAAAAAAAAAAAAACCTACTGGAACTAATGAGAGATTTAGCATCATGAAAGGATATAAGATCAACATCCAAAAATCAGCTGGATTCCTTTACACCAGCAAAGAGATTGCTGGAAAGGAAATAAGGAAATCAATACCATTTACAATAGCTACCAAAAAAATAAAATACTTGGGAATAAATCTTACCAGGGACACAAAAGACTTCTACAAAGAAAACTATAAAAAACTACTTCAAGAAACCATAAGAGATCTACATAAATGGAAGAACATACCATGCTCATGGATAAGAAGATTGAACATTGTGAAAATGTCAATTCTACCCAAACCAATCTATACATTCAATGCAATCCCAATCCAGATCCCATCAACATTCTTGAGGGATATGGAAAAACCAATCACTAATTTTTTATACAAAAGGACAGAGACCTTGGATAAGCAAAACACTATTGATGAAGAAGAACAAAGTAGGAGGTCTCACACTGCTGGATCTCTAAACCTACTGTAGAGCCACAGTAGTCAAAACTGCCTGGTATTTGTAAAATAACAGACACATAGACCAATGGAATAGATTTGAGAACTCAGAAATAGATCCATCAACCTATGGTCAGCTGATCTTTGACCAAGGCCTGAAATCCATTAAATGGGAAAGAAAATGTTTATTTCATAAATGGTGCTGGCAAAACTGGATATCCATTTGCAGAAAAATGAAACAAGATCTGTACCTCACACCATACACAAAAATGAACTCCAGGTGGATCTAAGACTTAAATGTGACACCTAAAACTATAAAGTTCCTCAAGGAAAAACAAGTGACAAATTTAGGGGCCCTAATATATGGCATAAATAGGCTATCAAACATAACCCAAAATGCACAAACAGCAGAAGAGAAACTAGATGAATGGAACCTTCTAAAAAATAAATTTTTATGTGCTTCCAAAGACTTCTCCAAAAGAGTCAAAAGAGAACCTACAGATTGAAAAAAAAAAATTCAGCAATGACATATCTGACAAGGGACTTATCTCTAGAACGTATAGAAAACCCCAAAACCTCAACAGCAAAACGATTAACAATTCAATTTAAAAATGGGCAGAAGACATGAATAGACACTTCACCAAAGAAGATATTCAGGCAACCAGCAAATACATGAAGAAATGCTCACAATTATTAACCATCAGAGAGATGCAAATTAAAACAATGAGATACCATCTCACCCCAGCACTAATGGCAAAATTCAACAAGACAGAAAATAAATGCTGGTGAGGATGTGGAGAGATTGGGACTCTCATACACTGCTGATGGGACTGTAAAATGGTACAACCACTGTGGAAAGCAGTATGGCAATTCCTTAAAAGCTGGAATTAGAAATACCATTTGACCCAGCCATTCCACTACTATGTATATATCCTAAAAAAGTGAGAGCCAGGACAAGAACAGACATATGCAAATCCATGTTCATCACAGCACTATGTACAATAGCCAAAAGACCTAGGTGTCCATCAGCTGAAGACTGGATAACCAAACTGTGGTACATACACACAATGGAATACTATGCAACCCTAAAGAATAATGTAGAGTCTGCAAAACACTACATAACATGGATGAACTTGAAGGACATTATGCTGAGTGAAATAAGTTAATCACAGAAGGTCAAATATTGTATTAGTCCATTACTGTAAAAAGTCAGGAAAGGTTTATATATATGGAAGGAAATTTTCTTTGTTGGTTGCCAAGGGTAGGAGGGAAAGGGAAGTAGCACAATTAGATAGGTAGAGACAAGTATTGATTTGGATGATCACTCACCAAATGTGAGTGATCAACAAGGTGGCATTGAGGAAGAGGAGGACATAAAGAGTTACATGGGAGGTACAGACAACAAGAATGAACCCTTTTGCACATACAATACTGTGTTGTCAGTGAATGCAAACATAGCTATAAGGGTGAATATATGGGTGGACAGGCTGAACTATTAGGTATGTCTATGCAGGGAAGAGTGTGCCCAAGACCATGTTTAGGGTTGGCAATGTTTCTACAAGTGTATTGCTATGTTCTGTAAGAATTCCCAGGTATACAGTAGAGCTGATAAGGGACAAATTTGTAGTCACTTCTTGGCCATAGCCAGCTACCCAGAGGGAGCGAGTAGTTGGACCTGTGGGCTCAGGACCACAGTCACAGGGGAAATGAAGCTCAATTGGCATGACACACTACACAAAACACTTTCTACATCCTACTTTGGTGAGTAGTGACTGGGACCTTGAAAGCTTGCAAGCAGCCATCTAGATGCAATGATGGGTCTCTCCTCGTCCAGAGTAAAGAAGAATGAACAAAACTAAAGAGTCATGGAAACAATTAGTTCAAGTGACTGGTACACCATGCAATCCTCAGCCTATACAACTATGAGACTAGAAGAACTAGATGGTTCCCAGCTACCACTATTAGCTACTCAGAGGGGGATCTCTGTAGGAGATCCTGGATAGAATGGGAGAACGATGTGGAACAAAACTCAAAATCATTTGGGAATAAAAAAAAAAAGGAAGGAGATTTGCTGTTCTGATAGAGCCTGGTGGAACCCCTGAGACTATGGCCCCTAGCTGCCCTTCAGGTCTGGAATTGAGCCCACTCCTGTGGCTTCCAGCCAAACAAAAGACAGGCATATGAGCTGAACATTTACACTAGGTAGATACACTCCTTGGAGAGAATAATCATGGGAGAATAGAAGGGTTGTGTATGCACAGGGAGAGCCTAGGTGGCAGGAGTCCATGGAGGGAAGAGGAAACTATGGGGAGGAAGTGGGAAGAGAACTGTTGCATTATGGGAAATTTCAGTCAATGTCATGAGACAAAGTGTATGTGAATTGCTGTATGGAAATTGAACTTGCTCTGTAAACTTTCACCCAAATCACAATTTAAAAAAAAAAAAAGACCAGATAAGAAGAAAAGACCACAATGGATGTCAGGAGAGACTCTGAAATTTGCCCTTGAATGGAGAGTAGCTAAAGCAAATCGAAGAAATGACAAGATAAAAGAGTTAAACAGAAGGTTTCAAAGAGCAGCTCAGGGAGACAAAGCCAATTACTATAATGAAGTGCAAAGACCTGGAGTTAGAAAACCAAAAGGGAAGAACAAACTAGACATTTCTCAAGCTGAAAGAACTGAGGAAAAAATTAAGCCTCAAGTTGCAGTATTGAAAGATTCTATGGGCAAAATATTGAATGATGCAGGAAGCATCAAAAGAAGAGGGAAGGAATACACAGTCACTGTACCAAATTTCAGGATTGATCAAGAACCATCCATTTATCAAGAACCAATGGTACTGAAGGAAGAAGTCAAAGCTGCACTGAAGAAATTGGTGAAGAAAAAGGCTCCAGAATTGACAAAATACCCATTGAGATGTTTCAACAAATGGATGCCTCTCTGGAGGTATTCACTTGGCTATGCCAAGAGATTTGGAAGACAGCTACCTGGCCAACTGACTGGAAGAGGTCCATATTTGTACCCATTCCAAAGAAAGGTGATCCCACAAAATGTGGAAATTATCAAAGAGATAATGGAAGAGATAATGGCCAGACTCTCTGTCTCACCTACTTTGGTCATGTTGTCAGAAGGGACCATTCCCTGGAGAAGGATGTCATGCCTGGTAAGGTGGAGGGTCAGTGAAAGAGGGGAAGGCCCTCAATGAGATGGATTGACACAGTGGCTACAGCAATGGGCTGAAGTATAGCAAGGATTGTGGAGCCCGCACAGGACCGGGCAGTGTTTCATTCTGTTGTGCATAGGGTCGCTATGAGTTGGTGATGACTCAGTGGCACCTAACAACAATATAAAAACTAATTGTATTTCCACATACTAATAGAAAAATAAATCTAAAATGCCTTTTTACAACAGCATCAAAAAACATCACATATTTAGGAATAAATCTAACAAAAGTTGAGGGAAATTTCTACATTGAACATTATGCAACAATTGTTGTTAGTTACTGCCAAGTCAATTTTGACTCATGGCAACTCCACATATACAGAGTACAACTACTCCATAGGGGTTTTCAAGGCTGTGCCCTGTCAGAAGGAAAATACCAGACCTGTCTTCCTAGGCATTCCTGGATGAGTTTGAACTGCCAACCCTTCAGCTGGTAGTCGAATGCTTAGCCATTTGTGCCACCAAGGGACTCTTCCATACAACATTAGTGAAAGAAATTAAGAGCAGCTTAAATAAATGGAGAGATGTTTCAAGTATTTATGTTCAAAAACTCAGTATTGTTAAGGTGTTGATACTCCCAAAAATTGATCTGTAGATTTAGTGAAACCCCACTCAAAATCCCAGATATTTGAAATATAAATTTATAAGCTAATTCTGAAATGTATATAGAAATGCAAAAGGTCAGGAGTAGTCAAGACAGTTTTGAAAAAGAAAAAAAAAAAAAAGGACTTACACTAACAAATATCAAGGCAAATATAAAACTATAAATGTTAAGATAGTGTGACATTGGTACAGAATAGACAAATCACCAGGTGACTAGATTGAAGTATCCAAAAATAAAACAAAACAAACTCACTACCATGGAGTTGATTCTGATTCATCGTGACCTCCACTGGGTTTCCAAGGCTGTAAATCTCATGGAAGCAGATGGCTCAATCTTTCTTCCACAGAGCAACTGGTGGGATTGAGCTGCATACCATCTGGTTAGCAGCCAAATGCCTTAACCACTACACCACTAGAGCTCCTATCCAAAAACAGACCAACACAGATATCATCATTCTGTCATGTACTGCAATCTAGTAAGGAAGCCAAACTCATTGCCATTGAGTTGGTTATGACTCATACAGATCCCATGTGTTACAAAGTAGAATTGGGCTCCCTAGGGTTTTCTTAGGAGCTCTGGTAGCATAGTGCCTAAGGCACTTGACTGATAACCAGAAGGCTGGTGATTCAAACCCACCAGCCACTCCTCGGAAGGAAGATGGGGCAATCTACTTCCGCAGTGATACTGCCTCAGAAACCCAAGGAGGGGTCACTATGAGTCTGATCCATCTAAACGGCACATAACAACAACAACAACCAGCAGGGTTTTCTTGGCTGTAATCTTTATGGAAGCAAACTGCCAAGTTTCTTCCATGGTGCCACTGAGTGTGTTCTCACCAGCCATCTTTAGGTTTGAGTTTAGCAAAAATCGTTTGTGCCACCCAGGGATGAAGGATGATAGTCTTTTCAAAACTTTGTTCTGGGTCAATTTGCTATCAGTATAGAAAGCAAACAAATCTTAAATGTGAATTCTCAAAATACATAAAAATCTATCCTAAATAGATCATAAATCTAAATGTGAAAGATAAAACAATATTCTAATTCAGAAGAAAACATTGGATAATATCTTTATGACCTTGCGAAAGCCAAAAAAATCTTTTTTTTTTTTTTTTTTCTCCTCCAAGCTTTGGTTACTCAAACTTTGATTTCTGCACGGTTATAATTTTTGTTTGCACATAACCAATTGAAACCAACTAGTTGCCATTGAGTTGACTCTAACTCATGACGGACCATGTGTATCAGAGTAGATCTGTGCTCCATAGAGTTTTCTTTCTTTCTTTTTTAAAATTAACTTTTTATTGTAATTTGAGTGAAAGTTTACAGAGTAAACTGATTTTTCTGTTCAAAACATCATACACTTTTTGTTTCATGACATTGATTGCAATCCACATAGTGTAACAGCACTTTTCCCACTTTCTCCTTGTGGTTACCATTTCCCTTTGTCCTTTCCAATCCATTCCTACCTTCTGAGCTTTATCCTGGGTAAATGATACCTTTTTGATCTCTTGTGATTGGTTGTTCTAAGGAGTAAATACCTACCTGGTGTAATTATTCACCTCACGGGCCTATCTATTATTTGGCTGAAAGTTGAGCTATGGGAGTGAGTTCAGTTCCAGCCTTGAAGGGTGTCTAAGGGCCATAGTCTTATGGGTTCCACCAGTCTCTCTCAGACCAGTAAGCTTGTCTTTTTTTACTATTGTTATTATTTTGAGTTCTGTTCCACATTTTCCTCCCACTCTATCCAAGATCTCCTATTATGAACCTTTGCAGAGTGGTTGGCAGTGGTAGCTGGGCACCATATAGTTCTTCTGGTCTTGGGGACATGGAAACCAAGGTTCCCATGGTATACTAGTCCTTTGTACTAGTTGTTCCATGCATATTTGGTTCTTTTCACTGTTCTTCGCTCTGGACAAGGAGAGACCAGTAGTTGCACATTAGTTGCCCATTTGCAAGCTTTTAAGACCCCAGTTTTTACTCACCAAAGTAGATGTAGAACAATGTCTTTGTGCACTATGTTATGCCAATTGACTTTGATGTCCTCTACAACTATCATCCTGAGCCCACAGGCCCAGTGACCCACTCTCTAAAGTTGTTTGGGTATGGCTAAGAAGTTTTCATAATATTGTCCCCTGTTAGTCTACTGTATATGTGAAGACTTTTTGTAGTACATACAAATATGTAGGTAGAAATATCCTCTGCCAAACCTATATATGGTGATGGATATAGTCTCTTTTGCCTAACCATACCTGATCATTGAATGACATTAAATTTAAGAACATCTGTTTATCAAAACGATATATAGAAAGCAGAAAAAGGAGAGCCACAGTGCTGAGCAATATCTAAGTGACGAATATATAAACCACACCTGTAAATCAGAAAGAAAAGGACAGAAACCAACAAAAATAGACCAAAGACATGAACAGGCACTTCATAAAGGAAAATATCCAAATGCCAATAGACATATGAAAAAGTGTTCCACTTCCAGGAATGAAAATTAAAAGTACATTGTTATTCCACTGTACATCCACCAGAATGGCTAAAATGGAGAAGCTCAGCAATAACTAAAGTTGGTGAAATGTACATCAAAGGAGATATCCCACATGTGCTGATAAGAGGGAGGATGGAAGAGAGACATCAATTAGAGGGAAACTGCAGCAGCCAGGAGGGAAATGAATCTTGGACCAGGCTGGTAGCAGCAAAGATGGAAAAAGGTAGATGAAGATATATCCTCTGAATATCCCCAGTTTATCACTCTACAGTGCACTTAAGTAGGGCTCTACCATGAGAGGAACTTCAAACAATGCAGGGAAGCTAAGGCAGGTAGTGCTGGCTGGGAGTCAGTGTTAGATCCTAATCACCAAAACTGTACCCTAAAAATAAACAAAGCATTGTCTTTACAATTTAAAGAGTCAAACATGAGCATAAACTCACAACAGTCAGACTTCAGCCCAAGTATTTTGGATATGCCTCTAGATGTCATATAAAGCTACGTTGTTTACCAAAGTGATCACAATTAATCATCCCAACAACATTCTGTGTAAAGAAGAATGAGATTTTTTTGGCCAAGGAAATTTCCAAGCTCTGATTGAGGGGGCAAAGCAAGCAGGCGTAGTTACGGTAAATGTCCATGCCCTACAGATAAACGAGGGTATCTGGACCGAGGTCAAGGATCCCCAGAAGATAAACAAAACTATGAAAAGATTACTGTGATCAGCTAGTCCTAAAGAGTTTTAACCAAACTAATTAGTTTGAAATAGCTTTGTCTGATTGATTAGAAATAGACAATTTAATCAGAAATTAAATTGCACTTTTGACCTGGACAAGATAAACACAATGCCATAAATACAAAAACTTATGGAAGCAAAGCATTCTCTAGAAGTACAAAGCTGCTACTGGTGGTGAGAGTGTGATAAGCCCTCACTCCAGTCCCAGCTGCACTGTCCCACCTAAAGATGATAGTTGGAAAAAGATGTTTGAAGTTTCCCAATGTAGACAACTATTATCTAAACACCAAATCAACCCTTTATTAGATAAACCAGCTGACAAACACTTTTGTGAAAGGAACTCATGGATGGGATACCAACAGAAAAATATAGGGGCACTACTCCAGTTGAAAGGAGCTCTGGTGGTGTGCCTAAGGCATTTGTCTGCTAACCAGAAGGTTGGTAGTTCAAACCACCAGCCACTCTGTGGAAAGAATACTGGGCAATCTACTTCTATAAAGATTTACCACCTCAGAAACCCAATGGGGGTCACTATGAGTTGGAGTTGACTCAATAGCAGTGAGGTTTTTTTGTTGTTGTTGTTAATTATTCCAGTTGATGTGGGTTTGGGAGATTCAGGGACACTATTTCTTGTTCCTGAGGTGGTACCTGAGGCTCATCAACCAAACCTAAGATTCAGAGACACACAATTAGATATCCACTGTGTTAAATCATTCCTGGTACTGGTCTGTTAGCATCATTTTGCAGCCACTGAGGAAATAAGGTAGAAGTGGGGGTTTTGAAAACAGCAGTAAAACCTAATACCTGAGCCAGGACACACTCTTTGAAATTCATCCCTAATTTCTCTTAGAGAAATAGAGTGTGCTGGGTGAAGACTTTGCTTGGTGAACCCATCCATGGGGTCAGTAGTGTACTAGAGCTGGCTCATACGAACCAATCATATTGCATTTCATCCCAATTCCATTTCAATGATATCAAGCATGGTAGAAGTATTTACACCAATTGTCAAATGCTGCAAATCAGGCTTTTCTAGAAAACAAACAAAAAGCCAAACCCATCAGCCACTCCTTGGAAGGAAGACTGGGCAATCTACTTCCATAGAGATACCATCTTAGAAACCCAAGGAGGTGTCACTATGAGTCGGAATCGACTCGACAGCAGTGAGTTTGGTTTTGGACTGTCATTGATTTTGACTCATAATGACCCTATAGGACAAGGGAGAACTGCCGCCCATTGGGTTTCCAAGGCTGTAAATCTTTACAGAAACAAACTGCCTCCTCTTTCTCCCACACAGTGGATGGTGGGTTCTAACCACTGATCTTTTAGTGCTACCAGAGCTCTTTCTTCTCAAAAAAAACTATTGTTAGACATTTACCATGCCCCACTTCATGATGTTCTGGCACTGGTAGTGCCTCTTTCTTTGACTGCAGTTTGTTAAGCTAAAGGACATACACCAGAAGTTATATCCTATAGGGCTGATAACAAAATTAAAGGTGGAGCTAGAGTCAGGGGAGAACAGATTGATATCAGAGTATTTCTAAGCATGCAGTCTTGAGAAGAACAGAAACCAAGTACAGATAAAACCAAAGAATAGGCAAAGAGGAAGTTCTAGGAGCGAGGAAAGACAAAAATCAGAAATGGTGGAACAGGCAGATAGGGAATGATCTACAGAATTTCAGAGATGTTATGTGGTTGTCCTTGGTAATGTCTATACAACTGGCCAATTTTATCTTTTAAATTGGAAAAATAGAGACAATGAGGACTAAGTAATAGAAATGGCCAAACCCTGGACCCTTCCTCATTTAGCAGAAATTTCATGTCACCCTAACTGCAATCTCATTCTTTCAGGTATGGGGGGTGACTAGTAGTAGCACCCCATCATTTTCTCCATTAGTTTTGTCTTATAGGAAGTAAATGTGTATGCCTCAGTGGCAAATCTCAAGTCATGGCAGATTTTTAATCTAACTTTCTCAGCTTTTTTCACTGTTTTGGATTATTAGCCTGAAAATTAAATATATATATATATGTATATATATATATATATATATATATATAAACAAAAGCAAATTGTTAAAGTTAAAAATATCAGGAAAGATCAATAGAGTTTTTGTCGTATTATTAATGCCTTTATTTTGCCATTTTGTAATAACTGAATTACTGTGTTTAGGCTGTTGTGTTATAAAATGATTACTACAGCAATGCCATGATTAATTAGCTAATCTCTCTGAAAATGTTCAGCAATTTTGTTTTGTTAATTTAAACACAGAACTGGGGCAGTGAAGATATTATGAGATATTATGTATCTTATAAAAACTATGGTAAACATTTAGACCACTAACTGCCTCCACTCTCGACTAAAAGAACATTACATTTAAGGGAGGCATTTATGGGTGGGTATAACTTGTATTTGTGAGAAAAGCATTCAGGCAGCAATAATATAACACAAGTACAGCAATTTACAGCAGGATTAAAAGGGGGTGTTTATGTATATCCCCTTATAATGTAGAACAGTAGAATAGTAAATCCCTAGTGACAGGTAGCAATAAGCTTTCAAACCCAGATAATATAACCAAAAGAAATTTTGAGTAGAAAGGAACATTTGTATATCTACCCAAGTGCCCATAGACATGTATTTAGATATGGAGGATAGATAATCTGCTTAGATGTCTGCTTAATTAAGCAATCTTGATTCAATAATCAATTCTATTTTTTTTTTTCCAGTCACTGCATTCATTCATGTTCAGCTGTCTCTTAAAGATGCCTTGGGCACATACTATAATTTTCTGGTCACTTTTAGTTATAAATAATCCAGTGAAGTCTACTTTCATATTCTGCTTAAATCACTTCTCTTCCAATCCACCACAGACCAAGATTTTGGTTTGAGGGTCTTAGAATGGAAAGAAAGTCAAGTTCACTCTTATACCCCTTCTTCTACTCTAGCATGTTGGAGCATAATGGAATCATAGGAGGGTTCAGGGGATCCCTCTCACCTTTTCACTGAAAGACTAGTGGTTTCACTGTTGGGGGCTAAGATGAGGAAAAAAAGAGGCAGAAATTTTCTTAATGGACCATGTAATATTGCGGGGAAGAAGGTGTATGGTTCCAACTAGCCAATGTCTTTAGATATAAGATGCTATTCAAATTAATAAGTGAACTTAGCAGGATCATGAGATAAAACGTCAATATATGAAAATTAATTGTATTTTAAATTAAATATACTGTGACCCAAGTTTTCCTATGAGCACACAAGTGCCAAATCTGAGGCCACACAGAATCCTGTTACATATATGTTCATATAGAGATACCCTTTCAAATATATATACTCCTTGGGAGCTCTGGTGACATAGTGTTTAAGGCATTTGACTCCTAACTAGAAGCCTCGTGGTTCAAACACACCAGCCACTCCTTGGAAAGAAGACTGAGCAATCTACTTCTGCAGAGATACCATCTCGGAAACCCAAGGAGGGGTCACTATGAGCTGGGATTGACTCGACAACAGTTTGGTTTTGGGTTTTTTTTGCCTGTGAAAGCATTTAAAGATGTATACAATTCACTGCCATCAAGTTGGATCTGACTCATAGCAACCCCTCCTTGGGTTTTCCAGGCAGTGTCACTATGGATGTAGACTGCCCAATCTTCCTTCTGAGGAGTGGCTAGTGGGTGAACCATGAGCCTTCTGGTTAGCAGTCAAATGCCTTAGACACTATGCCACCAGAGCTGCTACAATTCAGCAAAATAAAGAAATTCAAAAATAGGGGAGAAAAATGAAGCTAGAGAAATTTTTTAGTAGAAAAAATAGATGAAATAAATTTAGTGCATAACTGCATATCAGAAGTCTAGCACACCTTCTAGAAGGTTGCTAAGGATGACCAGGGAGGAAGTCACAATGCACGTTTATAGAATTAAAGCCCTTCCTTCTGACTTCAGAGGAGGGTCATCCATGTAGCACTCAGCCTGGAGGACATATTTTAGTATTTTTATACAGATGTTTTTGATTTGTAACTAACTTTATTTAGAATTTTTTCAAGTACATTTGTTAATCAGTGAGATGTCTTTGATTTTCTTTCAGTAGTGTTATTCAGGTTTTATCAAAGATGTCTTATCCTCAGAGAATAATTTAAGGTGTTGTCCTTATTTTTACTTTCTTGAAAAGTTTGTATAATATTGAAGTTTTGGTAAATTTTACTTATAAAATCATCTGATTACAAGATGTTTGGTTATCAATTTGGTTCTTTAATGGTTATTGATTTAGGCAGGTTTTCTATTTTCTGTTGTGAGTCAACTTTTAAACTAGTTTTGTTCTAAAAAGATATCTATTACATGTTTTCTGTTTATTTTTAAAAAGTTTTTCACAAAGTATACACAAAATAGGCACAAAATGTAGAGGCTGTTCCATACTGTATAGTATGGTTGATGTATATATCAATAGTGACTTTTTATATCTCTACTATATCTCTTTTTATTAATCTAATGCTTGGTTTATAATTATAATTTATAAACTATAAGTCTGAAAAAAGGCCCTGAAAGTTTGTAGAAGGTAAACACTCTAACTCTTTGCATATTTGAAACTATTTTTGTTTGTAGTTCACTCTTGAATGAGAGCTTAGTAGGTATAAAATTGACAGTTATTTTTCCTCAGCACTTTGAACTATAACTGAACACAAAATACCAGTTTCTCAAACTTAGGTCTACATAATACCAGTCTACCACATGTTACCACACACATACAGACAGACACACATACAAACATAAATGGAGGTACCATAGTCAAAGACACACTGCATACTATCTTGCAGATTCACAATGCAATTTAATTTATATAATTAAAGCCGTTAGGTGATCTAACAGTTGTTGTTGCTGTTACTGTTGTTAGGTGCCATCAAGTCAACTCTGACTCATAAAGACCCTAGGTGCAACAGTAAAGAAGATATTTAACCTCATGCTTCTCATAAGAACTCTTTTTTCTTAGAACTGTCAACATCGCATAAGAACCAGTTTTGGAGATGCTTTTCAACACTGTCAACAAATAGCTCTGCATACTTGTTCAGAAGGTATCCTCATCCTGCTTTTACTTACCTTAATTTAAATCATTGTGTTCAGTTTCTATTACTGCATAACAAATTACCAAAGATTTATCAGCTTAAATCATGTCATAGTTTCTGTAGGTCAAAGGTGTGGGCACACTATAGCTGGTTCTCTACTCAGGGTCTTTGTTGTTGTTAGCTACTGTCAAGTTAGCTCCAACTCATCATGGCAACTCCATGTGCAACAGAATGAAACATTTCCCAGTCCTGTTCCATCTTCATAATCATTGATATGCTTGAGTCCGTTGCTGCGGCCACTGTGTATTTTGAGTGCCTTCCAACCTAGAGGTCTCATCTTCCAGCAATATATCAGACAATGTCCTCTTGTGATCTACAGAGTTTTCATTTGCAGAAGTAGATTACCAGGCATTTCTTCCTAGTCTGTCTTACTCTGGAAGTTTTGCTGAAAATTTATCTACCCTTATTGTTGTTGTTATGTGCCGTCGAGTCGAGTCGAACCCGATTCATAGCGACCCCTCCTTGGGTTTCCGAGGCAGTATCACTACAGAAGTAGATTGCCCCATCTTCCTCCCGAGGAGTAGCTGGTGGGTTTGAACCGCCAGCCTTCCAGTTAGCAGTCAAGTGACTTAGCCACTATGCTACCAGAGCTCCCTTATCTACCCTAGGCGACCATATTGGTTCCCAGCATCATTACATGGTTCCCAGCATCATAGCAACACACAAGCCACCACAGTACAACAAACTGGCAATGGGTAGTGAGCTCAGAGTCCAAAAGGCTGAATTCAAAGTGTTGGACAAGCTTGCTTTCTCACTTAGATGCTTGAGTTGGAAGGATGTGATTTGCCAGATCATTCAGTTTGTTGCCAGAATTTAGATCCTTGCCACTTGCTGGTTGGAGGTCACCCTCAGCTCCTAGAGGTTGTATTCAGACCCTTGCCACGTGGGCCTCTCCAGCATCAAAGCCAATGATGGAGAATGTCCCTTTCTTATAATCCCTCTCACACTTTCAATATCTCTGATTTCTGAAGGGCCCAGTCCTTATTAAGGGCTCACCTGATTAGGTCAGCCCCACCCAGATAATCTCCATTTTGATTAGTAACCTAATCATAGGAGTGATATCTACCATCTTCACAGCCCCTCCTATGCTTGAGGGAAGGAGATTGCAGGGAGTGTAGCCAGATGACAGGAATCTTGAAGGCCATCTCATTCTGCCTACCACAATTGTTACTCTTTACTGCCAGCCTGCACCCAAATAAAGGACACTGCTGAAAATTTCACTTTAATTTTTTTTATGAAATATCCATCACTAAAATACAATACTTAGATTTTTCTGCCACAAAAATACTAGGCACTAAATGTGCATCCCAGTATTCATAACAAGTGTGTTTCAGATCACCACAAACCTAGACTTTATTCTACTTTCACTGATACAGAGTGAAATTACCTCAGGAAGCCACAATTCATTCATTGACTCATTTATCAATGTGTTTGGTGTTAACATAATGTGTGATTTCTGTGCAGAGCTTTACAGAAAACTGATACTATATGTGCATCCTCACAAACTACAATAAACGATGCAGTAAAAACTATAGAGGAGATATTGAAGCAGAATAAAGAATTGTCAGAAAAGGCTTCACAAAGAAATTTTACATGAATAAGGTTTTGAAGGATGAGTAGGAGTTTAGCATGAAAAGAAAGTAGAAAGAAACGTTCTATGAAAATAAAATCTGAAAATGTGAGAAAGTATTCAGGGAACAAGGGTAATAAATAAAGCTAGGAAGGAAGGTGGGAACCACACATGCCATTCAGGAATTTAGATTTCATCCTGTACAACAAATTGTGGTCTCCTTGATTCCCAGTCTAGAAATCTAATCCCATAAGGTGGCAGTGGTGGTTCAGTGATGGAATTTCCACCTTCCATGTGAGAGACCTGGGTTCAGTTCCTAGCCAGTGCACCACCCATCTGTCAGTGGTAGATTCAGTGTTGTTATAATGCTGCACAAGTTTCAGCGAAGCTTTCAGACTAAGACAGACTAGAAAGAAAGGCTTGGTGATCTACTTCTGAAAACCCTGTGGATCCTAACAGTTTGATCTGAAACCGATTATGGGGATGGTGTAGGACCAGGCAGCATTTTGTTCCATTGTGTGTGAGTTGTCATGAGTTGAGGGCCAATTTGAGGACAACTAAAAACTACCTTTGAACTCCATGCCCACTTTGTAAGTGTTTAAGTAAAATCATCTCCAGGAGCAAAAATAGGTATAGGTGTTTTTGTTGTTAGGTACTATCAATTTTGACTCATAGTGACCCCATGTAACAAGGTAGAACTGCCCTATAGGATTTTCTAGACTGTAAAATTTATGGGAGCAGATCATCAGATCTTTCTCCCATGAAACCATTAGGTAAGTTTGAACTACCACTTTTGTTTCACAGCCAAGCACTTAACCATTGTGCCACCAGGCTCCTTATAGGTAGTGGTAGAGATAGAGACACAAGTACAGGTACATATATAGAGTATGTTGTTGTTGTTATGTGCCGTCAAGTCAGACCCGACTCATAGTGACCCCTCCTTGGATTTCCAAGGCAGTATCACTATGGAAGTAGATTACCCCATCTTCCTTCTGAGAAGTGGCTGGTGAGTTTGAACTGCCAGCCTTCTGGTTAGCAGTCAAGTGCCTTAGTCACTACGCTACCAGAGCTCCCTATAGAGAGTATATATGTGTGTAATATATCCTTTTATATTTTATATATTTTGTGCTCAATATGTATTTATACACACTTAACACATTTATATACACAATTAGAGCTTGCTTCCCATTCTGCTAAACAACAAGTAAATCTCATGCCTAACTTTCTTATGGCAGTGCCTGTAAATAAAATCAATAATATTCTATTCTGTAGTTGAGGATTCTCAGAGCCGATATGGAGACTGTGGAGGCCTGGACAAGATCCAATTTCTTAGCTCTGTGCACAAGAAGAAATACAACCTTCCCAAGAGTTTACATAAAATTTGCAAGAGGAAGCTTTACTGTTCAAAGCTACTAAAAGTCTGTACAGTGACAAGGCTCATGTCTGAGGATGCATACTGTATCTGGCATCTCCTTCCTAGGACAGAGTCGAGTTCCACACTGCTTAGCAGGAGCAGCTATTCTCCTATGCCCAGACTAAAGGCCACCACTTCTTAATAGAGTACCCTGGTATGTTCTAGTGAGAAAAAAAAAAAAAAAAAAATTGTTCTTGATTCAGTATATGGCTCTACTAATGAAGTCACTTGTCTACTGTTATCCTTGACTTTAGACAGCATAAATTTTGAGTGTCATTTTTAAACTCAATGAATAGTGCCACCTGAGCTAAAAGTCATGTACCGTGTAAGCTTCTAAGGAAAAGTAGCTGCAGTTTGAATGCTCCATTTACTCCTTTCCTGCTCCTCCTCCTCCTTCTCCTCAGAAAACTTTTGTATAGGAAGCACTAACCTTGGTCCATTAAACTTTCATTAGTAGAAATAATGGTATTGGCTGAATGATACCAGGCAGCCTCTTGTGAACCAAGCTGGTGTTTTATCTTTGCTCTTATGTCTGGAGAGGCAAGATTCGATGCCCACTCTAACTGCATATCATGCCCTATGTCACATAACAGTTGATGTTCTCTTACCTCACATAATGAGCAATCTAATCTCAACTTCTAATTGTTGTTGCTGCCTTACTTCTAAATAGCCTCTTACCTCAAAATGACCCAAAACACATCGACCATTCCTCCCATTTTTCAATTAATTCTTAACCTTTCCTGATTTCTTTCTCGACCTTTATGAATGGGCATAAATGAATCACTGTACTTCCACTCTCTCAGACTGGAGTCATCTTTTCTCATATCCCTCCCTAAACACCTAAGTCAAAATATTTTCCAAATCATTTTGAACATGTCTCTAAAATGTCTCACAACCATTTTTCTTTTTCCTTTTTGTTTATGACATCACCCTAACATTGACATCCTATTGCATTAGCTACAGTCAGGCAATAATATGTGGCATTGTTTACTCTGCCACAACCAGTAAAGACTTTTCTACATAAGGCACAATCTTCTCTTTCTGCCCAAGAGCTACTATTATCATGGATGACTTCAGGGTCCAAATGGGTGACCCATCAGGTGCTGTAGTTTCCTTGACCTCCTGAGTCTTGTGGACCTTCACTTCTATTCATCACCAGTTATTCATTCCAGCGCTGCTGTCCTGGATCTTGTTACTCACTAAAATTATAAAGCTCACTCTACACAATCCTCTATTCTTCCAAATCCAACTCCCAATTTTCATCACTCCTGTTCCTTGACCACAGTGGGACATTCAGTCACTCAGCCTCCCTCTTCACTGCTAGCTATCCATTCTCCCAGTGCCTTCATCCCATCTTTGCTTGTCCTTGCTGCCTTGCCTTTCTATAAAGTTTCTCTGGCAAAACCTCAGCAGTGGGTAATTCCAAATGTCCATTTTCACTACACCCACTCAGCACTTCTAGATAAGTCACACAATCAAGTTGATTGGTGGTATGGTGAAGCCTTGGTGCATATGTCTAGAATTGGCTCACTTTCACTTTCACCATAAAAGCTCTTTCAGATTTTCACCCCTTTCCTGAGTTCCTCCCACATAGCCACCATTTTCATGCTCTGAAAATGATCTTAGTCCCTACATCACAGAGAAAAAACAGACCAACTCACTGTTATCATGTCAACTCTGATTTATATTGACCCTAAAACACAGAGTTGAACTGCACCATAGGTCTTTCAAGGCTGTAAATCTTTACAGAAGCAGACTGCCTCATCTTTCCCTTCAGAGTGGCTGCTGGGTTCAAACTACCACCGTTTTGGTTAGCAGTCAAATGCTTTAATCATTATGCCACCAAAGCTCCTCTCACAGACAATAAGGAGACCATAAATGAGGAAATTCCTCAGCATCTGCTTCTCCCTCCTACTTCCATCTTCCCTGAATCTGTGTCCATTCTTATCTCTTCCCTTCCATCTCAGTTGAATTATCATATCTCACTCTGGTGGCTCAGTGCCTAAGGCACTTGACTGCTAACCAGAAGGCTGGCAGTTCAAACCTACCAGCCACTCCTCAGAAGAAAGGTTGGGCAATCTACTTCTGTAGTGATACCGGCTCAGAAACCGAAGTTGGATCTGACTTGATGGCACATGACAACAACAACAACAACATCCTTTCTATGGCAAATCCTGCTCATTTTCACCACATAAGGTTTCTACCCACCTTCTCAAGGATCTCCCACTATCCTTTCTTCTCCCCAGCTTTACCCCTACCATGCTGCTGTCTTTCTCTTCACATTTATACCTATTCATCTCTCTCCCATCTTCAAAACTGTGAACAACAATTAAATTTAAAAAAAATAAAATAAAAAACCTCACTGCCACTGAGTTGATTCCAACTCATAGTGACGCCCTTTGGGTTTCCAAGGTGGTAAATCTTTACAGAAGTAGATTGCCCAGTCTTCCTTCCACAGAATGGCTGGTGGGTTTGAACCACCAACCTTCTGATTAGCATTCAAACGCTGTAGGCACTAACCCACCAGAGCGCCTTTAAACAATAATACTTTCTACTAATACTTCCTCACTCCTTCCTTTCATACTCAAGCTTGTAAGGGGGTTCAAGTCATTTTCCTTTACTTTATGTTTGTTTGTTTGTTTGTTTGTTTTCATGTTCTTAGCTGTCTTGTCCATGATAAGGCTTTCACCAAGATCACACATGAATGTTGAGGCTAAATCAAGTTTCAGTTTTGATTGTACTTGAATTCTTTGCAACACCTTAGTTCTTTCTTGAAACTGTATTTTCTCCTTTTATTATATCACCCTCTTTTTGTTTTCCTATAATGCCAATCTTCTTCAAGAGCTGCATGCTGTCTAGTTGTCCATCAAAAGTTGATAAATCCTAAAGTTCTTCCTTTGACTACCTTCTCTCTTCACGCTGTACCCTGTGCTGGGTGAGCTCATTTACCCCCAGAAGTACCCTCCACCACTCCCCCATATGCTGCCTGCCTTCAGAATCTCTGTTCTGAGCACATACCAGGTACCTAGCTCTTTCTGAACATCTCTTTGACCTTCCCATGTCATTTCACATTTACCAAGTTTAAAAATAAACTCATCCCAAACCTGCTCCACCCTTTGTACATGAAAATAGATTTATCATTCAGTCTTTGGAATCTGTGACCTATTTGTCTCCCACACCACCCATGACTCTCCCTGACATCTAAAAAGTCCACACATCCTTAGATTTCCAGTGGCGTAGTGCCTAAAGCATTTGACTGCTAACCAGAAGGCTGTCAATTCAAACCACCAGCCACTCCTTGGAAGGAATATTGGGCAATCTACTTCCATAAAGATACTGTCTCCTAAACCCAACTCCTGGGAGCTCTGGTAGCATAGTGGCTAAGACACTTGCCTGCTAACCAGACGGCTGGCGGTTCAAACCCACCAGCCACTCCTCGGAAGGAATGTTGGGCAATCCTACTTCCGTAGTGATACTGCCTCGGAAACCCAAGGAGGGGTCGCTATGAGTCGGGGCCGACTCGACGGCACATAACAACAACAACAACAACAACAAACCCAACTCCTAAACATCCTTAGATTTCCAGTGGCGTAGTGCCTAAAGCATTTGACTGCTAACCAGAAGGCTGGCAGTTCAAACCACCAGCCACTCCTTGGAAGGAATATTGGGCAATCTACTTCCATAGAGATACTGTCTCCTAAACTCAGTCAGAACTGACTCGAGGGCAATGAATATATTTTTTTTTAACACTACCTAAAATCTGCCACCCTTTCTTCACTGCATGCTTGCAGGCTGTTTGCGGTCTGAATCCTACTTATCTATCAGGTTTCATCTCATAATACAAATTTCCCATGTACTGAGCTACCTGCAGTTTCCAAAGGAACCCATGCACTTTGTGAACTTTAGCCCCTTGTGCAAAGTGGCCTCTGTGCTGCTCCGAACATTCTTCTAACCCCTTCCTTATCTGTTAAGGCTTAGTTCAGGTATCATATCTTCTGGGATATCATCTTGTTCCTCCATACTAATATGACTTCTCTTTCTACCTGTCCATCAGGCTGATTATGTTGGGCCCCATATTATAGTACTTACCATACAGTCATTTTCTGCCTGCAGTATAAGTCTGTGAGTTCTGTAAGGTTGGAGATCAACAACTCCAGCCCTCCAGCTATGAATGGCGGTGTCTGGGTCACCAGCTCACACTTCAGACTCAGTGCTTAACAAATGTTTGTGAATGAGTATATAAAATCTTTCCTTTCTTTTTGTGCTATGGCCCCTTTATTTAGTAGCACTTTGCTAATCTCTACCTAAATTGTCCATTGTATAACTTCTGCCAGCTTACATAATTGACAATTAAATATTTCCTTAGTTAGTCATCCTGGTTTTATTTTGGTAATTTCAGTTTATGGAAGTTCTCTTTTATTTATGGAAGTTCTCTTCAATTTATGGGTGTTCTGGAGTCTTTTTTAAAACAAAATGTGAAATAGAATGTGTATGGGTTGTTGAATGGAAAACCAATTTGTTCTGTAAATTTTCCCCAAAATCACAATTTAAAAAAAATGTAATATAATAAATAAATAAAACATCCTATTTCTCTTGTCATTGGTTGCAAGTCGGCTCTGACTTATTGCATTATTACAGCTTTATGACAACAGAATGAAATAGTGCCTAGTCCTGTACCATCTTCATGATCTATCTCACTGAGAATGTTCCTTGCCTGTGCAAGCTCTCTACTTTACCAAGCATGATGTCTTTTTCTAGCAATCATTCCCCTCTGATGATGTATCCAAAATAAATGAGTCAAAGTCTTGGATAATGTTCTGTGATTCACAGGATTTTCATTGGCTAATTTTTGGAAGTAGATTGACAGGCTTTTCCTATTAGCCTGTCTTACTCTGAAAGTGTCATTGAAAACTGTCCAATATCAGTGACCCTTCCTATTTCAAGGCATGGCCTAATGAGTAACAACACAAGCCAAAATAAATAAATATTCCCACATACTGTAACATCAGTCTTAACATCTTTCTGGAAATTTGAAGATAGTAGGTCTATACAGTAGTTCTCAACAGGGGGCAATTTTGCCCTCTAGGGACATTTGGCAATGTCTGGAAACATTTTTTGGGGAATGTTACTAGCATCGAATGAGTAAAGCCCAACTGCTATCCACTGCCCTTGCTAAGAATTCCAAGATTGAAACAAACAAACAATTAAACTGGGGTTTATTTGAAGAATATGTTGCAGATCTTTGGACTAATTATTTAGATCACAGAGGAAGGTTCAGGTTTGTTCTAAGGAATATTTTCCTAACAATGAGATTATTTGGTGTTAAAATGGATTATTGAGAGAACTTGAACACTCTTTTCTGAAAATTAAAACAAGCAAAAATATCTCTTGTAACTCCAACAAGGCTGAGAAGTAGCAGTGCTGAGGTTGAGACAAGAAAAAATGAAGTGGAGCTGGCCCGTCAACCTTGATGATCTGGGCTTGTATTTGAAAAGATGCAACTGTCCAGAGCTAGAAAGGTCCCTGCAAGGTGTGCAGCTGAGTCAGGGACTTGGGACCACTGAATCAGTGAGAAAAAGGAGAGATGGCTCAGCAATGGAACACGGATCCATCCTGGGCTCCTGGTGTGACCATTATTCAGAAACTTAAATCCTCAATTCCAACTCTGGCCCCTGCTAAGGAATTATGTGTAGTCCTCAACATTTAGCCCATTGCTGTACTCTTTTTTTTTTTTTTTT
>NW_006921664.1:4718312-4727618 GCF_000298275.1 Orycteropus afer afer | reverse complement strand
TCAAGGCTCAGGGATCCAGGATTATCTTCTGTGTCTGTGTTAATTGGTTTCCCTTTTCTTTGTTGAAGAGGGTCTGTGCAGTCTTTCTGCCTAGTCCGCCATCTTGCCAGAACCTCCCCATTGCTGCACTCTTGACAAATGTGTATAAAGCCACAGTTCTCCACCCTGGTTGCACATTATACCTGAGGAATTGTATGCACTACTAATGTTTAGCCCAAACCCAGAGGATTATAATTTAATTAGTCAAGAATGGGACTAGGAAGAAGTATTTTTGTTATACGTTCACAGATTATTCTAATGAGAGCTGGGGCTAAGAACCATTGGGCTAATGCCAAAATAAGAATCCCAATAACCTGTGCTAAAGAAAAGTTCATTTTTAACAAAAGGGTGCTTGACACTATAGGAATATCATATATGTTGTTCCAGGTTAGTGTAGCCTTGCATTTGGCCTTGTACGTATAGCTCTCTTCCTGCTGTTGCTGCCCGGTTGTAAGAGTTCTGACAGTTGGTTCCTAACATGCAGCCAAGAAAAAGAATATAGAATCCAATGCACTATGGAGAAGTGACTTTACTCTTTGATCCCTGAGATTCCAATAGTTCCTTTATTTGGGATAGTTTCTTGGCTTATACAATGATAAGGAACCATGTATTTATTGGTTGGTTCAAGAATATGTTACAGTTTCTCTGAGATGCTGATGAGTAAAAAGAGGAGGATAAAGGTGGAAAATATCTAAACCTCAGATCTCGAAGAATGTTCAGGATTGGCATTCTCGTGTGCCCTTCTTATTCCTTTCACCAATGGACAGGGATGCAAGGAGATACAATTCCTAAAGCATCAGAAATTTAAAGAAAAAACACATATTTTTTAAACGGTGTTTTAGATATAATTCTCCAATTTCTCTTTTGACCAATAACCATTTTTCTGGATACAAAGAGCAGGCATTAGTTGTAGGAAAATTATGGCTTTCTTCTGTGATTGAAACATTTGAAAGTGATCTTATGATTTACTGCAAAGTGTTGTAGAGTATTTTTGGTCATTATAGGCCTGCTGAAATGAAGTATAGTGACTTCGAGGGAAGTGTTATTTGAGAGATTAATTGGAGAGTTAAAGGAGAAGCAAATAGTAGAGAATAGGGCAAGTAGGGTCTAGGTAGAACAGGAATGGAAGGGGAAAAATGATCTTTAATCTAATATGGCAGGGTCCTTATTTTTACCCATTCTACAGTTTAAGATGCTGAGATCTGGAGAGGCTGTGAATGATAGAGTTAAGAATAAAAGCCAAGTCTTGTTGTTATTGTTAGCTACCATTGACTCAGCCCTCATCTCATGGTGCCCTTATGAAGAATGGAGCCAAATGTTGCCCAGTCCTGCACCATCCCCATTAATGAATGAAGATTGGACCATTGTGATCCATGAAATTTTCATTGGCTGATTTTTGGTGGTAGATTGCTAGGCATTTTTTCCTAGTCTATCTTAGTCTGGAAGCTCTGCTGAAATCTGTTCAGCATAATAATAACACACAAACCTCCACTGACAGGCAGGGACTCCTTCTGATGCTCACAGTCTGTCTTTAATTATTTACCCATTTCTTCTTAATGACTACAGAGTGAGTGCTCTGTTTTCAGAGATATACCATGGTTCATTAACCAGTTTCTTATTGCTAGATACTTTTTGTTTTTTCCAATATTTTGCTATTGTTAATATTTCTTCAGTGAACATCCTGATTGTGCAAGTTAATTCAGAGGGAAAATTCCTAGAAGTTGAATCCTGGGGTGAAGAGTATATGTAGTATAAAGGAGGATAAATGATACCAATTCCCTTTTCAATTTACATTCTCACCAATCAGGAGCAAATTACTCAATAGACAAGATAAACACAGGCTTACTTTTGCTTAGTTACTAACCTGCAGTGAACAACTTCACATGGGTTTCTCCACAACCTGTGGTGCTTACTGGGTACTCTGTTGTCCCTGTCAAACCAAAAAAAAAAAAAAAAACTCACTGCTGTCAAGTTGGATCCAACTCATAGAAACCCCTCCTGGGGTTTCCAAGGCAGTATCTCTATGGAAGTAGATTGTCCAATCTTCCTTCTGAGGAGTGGCTGGTGGGTTTGAACTACCATCCTGCTGGTTAGCAGTCAAATGCCTTAGACTATGCCACCAGAGCTCCTACTGTCCTTGTCAGGGATTATAAATTTGAAAAGAGGCTTTGATTCTATAGGAAGGTGCTGTGAAGTTGGGAGAGAGACAGATGCCAGCTCTATGTAAAAGCAGAATCTTTGATATGGTGAAATCGTTCACTACAGTAAGCTTATCTTGCTTATTGAGTAATAGAACACTGTCACCAACACAGTGTGAGAGCTTCCTGCAGGGGGGCAGAGAGGGTAAGGGGGCGTAATTACCAAACTGTCTTAAATCTCTGTCATTTGAATCACGAAAAATTTATTGAGTTCTTGATTTAAAGTTTATTTCTTTAATTATAAGTGAATTCGTGCTTGTGTTTCTTTAAATATATTAATCCCTTTAGTTACATATGGCTGAAGGCCTGAATGTCATCCTTTTTCTTTAAGGTATTGTCTTACATATCTAGTGCTGCTATACAGAAGTACCACAGTGGATGGCTTTAACAAACAGAAATTTATTCTCTTACAGTTTAGGAGGTTAGAAGTCTGAATTCAGGGCATCATCTCTAGGAGAAGGCTTTCTCTCTCTATGGGCTTTGGAGAAAAGTCCTTATCTTATTTCAACATCCGTGGGCTTGGCATTCCTTGGACATCTCCATGTGTCTTGGCCTCAATCTTCCCCTGGTTCTAGCAGATTCTCAGCACAGGGACCTCAAGTCCAATGGATGCACTCCATTACTGCTCTTCTTTCTTGTTGGTAGTATGTCCCTCCTCTCTATTCACTTGTCTCTCCTTTTTTTCTCTTATGAGATAAAAGGTAATAATGCAGGTCAAACTCCAGGGAAATTCCCCTTATTTCAGAATAGGGCTGTGACCTGAGTAAGGATGAGGAATCCCACCCTAATACTGCCTCATATAACATCCAAAACCGAACCAAACCAAACTCACTGCCGTTAAGTCAGATCCAACTCATAGCGATCGCTCCTTGGGTTTCCGAGGCAGTATCACTATGAAAGTAGATTGTCCAACCTTCCTTCTGAGGAGTGGCTGGTGGGCTTGAACCACGAGCCTTCTGGTTAGCAGTCAAGTGCCTTAGTCATTACTCCACTAGAGCTCCCTCATATAACATAGCAATCCTAATTCTCTTTAATATAACCTAATTCTGCTTTATTAACCACAGGCAGACATTAGGGTTTACGATGCATCACAAAATGGAGGAAATTCCTATAAGACCGGGAATCATGACCTAGACAAGTTGACACATATTGGGGGAGACACAATCAGATCCATGGCAGGTATATTGATTATTTTTGCTTATATCTTAGAGAATAAACTTTTATCTAAGTACTGAGAACCCTGCACTGTTGCCCGTCATCTCATTCACAGGGAGCACTGAATTTCTAAGACCTTGTTATATATAACAGCTGGGGCATTTTATAATGATGTCATCCCAGGCAGATGGACTGGGACCTGGCCAGCCCTCTCACCTCTCAAGCTAATTGATGTGACATATTTTTTTATTGCAGCAATTCAGCTTTGTGTCCTTGCCCACTGATGTGCTGGAAATTGAAGTGAAGGACAAGTTTGCCAAGAGCCGCCCCATCATCAAGCGCTTTTTGGGAAAGCTGTCAATGCCAGTTCAGAGACTGCTGGAGAGACACGCCATAGGGTAAACCTGTGATTCAGACAGCATCACTAATCTTCACATAACACACAAGGCCCAAGGGAAGCCTGTAAGCTGCAGTGATACAGTTTCATAGAGACTCAAACTAAAATGGTGTCATTATATGTATTTAAAGCTATGGTGACACAGTGGTTAAGTGCTCGGCTGCTAACCAAAATGTTGGCGGTTCGAACCCACCAGCCACTCTGCAGGAAAAAGATGTGGTAGTCTACTTCTATGAAGATTACAGCCTTGGAAACCCTATGAAACAGTTATACTCTGTTACTAGGAGCTCTGGTGGCATAGTGCCTAAGGCATTTGACTGCTAACCCGAAAGCTGATGGTTCAAACCTACCAGCCACTCCCCCAAAGGAAGACTGGGCAATCTGTTTCCATAGAAATACTGCGTCTGAAACCCAAGGAGGGGTCGCTATGAGTCAGGACCAACTCGATGGCAGTGAGTTTGGTTTTTTGGTTTATACAGGGGAAAAAAAAAAAAACACTGCCATCAAGTCGATTGCAACTCAGCAACCCCCTTTGGGTTTCCAAGGTGGTAAATCTTTAGAAGTAGATTGCCCAGTTATCTTTCACAAAGTGGCTGGTGGGTTTGAGCCGCCAACCTTCTGGTTAGCACTCAAATGCCTTAGGCACTGCGCCACCAGAGCTCCTTACTCTGTCCAATAGCACTGCTGAAGTCAGAATGACTTGATGGCAATGAGCTATATCTCCTTAGCTTCTGCCCATTTATTATGTTGCTGGGAGGATTCAATTAAGCGCAACTTTCCTTTTCCCTTTGTTTGTGTATCATTAAGTTTATGCATGAGAGTAAAAAATACTAAGGCGTACTATTAAAAGAAGCCTTTAACGTGGCATTTTTCTGAACAGGTAGAAATTAAAGCTTGCTTTACTGTGAAGAATATTATTTCATTCATATGCCTGCCTTATGTGTAGGATTTAATCTTTTGTGACATTCCATAGCAAGCTGAAATGCTGGATTACCACAGTGTCTTAGAACATGTTAATATTGATAGAAAATACTAGATAATATGAAAATTAAAAAGTATGAATTCTCATGGGATGACAGCCATTAGGATGTTCACAGAATTCAATTGTGTGAGAGATTATGTGTTTCTGTGTCTTTTATATCCATGTCTCCTCATGGTTCTCATTGAAGTGAACTATGATCAGATAAAGTCATTATGTATAGTATGAATTTCCCTAGGTAATAGCAACAATATTTGAAAACAAAAGGTATAGCTCTCTGGCCACAAACATATTGTGATATAATATAACCCTGAAAAAGATATCAAAAGAATGAGAAAAATTATGCAGAACTTCTAATGTCTTAACTGAAGATTTTTAGATTTTCAGAGGGAAACATGGGACATTTCATTAGACCCTTGTAGTATGTAGGCAGCTGTGTGTGCATATGGACACAACATTAACTCCCAAGCTGAAGGGAGCTGACATTTATGAAGCTACAACCCTGTGTCAAACAGTGTGGAGCACTTTTCATTCATGATTGTGAAGATTAAGCCAAAAACAAAAAAGAAATAATCATAAAGAACCTAACACATAGAACATAAAACAGCTGACATATAGTAGGAACTCAGAAGGGAATAATGCTCCTTGTGATTTTTGTTATTTCATTTAGTTCTACTGCTGTGACTTAGGTACTGCAGAGATATATGATGACATGTCCAAAGAAAGCGAGTCAGCCAGTGTTCTGTTGTGATCTATAAGGTTTTCACTGGCTAGTTTTCAGAAGCATATTTCCAGGCCTTTCTTCAGCACATATTAGATATTCAATGAATGTTGATTGAACACAACTTCTTTACCCTGTTTGCTATAAGCACAGGGAGCAGCCATCTAGTCTCCCATGTTGAGCACTTTTCCTTTTATTTTTGGTTTGTTTAACAAGTAACTTTAAACTTTAACTTAAAAAAAGAAATTATACGCATTTGGCCTGTAAAATTAAATATGAAAAACAATGGCAGGTAGCCTAGCACCCTCTATACAAATTTAAAAGATAGTAACATTTTCCCCTCTATTGTGCTCTGGAAATATCTTTTTTGTTTTTTGTTAATATTTTATTGTTCTTTAAATGAAAATTACACAGTGAACTGGGTTTCCATGGAACAATTTTTATACACATTGTTCTGTGACATTGGTTACAGTTTGCACAATGAGTCAGCATTTTCAGTATTTCCATTCTGTTTTGTTTCCATTTATCTAGCTTCCCTTCCCCTCTTTGCCTTCACATCTCTGCTATTGGATAAATATAGTCCATTTGGTCTCATATAGGTAATTGCTTAAGGGACACATTACTCATGGGTGATATTGCTTATTTTATAATTCAATCTATTGTTTAGTTAAAAGATGACTTCTGGGAGTGGTTTTAGTTCTAGGGTAAAAGGGTATCCTAGGGCAATAGTCTCAGGAGTTCCTCCAGTCACTATCAGTCCAGTAAGTCTAGTATTTTTTATGAATTTGAATTTTTTTCTTTGTATTTCTGTCATTCTAACTGAGACTTTCTGTGGTGTCCCTGGTCAGAATAGTCAGCAGTGGTAGCCAGCTACCATCTAGTTCTTCTGGTCTCATGTTTGAAGAGGCCATGATTTATGTGTGCTATTTCTGAGGACAAGTTTCTTCCTTGAGTCGTTGGTTCCCTTCATTCTCTTTACTCCAGTTGAGCAGAGACCAATGGTTGTACCTTATATGGCTGGCTGCTCAGAAACTTAAGACCCCAGGGACAACTCACTGACCTAGTGTGTAGAACATTAACTCTAGGTACTATGTTATGCCAGTTGACTAAGTTATCCATGAGACTGTGATTCTAAGCCTTTCAACCCAGTAAACCAATTCCATGAGTTGTTTAGATATGTCTGCCTAAGCCATTTGACTACTAACCAGAAGGCTGGCAGTTCAAACCCACCAGCCACTCCTTGGAAGGAAGGTTGGGCAATCTACTTCTGTAGTGATACCGCCTCAGAAACCCAAGGAGGGGTCACTATGAGTCAGATCCGACTCAACGGCAATGCGTAGGAAGTTTCCATAACTCTGCCCTCTATGTGCGTTATTCTATCTATGAGCATATATGCACCACATACATACATGTATTTATATGTGCCTCTAGATACACCTATACCTACACATGATACACTCTCATATACCTTCCTATAGACATATACGCATATGCGCCTACCTATATAACTGCACACATATTTTATTGTTATTGTTGCAAAATTGAATGTCATAGAATTTACTGAAGTACCTTTTCTTGTCTACTTCATATGGTCCTCATTTATTTTGGTCAGATTGTTCAGACTTCACCTTTATTTGGTATTATCTTTCCCATCACTAAAAATAAGTATTTATTACCTAGAGAATGATTCCTCCTTCCTTCCCCCCATGCCTTGTAACCATCAAATAATGTTTGTTTCTATGTATATATTCCTAACTTATTATAATAGTGGGACTATAGAATATTTGTCCTTTTGTGATTGACTTATTTCATTCAGCACAATGTCCTCTGTAATCCCTAAGGCATTTGACTGCTAAGCAGAAGGTTGGCAGTTCAAACTCACCAGCCACTCTACAAAAAAAAAGATGGGGCAATCAATCTCCATAAAGATTTATTGCCTCAAAACCCAATAGGGGTCGCTATGAGTTGGAATCTCCTCAATGGCTTTGAGGTTTTTGGGTTTTTTTTTTTTTTTTCCTTTTTTCTTTAATGTCCTCCAGATTCATCCATGTTTTGCAGACTCTTCATAATTCTTTATGTTTTGTTGTTTGGTGCTGTCAAGATGGTTCTGATTATAGTGACCTTGTGTACAACAGAATAAAACACTGCCTGGTCCTGAGCCATCCTCACAATCTTTGCTCTGTTTGAGCCCATTGCTACAGCCACTTTGTCAACCCATCTCATTAAGGGTCTTTGTTTTCACTGACCTTTTACTTTACTAAGCATCATGTCCTTCTCCAGGAACTGCTCCTTCCTGATAACATGTCCAAAGCATGTGAGACAAAGTCTCACCATCCTCACTTTCAACGAGCATTCTGGCTGACTTCTTCCAAGACAAATTTGTTCATTCTTCTGGCAATACATGGTATATTGAATATTCTTCACAAACACCATAATTCAAATGTATCAGTTCCTCAGTCTTCTTTATTCATTATTCAGCTTTTACAAGCATATGAGGCAATTGAAAACTCTGCAGCTTAGGGCAAGTGCACATTAGTCTTCAATGTGACATCTTTGCTTTTAACACTTTAAGAGTTCTTTTGCAGCAGATTTGTCCAATCTGCTTGTCAGATTTGTCCAAATTGAAACAGTGGCTGCAATGATGTACTTAGGTATGTATAGCAAGGATTGTGAGGCTGGCACAGGACTGGGCAATGGTTCATTCTGTTGTACCTAGGGTCACTGAGTCAGAAACAACTCAATGGCACCTAACAACAGCAACAATAGATCATTTGATTTCTTGACTGCTGCTTCCATGCACATTGATTATGGATCCAAGTAAAATGAAATCCTTGGCAACTTCAATATTTTCTGTTTATCATGATGTTGCTTTTTGGTCCAGTTGTGATGATTTTTATTTTCTTTATGATGAAATGTAATCCATACTGAAGACTGTAGTGTTTGACCCTCATCAGTAAATGCTTCAAGTCATTCTCACTTTCCGCAAATAAAGTTGTGTTATCTGGATATCGCAGGTTGTTAATGAGCCTTTCTCCAAGCTTGATGCCATGTTTTTCTCCACACGGTCCACCTTCTTGAATATTTGCTCACCGTGCAGATTGAATAAGTATGATGAAAAGATTAAACTCTGACACACGTTTTGTGATTTAAAACTATGCAGTATCCCTTTGTTCTATTTGAATGACTGCCTCATAATCTATGTGAAGGATTTACATGAGCACAGTTAAGTATTCTCGAGTTCCCATTCTCCAGTGTTATCCATATTTTGTTATGAGCCACACAGTCAAATGCCTTTCAGAGTCAGTAAAATGCATGTAAACATCTTTCTGGTATTCTCTGCAATAATATTCCTCCTTCCATATCCTCTTTTGAATCCAGGTTGAATTTCTGGCAGTTACCTGTCGATGTACTGTATTATTCTTTATAGTTGCTTAGTATCTCATTGTATGAAAGTATCACTGTTTATCCATTCATCTATTAATGGATACATAGGTTATTTCTGTTTGCTATTGTGAACAATGCTACAGTGAACATTGGTATGCATATGTCTATTCATGTTACTGCTCTTATATCTCCTGATATATACCTAGGAGTAGGATTGCTGGATCATATAGTATTTCTATTTCCAATTTTTAGGAAGTGCCATACTGGCTTCCATAATGGTTGTACCATTTTACATTCCCCACCAAGATTGTATAAGAGTTCTGTTCTCTCTGCAGCCTCACTAGCATTTGTTTCATTTTGTTTCTCTTAACCATTGCCATTTTTACAGGGAAATGACTTGACGGCATCTAACAACAACAACAATTTTTACAGG
>NW_006921664.1:4679192-4717772 GCF_000298275.1 Orycteropus afer afer | reverse complement strand
TTTGTTAAATAGACTATTTCTTCCCTGTTGAATGGACTTTGACCTTTTTTGATAATTAGCTACTTGCAGATAGATGGCTTTGCTTCTGGGTTCTGAATTCTCTTCCATTGTTCTATGGGGCTGTCACTGAACCAGTACCAGGCTGTTTTGATTATGTGGCTGTGTAGTAAGTTTTGAGATCAGGAAATGTGAGGCCTCATACTCTCTTTTTCTCCTTCAATATTACTTTAGCTAGGTCCGACTCAATAGTAAATAACAACAACAAAAATTCAGGATCTTTTCCTTTCCAAATAAAGTTGGAGATTATTTTCTCCAATTCATTTAAGAATGTTGTTGGGATTTGGGTTGATATTGCATTATATCTCTAAATCACTTTTGGTAGTATTGACATGTTCATGATGTTAAGTCTTCCAATCCCTGAGCATGGAATATTTTTCCATCTATGTAGATGTCTTTTAGTTTCTTACAGTAGCGTTTTATAGTTTTCCTTGCATAAGTCTTTTATGTCCCTGGTTAGGTTTATTCCCAGGTATTTTATCCATTTGAAGGCTATTGTAAATGGTATTGACTTCTTCATTTCCTTTTCAGAGTCCTAGTTAGTGCAGAGAAACTTAACTGATTTTTGTATGCTGATCTTATACTCTGTTACTTTGTTGAATTCAGTAACTTTGTGTCTATTAGTTCCAATAACTTTTTTGAGGAGTGTCTAGGATTTTCTATGTATAGGATCATATCATTGCAAATAAGGACAGTTTTACTTCTTCCTTTCTAATTTGGATACTCTTTATTTCCTTTTCTTTATCTTCTTGCTCTAAGAGCTAGGACTTCCAGTACAATATAGAATAAGAGTGGTGATAAAGGGCATCCTTATATTGTTCCTATTTTCAAAGGGGATGCTCTCAGTCTTTCTCTGTTGAGGGTAATGTTGGCTATGGGTTTTGCATATATTCCCTTGATTATGTTGAGGATTTTCTCTTCTTATTTTGCTGAGAGTTTTTATCAGGAAATGGAGTTGGTTTTATCAAATGTTTTTTTCTGCATTGACTGAGATAATCATGTGATTTTTTTCCTTTGTTTATGTTGTTAATTGCCTTGATTTTCTAATATTGAACTATCCTTGCATCCCTAGTATGAATCCCACTTGATCATGATATACTATTTTTTGATATGCTGTTGAATTCTATTGGCTAGAATTTTGTTGAGAATTTTTGTGTCTATATTCATGAGTGATATTGGTCTGTCATGTTCTTTTTTAATGATGTCTTTGCCTAGCTTTGAAATCAGGATTATACTGGCTTCATAGAATCAATTAGGAGTATTCCTTCCTTCTCTAAATTCTAGAATAGTTTGATTTAAATTAGTGTCAACTCATCTATAAATGTTTAGTAGAATTCTACAGAGAAACCATCTGGGCTAGGGCCCTTTTTGGTTGGGAGATTTTCTTTTTTTTTAATGATTTCTTTTGTTATGGGTCTGCTGAAATTTTCTACTTCTATATTTGTTTTAGTTTAGGTAGATAGTGTGTTTTCAGAAATGTGTCCATTTTCTAGGTTTTTAAATTTTTTGCAGTACAATTTTTCATAATATTCTATTATGATCCTTTTTATGTCAATTGGTTTTATTGTAACATCATCCATCTCATTTCTTATTTTAGTTATTTGCATCTCAATGTTAGCTATAATTTTCCAAGTGTTCTTAATACCCAGGGAAAAAGAGGAGCACAGATAAAGTGTAAATGAATGTAAATCCTCTCTAAGGGAAAGCCACAGCCACCATAGAGGTGGTCTTCTGTCTCACCATTCATGATAGAATAACACAACACTCCTTGGTGGCAGAGGGAGAAACTCCTCTACTCAGGCGTAGGTTCTGCTTTATTCAGAGAAGCCCCACAACTTTCCAAGGCTCCTTAGAGGCCACATCTTCAGGGCTGCACATTCCAGAGGTGTAAGAGCAGGCATTGGGGTGATAGCCTCAGGAGTAATGGCCCATCATGCCTTGGGCTATGCCTAAAGTGCACCCAGAACACAAGAGAATCTACCTCCCATCACAGCTTCCCTCTGCCAGAAAATATACTCCCAACCATACCCCTGCATCCATTACTTTAGAAATCTCTTGCTCCAGCCAAAGTGGCTGCCTCCTGCCTTCAAATATTTCCTCCTCTCTTCTACAGACACACACTCACTCTCATTTCCAATGGCCTCTCAATTTCTGAAATTCCACCCCTCCTCTGACTTGACTCCAATGAAGACCTTTAGCCCCTACCATCTCATATTAATGTTGCTAATATCACAAGCTGCCTTGAATCATTATTTAGTGATCCTACACTATCCCTCAGCTGGACGTAAGCTGTCCAAAGACAAACACTATACATTATATGATTTGTATCAACTGTAGCAAAGAAAAGCCCAAAACACAAATGCAAAGCATAATAGATTTAATTTTTGTCTCATTGATTGTCTTTAGGTCTCCCCTAATTTCATTAGGCTTTGGAATCAAGATGTCTTTCTTATAGTAGACCTAATTCATAATAAGCCCCTTCTAAATAAACAAGATATTGTTGCTCATTCTACTTTACTGCATATAATGCTTTATTTAATAGACTTCTGAGTAACTCCAAACACTAAGCCATGGCTTATCAATGAAAAATCTTGACTCAGTGGATCATGGGCATACATGTTGTTTGCTTCATCATGTCAGTGTTTTCTAGAAAGAAAGATTTAAAATACTGCCTGCCAGAGATTTTTCTTTACACTGAAATGTCACAAATGAGTAAATCAAATGAACTCAGAACCGTCTGAGCACCCATTAGTTTGGGAATTGTGTCTTTATTATTTTGGGTGCATTGGATTTGTTAATTCCTGACTATTCCAAGGTTGTCCTTCCTATTTAGGCCAAGGGAGGGAGGGACAATTTCCTCTCCTGAAACTACAATGATGAAAGTATAGCATCAAAGATTCTAGTTGATTCTTCCTGGATGGTTTTCTTTTTAATAACTTCTTTATGCCTTGACTATGTAGAGGACCAAAGCCCAGGATATAGTTTCCAGCCCTGGAATTGGTGTAAATTAGTAGTCACAGGTCAGTGGACCAAGCTCAGAAGGTTTGCTTTGCTCCAGCCTCTCTGTAGCACTGCATAGGCTCTCCAGTAACCATGACAGCACCCCTTCCTGTTCATTGTATACTAAAAGATTTATGCATTGTTTATGCTATCCATTATTATTAAGGGACCGTTTTGGAAAATGGCAGCCTGCACAGAAAAAACAGGCAAAGGATATCCATGTCTTTTTTGCTTTAGAACTCAAGTCAACAAACTTTTTCTATAAAGGGCTAGATAGTAAATATTTCAGGCTTTTGCAAGCCACATGATCTCTGTCACTACTACTCACCTCTACTGCTGCACCATGAAAGCAGCCACAGACAATATGTAAATTAGTCAGATGTCTGTGTTCCAATAAACATATGGATGTTAAAATTTGAATTTCATGTATTTTCATGTGTCACAAAATGTTACTCTTCTTTTGCTGTTTTCTTTCTTTTCTCTCGATTATTTAAAATTATAAGAAGTTCACAGTTGTACAAAAACAGATGGTGGACTAGATTCGGCCCATTGGCCATAATTTGGTAACTCCTGCTTTAGAAGATTAGATAAGGGTTTCCTTAAAGGTTTTCATTGCTGTTGAGCATATGTACTTTCCATGTTTACCTTAGAATCATCTCATATATGCCTGAGCAGATCATCACTTCCTGTAGGCAGGTCTTCACCGGGTTTGCTTGTCTCAACCATTGGCAGAGAAAGCACACTGTATGGTCTTTCAGAGGAGATGTATTAACAAGATCTGTGATGGTGATTATTTTCTTCTAGGGATAGGGTGGTCAGCTACACACTTGGCCGCAGACTTCCAACAGATCATGTGAGTGGACAGCTGCAATTCCGATTTGAGATCACGTCCTCCATTCACCCAGGTATTTTCAGCATGAACTTCATGTCTTGTCCTATGCTGGCAGCGTAGTATGGTCCTTTCTCTAAAATACAATAACCATGATTCTTTCCAGAAATATCCTAGGTTTTGTGGTTCCCTATCTTCTCCATTTGAGGCACAGAAGCCAGTGATCTGTTCTGGAAGCCAGGTTGCTGTCCCCTTGGTTGAGAGGCTCCTCTTCATTGTGATGACCCAAAGGCAGAGGGCTAGACAGTAGAGTGGGGGTTGACAATGAGGCCACTATGGGTATGGACCCCTAATTTATCATTTTATTCCCAGCACCCATCATAGTACCTGGCACAAAGGAGGTGTTTAGTAGATGTGTAATCATTACATACATGAATGAATGAGAAACCCATCTTCTTATCTAGTAATAATGTATAGACTAACCAGTACATGGAGCATGTCATATTGTTGAAGAACTATAATTGTGTGATGGATTCTTCCAATATCAGAGGGAAAATGAAAAAGTATAATTTGGACAGAAAATTTCACAATCATCCACTGTTCAGTTTTTCAGCCAAAATATATTTCCAAATAAGAGTGATGAGATTAGTCACAGGGGACATCAAGCTCAATTGGCATAACATACTACACTAAACATTATTCCACCTCCTACTTTGGCGAGTAGCGACTGGGATCTTCAAAGCTTGCAAGCAACCATCTAGATGCAACGATGGGTCTCTCCTCGTCCAGAGCAAAGAAGAAAGAAGAAAACCAAAATGGAAACAATTAGTCCTAATGACTGTTACCATGTGATCTACAACCTATACGACTATGAGACCAGAAGAACTTGATGGTGCCCAACTACCACTGTCAACCACTCAGTGGGGGATCCATGTAGGAGATCCTGGATAGAGAGGGAGAACAATGTGGAACAAAACTCAAAATCATTTGGAAGAAAAAAGGAGGGGGACCAGGTTTGCTGATCTGATAGAGCCTGGTGGAACCACTGAGACTATGGCCTCTAGCTGCCCTTCAGGTCTGGAATTGAACCCACACCTGTGGCTTCCAGCCAAACAAAAGACAGACATATGAGTTGAAGATTTACCTGAGGTAGTTACACTCCTTGAAGAAAACAATCATGGAAGAAGGAAGGGCTGTTCATGCACAGGGAGACAGCTCAGGGGGCAGGAGTTTATGGAGGGATGGACACAGGAAAGAGGTAACTATCAGGAGGAAGTTGTATTGTGGTAAATTGCAGTCAATGTCATGAGACAAATTGTATGTGAACTGCTGTATGGAAAGTGAATTTGCTCTGTAAATTTTCACACAAATCACAATTTAAAAAAAAAAAAAAGTGATGAGATGCCTCATGATTTCACTTTGGCTCCTCTTCCTCAACCTCCATACTAAGTGTAGATCATCCTGAGATTGTTAGGTCCTCCTGGGCACTATTTATGAGTTACTGTTAAAGCTAATGAAGCTTTTGTAAAATCAAAACCTGGAGTGCATCACTACCCACCCACTAAACCTAGCTGCACTTTTCTATGCCCAGTATACAACTCAGATTGTAAGAAAACAGCCTGAGAGTTTTATACTTTCAAATTCAGCCTTTCCTACATTCTCAGAATAAAACCAACTCTGCACTGTAGCAGAAAGGTCCCCAGAAAGATTGTTTTTGTTCCATTAGTAAATTGCACCACTGCATTTGAGATAAGGAAGTACACATCTGGCAGGGATCCAACAGAGCAATTGGAAGACGACAGAGTTAAAAAGTGATGGACTATTTCTTGGTGTGTAGATCTTGTTTATTTTTCCATTACAGTAATCTCCAAATGTTAAAAGACTCACAGCCTGTATTATTCAACAACAGGTTGCTCCCACCCATCATCCAGCACTTTTCTTCTCTCTAGTTGCCTAAGAACTTGGTTTACCCTACCCTGTGAGAGGCAGCCATGGGAAATACTCTGAGAAGGTATAATTAGCCTTGCCAGGGATCATCAAAGAATTATAAATACCTCATTGCCATCTCTGAAAGTCAATCTCTTTTGCAAATATTTGTCAAGCACCTACTATGTGCCAAGCCCTGGGGTAGCTGCTAGGTTTTGGACATTTTGACAAAAGGAATTGTTAATTCTGAGATATTTCTAGGACTGCAAATTATCCTTAATACAATAAGTAATTCCTATGGAATTTTTCAGCAAAACTCTAGCCCAATGACAAGTCCTCATCAACCCCTTTATGCAATACCTTACGGTAGAAATCCCTTGCCTATAATTTACATGGTGCTCTGGTAGCATAGTGGGTAAGGCACTTGACTGCTAATGGGTAGGTCAGCTGTTCAAACCCACCAGCTGCTCCATGGAAGGAAGACTGAGTGATCTACTTCCATAAAGATTTACAGCCTCAGAAACCCAATGGGGGTCGCTATGAGTCAGAAATGATGACTTACATGTTCAGTAGCCTATACTAAAATCACAGTGCTCTTTTCTGGAAGGAATGACATGTTTTGTCTGTTTGTTTTCTTGCCAGCAGATGATGAGGAGATTTCCCTGAGTACTGAGCCTGAGTCAGCTGAAATGCAGGACAACCCCATGAACAACCTGGTGGAAAGCAGTCGTCTAGAGCCTATGTATGATGTTGGAGGGCCTTCAGAGAGCACTCAGCCAGAGCCACTGAGCAGTTCAGGGAACGAAAGGCTGGAGCTGGCTAAGCCTCTGGAAGAAGAAACAGGCACCGCGGCAGAAGACAATGGCATGATATTTGAGGGACCTGAAGGGGATGGGGAGCTTCTGGCCCCAGGGCAAGAGGACCCCCAGTCCACCATTAGTGCGGAAGAACTGGCAGAGGGGTTGGACCTGGATGAAGAGGTACCATCCCCACTGCTGCTGCAGGCTGGTGGAGCCCCAGCCAGCACTGAGGAACCCATGGCAGAGGAGGCCCCAACAGAGAACCTGGAGGGGAAGGAGCAGGAGGAAGAAAAGGAGCAGGAGCAGGAGGAGGGGGAGGAGATGTCTACCCTGGACCACGGAGAAGGCATGATGCAGATAAGGGCCTCAGTGAAGAGAAAAAGCAGACCCTGCTCCTTGCCAGTGTCCGAGCTGGAGACCGTCATCGCCTCGGCTTGCGGAGACCCTGAGACTCCGCGGACTCACTACATTCGCATTCACACCCTGCTGCACAGTATGCCCTCTGCGCAGAGCGGCCATACCGGAGAGGAGGAGGACGGGGCCGAGGAGGAGTCCACTCTCAGGGACTCCTCAGAGAAGGACGGGCTCAGTGAGGTGGACACGGTCGCTGCGGACCTGCCTCCACTGGAAGAGGATAGGGAAGTACCCGAGGGGGCGACTCCAGCCCTGGCGTCACACAGCCACTCCGGGGACCTGTTCCCCAACATGGCCAACGGCCAGGTGCTGGACGGCGAGCTGAACCCGAGCACTGGGAGTGAAAGCGACTCCAGTCCGCGGCAGGGGGGAGACCACAGTTGCGAGGGCTGCGACGCGTCCTGCTGCAGCCCCTCATGCTACAGCTCCTCGTGCTACAGCACTTCCTGCTACAGCAGTTCCTGCTACAGCGCCTCCTGCTACAGCCCCTCCTGCTACAACAGCGGCAACAGATTCGCCAGCCACACCCGCTTCTCCTCCGTGGACAGCGCCAAGATCTCCGAGAGTACGGTCTTCTCCTCTCAGGATGATGAGGAGGAAGAGAATAGCGCGTTCGAGTCCGTGCCGGACTCGGTGCAGAGCCCTGAGCTGGACCCGGAGGCCACCAATGGCCCCGAGCAGTGGTCAGACGAGCTGGCCGGCCCTGGCGTGAGCGCGGCGAGAACCGCCGACGGGCTGGATTCCCCGGTGGCAGGGCCAAGCAATCGGAGAGAAGGTTAGACCTCAAAGCTGATCAGTGAGCACAGAGCCACCAGGGGGACACAGGTCTCACCATCGTGATTAAAGCACTACGAAGGGGTGAGATCAATCTGAATCAGGGTTACTGGGCCAGTGTGTGCCTGTCTTGTACGTACACGTGTGCATGTGTATATGTGTATATATGTATAGTTGAATATAGATAGCTGACACCCCTTCAGTTTCCATATATACCCCAATTATTACAACCAGTTGAATGTGCGTGTGCACTTGTATGTGTGCTTTTCTGATTGTTTTAACTAGTCACCAGAACTGGTTAGTGTACATATTACCCTTTTAGTCTTGACAGAATTCAGAGTGCCCAACCTAGCATCCATTGATGAAGGGAAAGAAAAGTCTATCATCAACATTAGATGGATAATGTTTAAACAGAACTGCTGACTCCCCACAACACTTTGGAGATGAGCAATAAATGTTAGCATCAGTTGAAGAATGCTGATATTACATCTGTTTCAGGATTTAACTAGCCCATGTATATATGGAGACATATTGCCTTACATATATTTGTCATGGTTTCTGTCTGCTTTCCTTATTGGGTGTTTTTATTTGTTGTTTGTTTTTGTTTTGTTTTGTTTTCTGCTAATGGAAGGGAAGAATATCATGAGTGCATAAATCACTTTGCTTCAAATAAGATTCTATTCCAAAAGTGCCAGCTTTAGTTTAAAATGTGTTCTGTAATTTAACCAAAGACTTTGTTTCTTAGTCATGCCTGTGGAATCATATAATAAATTGATTTGTATTTCTTTAACCAGGGTTGGGAACCATTTTCCAGTCAAGTGACAGTGGCAGAGGGGGATAAAAGTAAATTGAAAAGCCGCATAATTTCAAGAAATAATTCAGATGTTTTCAAAGAGAAAATACAGTCTCTGTTCTTTTGCTGTTCTACTGTGTAATTTTGCATCCAAACAAAACGTGATGGTGTTGTTTTAGATTGTAAGCTCATCAAGGGCCAGAAGTGTGTCTTTTTTTCTTTTTTTTTTAATGTTTGAATTCCCAGAGCTAAGCAAATGCCTGGTACCTACAAACTTTTTAAACAAGAACTAAAGTGGATGTAAAAAAAAAAATTTAAATATTTCACTATGATCAATGCAACATTTTAGAGAAATGAGTGAGGGAGGGTGACACATATGGGGAGGAGAAGCACAAGAAGTTGGTCAAGAAGGAGAAACACAGGAGGAAAGATTAAAACAGTGGTGATGTATAATATAGATGGACACCCAGGAGGAGAGAGAATAGGGTGGAAAATTCCTTTATTTAAGGATGTTTGAAGTACCTTCCTTGTTTTAGGCCAGATGCTTTGTGCCAGGCATCGGTATTGGATATTGTATGGATGGTACTCAATAAAGCTAGAACTCCTGTGATACCCTGTCTTCGAGGGGTTCCCACTGGCTAGACAGCACAGACACAGACAAATAATTACAGTATCAGGAGATTTGATGATACATATGCAAAAGGGCATATATTGGACCTTACATGGATATTTTAGAGCAAAGAGTTAGAAAACTTTTTCTATAAAAGGTCAGATAGGCTTTGTGGCCAAGAGAGCAAATCAAGCAATGGTTCTCACCAAAAGGCTAATTGTTTTTTGTGGTTTATTTCTTTTTTTTTTTGGTTTTTTTACATTTTCTTCACTTGAGGGCACACACAGACAGACAGCACACCAATTGCTAGCTTGAAAACCCCTGTTTTAGAATGGGTGGTGTTTAGGCAGCCCTGGTGGTAGATTACACACACACGGTTAATCAAACATTTGCTCAGTCTACATTTATATTAAAATGTGTTTTACAAAACAAGACACAGTCTGTGCCCTTAAGGGGCTGACAGTACAGTAAGGGAGAGCATTCATGACAACAGAAAGAGCAGGAAAGAGTTTGAGGGCCATAGTGGAAGTATTTGCAGGGTATCCTTTCTAAGCAGATTTCTTAGTTCCTAAATTCTGCAGGCTGTAAATTCCGAAAAGGTTAAGATGTGCTTTTCTCTGGTAGTTACAATGGAAAATAAGAAGGTTCCTGGCAGATTGTTGAGCTCATTAAAGCCATACATCTGTTGGCACAGGACTTCACAATGAGTCTTACCTACCACAGTAGTGAGTTACTGAGCTCATGGGAACTGTGTTGTTGATTCATCCCTCACTCACCACTGGGCTTTCCTATAGTATATGTTCAAAGAAAGGGGGACTTTGACATAACTCCCTGATACATGCTAGTGTGGGTGCGTGCCCTTTTCCTCTGGAAGAATCACTGTGGTCCCCTTAATATGACTTCTTAGACTGTGAATTCTTTCACTATAGAAATTCCACTAGGTTAACCAAGATAGACTCATTGTACACATGCCCACATAGAAATGTGTCTGCAACAATTTAGGGAGTATGCATTCTTGACCTATTGTTTGCTTCTCTTTCCTCCATAAAACTTTCTCCTTTTTAACCTCAAAATAGTTTTTTTAAAAACCTTCTGCAGATCAAATGAAAAGAGCAGCATAATGATAATGTGATTATGAGCTTACTCCCATCCTTTCTAGCCACGATACTTTAGCCCAGTTACCTAACTTCTCTGTGCCTCAGTTCCCTTGTGTATAAAATGAGTACAATTGTATGACCTACCTCACAGGGTTATTGGAAAGATTAAATGAGGTGATAGGAGTAAAGCACTCTGCTTCTCACCTATTGAGTGCCCAAGCTCTGTTTGCTGTTGCACCTTTTTCTGGTAGGTTCTTCCAGGCAGATGAGCACTGAGGCTAACTTTGAAAGCTGTTCTATGTAAATCATCCAAAACAATCCTTTGGATTTACATTTTCTGCACTGTTATACAAGGAAAATAATCTCATTATTATTAGGCATAAAGCACTTTGTTTGCTTCAAGAAAGATTCTAGCTGACCTGTTTCTCTGCAATGTGGTGATATTATGTATAAACAGAACATAATTTAAAAGAACCTCCCTTATTTGCAGCCTAAGAAATAAGTTTCCTTCTCAAATATTCTAGCAGGCCTGACCACTTGCTTTGTGTCTGTGGCACTGGGTTGTTGTGTGGGACAGTGCCTTTGTGCAGAACATAATTGCTTGCTCTCCAGTGCACTCATCTATTCAGCCGGCTGAGATGTGTCAGTCACGTCATTGCATTTGCTTGGGTTTCACAAGCAGGTGGGGTCCACTCCATTAACCCCAGACAAGCGACAATATTATGTTTCTGCTAGCTTGGAGGAGTAATTTACCTGATTGGTTGAATTAATTACAATGAGGTAAGTTTGGTTTAAAAAAAAAAGAAAGAAAGAAAGAAAAAACTAAACTAAAATGCAGCAGCTGGTGACATAACAACTGTACTGTACCATGTTTTGTTTCGTTTTGTTAAATTTCTGACACTAAACACATATAAAAACAAACAGAAGTGTGTTCTCCTCTTAAGAGACTATCCACAGTGAGCTGGGTGCTGGCGTTATAGGCACCTTCCTTAATTTTCATTAAGTTCTCAAAGGGTCCTGAGGATTCGAGTAACACACAAGAGTTTACACAACAATTTACCATTCCATTTGCCAGTCAGAACTAGGAATTAAATAGCTAAATTAAACCCACCTAGCTTCCTTCCTTATTAATTTATTTTTAATCAGTTCTACCATTATGCAGTAAGAAGAAATCATCATCCTTTCCACATCTAGATATTTCAGAAAAATTCTGAATGTTAGGTCCTACAAAAATCTAAACCACTGGTTTTCACAGTTTCACTCATTTTTGATCCAAAGGATAATGGACATGGAAGAATGGGGAAGGGAGAAGGTCTGACTTTTATTAAGTGACCAATAGGGGCTATTACAAGGAAATCAGAATCATGTGAGGCTAGGAGGAAACCAGTCTGGATGGAGCCTGCCTCATGGTCTAAGTCCTCTAAGCACTCCAAAGAAGAAGAGCAGTTGTCTTTGATTATGCGATCCAAACAGCTGAGGCATTGCCATACATCCATGTGGCTCCCCTATCCACAGTGTTTCATACTAGGACCTGATGACATCAAGAAATAGGAACACCCTTTAAAACATTGTTCAGTTCATTATAAATCTTAACTGAGACTGCATAGGACCAATAACATTTCATTCTGTTATACATAAAGTAGCTATGAGTTGGAGTCAACTTGACGGCAGTTAACAATAACATCAATATAACAGTTTGAGGCATATGTTCTGTAAGTATAATATTCATTTCTAAAATGTCCTCATGTCTATCTTTCTTCCTTCTTCTATCCCAATTCTGTGTTTCCAAGTGTTCCTGTCTCAGTCTTCCTGGCTTTATCTCTTTTGTCCTTTGTCTCTTGTCCTTTTTTCTTTCCAGATCACCTTGGCTTGTCTGATTCCTCTTCAAAATAATCTGGAGCTTTCACTCTAACCCATAGCACGTTGGCTTCCCACCCCACCCCTTAGCTTCTACATCACAGGAATTTGACATTCTTGACATATTGGCTCTTTAACTTCATCTTGGAAAAGCACTTTCTGAGAGTGTCATTAAAAATTAAATAAAAATCTGGAACACAGCCTCTTGGCTGCCCTCTGGTGAAACCTATCCAAATCAGGAGCTGTAATTACGTACAGTCCAACTGAGCTATTACAGGACCTTGTAAATGTTGCACTTCACTCAAATTGGCCTGGGTGCTTTGCTGGGCTCTGTCAAGCTCTGCTGGTTTTCTCTCATGTAGCTTTCTGATGCTACCTTAGAAAATCCAGATACTTACAAAACCAGATTCTTACCCTACATATTGGTCTGAGTTGTACAAGTCACTGGTCATAAAGCATTTACATTTTTCTTTGGATTTTTTTTTTTTTTTTAATAATCCTCTCTCTCATGAATGATAATAATGTAGCAAACTAACACAAAAAATAGATTGCCCACTCTTTGGGGGTTGTTTCTTGTAGTAGTTTGTTTTACAGTCATGCTTTTTTGATGACGTTGCCAGAGCAGTGAATGAATCTAAATATCTTGACTATCTTGTCCGTAGGTGAATATCCTATACTCCATAATTCCCAGCCAGTAAACCAGCTTCCTTCCTTGAGGCCTGAACATCATCACTACCCAACAATCGATGAGCCTCTTCCACCAAGTAAGCTTTAGTTTTTAAAGTCTATGCCTTAACTCTTCCTATCAAGTCTAAACAGGTCAGTATGAATTTGTATATAAACACCCAAACTCTTCCTCAACTCCATGCCTTACACTGTTACCAAAAAACGATATGACACCTACTATAAAAACTAACTTTTGGCTAATGGTTTCAGTGTGTAATGTTGAAGAGATAGCCCAGTGTCTACAGTACCTCTCAACTTCAGAAATGGAAAGCATTTCTTTGCAAGACTTGACTAGCCCTCGCAAACTGTTTATGACCCTTAAGTCCCAAATTTTACTATTTTATATTTGAAAGTTCACAGTTCAAAATAGAATAATTCTATTGTTCTCCATTAGATCTATTATGTCTCAACCATCTCCATATAATAAAACAACTTCAACCCATCAGGACACATGAATTTACATTTTTTCTTACTATAGCTTGAATCCATAGACAACATCCTGAAATTTCTTCTGTAGTTCTTAGAGGTTGCCAGAAAAAATATCATCTTTAGAAGTAGAAGTCAGTATCATTTTCTCCCTGTAACTATAGTGTATAATAAATATTTAGATAAATAGTCATCCAAACTTGGAAAATAATTTAATCTCTCAGGGACTCAGGTTTCTCATTTGTAAATAAAGTTTTAATTCTGCTCTTCTTCTAAATGCTAGGTTTGGACTAAGTAATCTGTAAATTTTCTCCCAGCTTCAATGTTCTAATTCTCCATGATAATAAATTTGTTAGGAGGAACTGATGCCCCAGATATTATACCTTCACTCAGCATCACGTACATTTATGAAATCTAGAATATCCTTGCTTTGGTTTACACTTACTTTTCAAGCACAGGTAATCTTTAAACTTTAATAGGTTTTACAACTGCAATCATTCAAGGATGCAAGGAACAACTACGTTCTTTTTCCTATGCTTACATTAAGCAGTCATAGTTTTCAAAAGGAGGAATGCTTATTTCTTAATTCACCTGGTCTCAGTAATATGACATATTTTGAATGAACACCACTCTTTCCCCTATTCAGTTGTAATCTAATCAGTGAGAAAACAATGAACATCTTTAATATATGGACTAAGCCTAAGGAACACCATATTTGATTTTTGAGGGCCAACCCCCCAACTTTGGAAAAGTGTCATTTTCAGATGTCTGTTTAGGCAAACTCGTGACATTGCCATGTTGAGTCCATTAGGAAATGATGAGACCTGCAGTTTCATTTGGAATTTTTTCTTTCAGTTTATAAAATATATGAAAGTAAATTATTTACAATGCAACCCAGAACATGTGATCTTAATCTCAGATTGTGTTAAGCTGTCATTTTCTGAATATTTATAAATATTTATAAATTTATATGAATTACTACTATCCTTTCTAGATATTTAATATATCGATAAAAGAGACTTTGTATCTGGTCAATATCCTTTTCCATGAGTGATTTGGAAATACTGAAACTTGTGGAGGGAAATTATCATTATCATTGCTCCACTTTCCAGCTTTTTATCCCCTAGAAAATTTATGAGGTTCAAGCTTTGTTTTTGAAGGAATTCATTCTTTATTGTTGACACTTAGAGGGCAGGGACACATCTTACCCAGCTCTGTATCCTCACGACTTGGCATAGTCCCTAATTCATAGTAAGTGCTTAACGGAGTTTGTTCAACCGAATAGCATGATCCTCTTCAAAGATTAACATTCATTCTTTGTTAGTGACAATTGTGGTGGAAATAAGAAAAAGAATTTTCCAATTGATCAATTGATTTTGCTAATAGGAGTCTGGGAACCTTTGAAATGTCAAAATTTTCAGATCAAGATCAATTACTTAGGTGTCCCTGGTGGTACAGATGATTAACATGCTTGGCTGCCAGACAAAAGTTTGGAAGTTTGAGTACACTCAGAAGTGCCTTGTAAGAATGGTCTGACAGACAGTTTCCAAAAAAGTCAGCTGTTAAAAACCCCATGGAGCACAATTGTATTCAACACACATGGCGTCTCCATGAGTCAGAATAGAGTCAACAACTATTTTAGGTTTATTAAAATCATGCGTATATTACACACATGCTTCATCACTGAGCTAACATTTACAGCTGACAGTTGACAGAAGTTCATTGTAATCAAACCCCAAAATATATTGATATAATCTGCACGTTTCTCTTTCAAATTATCTTAAAAGTTAAATTTGGTGTTTTCCTATATGTTAGTTTTTACTAGGCATTATTTGGCAATTTCTCAGGTAAATGTCCAACATAAGCCGTAATATTCACAAATGGGGAGATCTACTCTATACACATAAAACCACAACTATGCCAAGTACATTGAATTTTTTAGTTAAAAAAAAATGAGAGTTGCTATGTCATTACCTGAATGATAATTTTTCAACAGAGTTTTTAATATCTGACCTACTCCTAATAGCTATGGCTTTTCTCACTTAAAATGCTGGATTGTTTCCTTCCTTTTGCAGTCATTTTTGCTTTTTCTTTTTTAGATGAATGCATTTTTTTTTCAACATAACTTTATCATAATGCTGTTATTTTCACCACATTTTCACATGTAAACTCTAAAAGCTTTGCCCATTTCTATATAACAGACTTGCTCTTCTATTTTAAGTGCAGAAACATACATTACTTCCAGCTCTCTGTTTTGAAGGCTTTTCCATCCACACTACCCAGCCCTTACATGTATCATGTAGTGTATCATCTGTGCTTTCACCTTATTTATTTACTTAGTGTAATTTGAGAAGTAAAGGAACTTATCTTTATCTTGGGCTCCCTCTACTGTTTGGGATGATTACTGCCAGGAAAGATATTTAAAAGTTTGATATTTGTTAATAGTTACTGTTTTGTTTTGATCAAGAGATATTTGGCAGCAATAGATGGGTGAGTCCTTTGGAATATATGCTGTGAATTCATAGCTTATCAAAAAGATGACTTGAATCCCTTAGTATCAAATCCTTCCATTCACCCTCTCAATAGAAATGGAAATCAATTACAGTTCCTAAGTATTAGATAAGACTCTGGTGACACAGTGCATAATGCATTTGGCTGCTAACCAGAAGGTCAGTGGTTCAAACCCACCAGCCACTCTGTGGAAGGAAGATGAGGCAATCTACTTCCAAGACTTACAGCCTTGGAAACCCAATGGGAGTCGCTAGTGGTTTAAGTGTTAGATAGAGGTCATCTAAAGTTGCACATAAGGAGCCTTGGTGGTGTAACAATTAACTCTTAACTGCTAACCAAAAGATCAGTGGTTCGAACCCACCCAGAAATTCCATGGGAGCTAGACCTGGTGATCTGCTCCTGTAAAGATTATAGCCTAGAAATCTATATGGGACAGTTCTGTTCTGTCACATGGGGTCACTATGCACCAAAATTGACTGGACAGCACCTAGCAACAGCAAAGTTGCACATACAGTATTTTAGAACCATATGTTAAAACCCTTTAAATATGAGTACTGTTATTCTCTCCACAGAACCTAGTCCCCACTATTAGATTAAGCAAAGAAAGGATTCTTCAGCATCACAAGTGTCAGCTCCCAGTAGAGGACTTTTCCAGTCTTCCAGCTGTCACTCAAGTAGCCAACAAGATTGACAGTTAAGAAATAAATAAATTAAACATTAGGCTTTCTCTTTTGAAATGATAATAATTCTAATATAGATCTTATTTAAGGAATCACAATTGTTAAAAATTGGCCAACAGAGAATCTGACTTCAGTAAGCATTTTACTAGAGCGACTGATTTCACACCAGTACCTCAGAAGTCATAGCAGGTGCTTTGGCTGCAGTCTGACGGCATAACTAACCAAAGGGCATTAACAGGGGCCATCTACTCAGCCGTGGTTCTGGCTGAAGTGAGGCCCCATCTTCCCTCCCCCAGGATCAGAGGGATTAGTAGGTAAGTTCTACCTACAGAAGACCTGGGATGGTATCTGTTGCACATGGGTCAATAGTTTGTCCTTGATTTCTTTTCTTTTCTTTTTTTTTGCCTATTTATTCAAAACTAGACTGGGAAGCTCGAATTGACAGCCATGGACGGGTCTTTTATGTGGACCATGTGAACCGCACCACCACCTGGCAGCGTCCCACAGCAGCAGCCACACCCGATGGAATGAGGCGATCAGGGTCCATCCAGCAGATGGAGCAACTCAACAGGCGGTTGGTGATCAGTATGCAGTGGGCTCCTATGAACCACAGTGAAAAGGGAATGAAAATAAAGAAATTTCTTCTTACAGTCTCCTGCTCAGATTATATGAGGAGACATGAAAAGAATTAAGTACATTTAAAAACCTGTTCATTATAGGTACTTGCAAGGCTAGATTTAAATGTGGTTGCCAGAAGACAAGCTAAGCCTGAATGCCATCTAAAGATGAGAAGTCCTCTGTCCTTCCTGATGGTCTAGGCTCAAAAATATTCTTAACCAAGGGCTCCTGAGTCCCCCAGGGTATTCACCTATGGTGATAGTGTTCCAAGAACCCTCCAGGAATTGTATGCAAAATTCGATATGGAAGACAGGTCCATAGTCATCACAAGATTCTTAAAGATTAGATTCCAGAGCTTGAACAGTTAAGAACATTCCAAAAATAGGTTCTATAAGAATACTAAAAGCTGCTTGGTGGAAAAGCTGTCACAAATTACTGCCTGCCCTACAAGAATAATTGCTATATGCTCAAAAATGATAATTTTTAAAATGTTTCATCTTAGAAAAAGAAATGCTGGAAAACATATTTTGATAATTGCTTTATCTAAAAACCAAACCCTCACTAAGGAATTTGTAAAGAAATTATTTGTCTTTAAAGGGCAAACTGAACCCTAAACAGCTTCTCACAGGCTATCAGCTCTCAGAAAGCACCATCTCCCACATGTTGCTTCTTTAAGACCAAGATGGTAACTTTGAGACACTTTCAGTTGCTAGGAATGCAAACTGCAGACTTAACTTCAGTTGTAATTTTATGGACCTGTCGTCTTGTTTTTGTATCGAGTACTTATGAAGCTAAAGGAGTGGTTGAGAGGGACTAGGAAGAGAATAGAAAACTGAGTTTTTACTATACACCTATGATAACAAATGCCCTTTGAAACTTAACTGTATCAACTAGGCGGGGGGTGGGGGGACGGAAATATGAGCTTCTGGCTACTGTGGTATATGCTTTAGGTGAAAATCACCAGGGCATTTTTTATTGCTTGGGCATTTAGAAAATGTTTGCTTTCTTTTTCCTCCTCAGTAAACACTCGATTGCTAACTAAAATGTCTGCAGTTTGAACTGACCCAGTGGCTCCATGGGAGAAAAAGACCTTGTCAATCTGCTCCCATAAAGAATACAACCTTGGAAACCCTATGGAGCAGTTCTATTCTATTCTATAGGGTCTCTATGAGTTGACATACAATAACAAAAACAACACAGTACTTAAGTCACTCCTGAGAATCATAAAGAATTTTCATTGCCAATGTAGTTCTCTACAATCATTCCCCAGAAACTAGATATATTACAAGAAAAATGTGTAATGACCAGTTTATTAGATGTAAATGCACCAAAAATCCATGTTGTTGTTAGGTCCCGTCAAGTCGTCTCTGACTCACAGCGACCCAATGTACAACATAATGAAACACTGCCCAGTCATGTGCCATCCTCACAAATCTATGGGAGTCCTTTAATGGTGACTGCAACAAAGCTCCTCTAACTAATAATGCAGAGGACACGAGCAAGCTCATTTTTACAGAGACACTGTGTTGAAATTCTGTAGAGAAGAATTGGCCTTTAGGTCTGTCGTGCCAGAGCAGATAAGCTGAAATTGTTGAGCAGACTGAGGAATAGAGGAAAACATCATTAGGCTGCATCTACAAGAAGTGCTGTTTGAAAAATAAAATATAAAAAAAATTCTGGAGTGAAAGGAACACCTTGACCTAAGGCATGAAAATCAGTCCAGAAAAGTTCGTGGTATGTCACCTACCTCATGGTGATATAAAAATCATTCTTTAATATAAAAAATAAGGCCAATTCCATCTTGAACCCGGCCTCTAAAGAGATTTTGTAGCCTTTGATATGTAAAATTTTATCCCCACCAGTGGAGCTAAACACACTGGGAGAGGCAGTTAGACTTTGCTAAAGAGCAAGTTGCAATTGCTGCATCTATCTGGTCAGATAAAAAGAAAAGGAATTCAGTAATTTGAGAAAGAACTTATTTCTTGTAGAAAAGCCTATTAAGAAGGTCAGATAACCTCCAGATAAGTATCCAGGCTTTTCAATGCTTATCTTCATCTATTGCTTCCAAGAATTTAGTGTTTCAGTGATTTGATTTGGTAACTGCAGTCACAGAAAATAAAACTATTGTTGTTGTCAGGTGCCATTGAGTTAGTTCCAATTCATTGTGACCCTATGTACAGCAGAATGAAACACTTCCCAATACTGCACCATCATCACACAATCGTCCGCATGTTTGAGTCCATTGTTGCAGCCACTGTGTCAATCCATTCATTGAGGGTCTTCCTTTTTTTTTGCCAACCCTCTACTTTACCAACAGTGATGTCCTTCTCCAGGGACTGGTCCCTCCTGATAACATGTCCAAATTACATGAGACAGTCTCACCAACCTTGCTTCTAAGGAATATTTTGCCTGTACTTCTTCCACAACAGATTTGTTCATCCTTCTGGAAGTCCATGGTATATCCAGTATTCTTTGCCAACACCATAATTCAAAGCATAATTTCTTCTTTGGTCTTCATTATTCATTGTCCCTTTTGCATGCATATGAAGCAATTGAAAATACCATGGCCTGGGTCAGGCATACCTTAGTCCTCAAAGTGACATCTTTGCTTTTTAACTCTTAACGTGGTCTTTTGCAGCTGATTTACCCAATACAATGTTATTTGATTTCTTGACTTCTCTTTACATGCTATTGATTGTGGATCCAAGTAAAATGAAATCCCTGACAACTTCAGTCTTTTATCCATTTATCATGATGTTGCTTATTGGTCCAAGTATGAGGATTCTTGTTTTCTTTATGGTGGGATGTAATTCATACTGAAGGTTATAGTCTTTGATCTTCATTGGTAAATGCTTTAAGTCATCTTCACTTTCAGCAAGCAAAATTGTGTCATCTGCATATTGCAGGTTGTTAATGAGTCTTCCTCCAATCCTGATGTTGTGTTCCTCTTCATATAATCCAGCTTCTTAGACTATTTGCTCAGCATGCAGATTGAATAGGTATTGTGAAAAAGTATAATATGGATACACACCTTTCCTGATTTTAAACTACACAATATCCCCGTGTTCTATTCAAATGACTGCCTCTTGGTCTATGTACAGGTTCCTCATGAGCACAATTAAGTGTTCTGGAATCTCATTCTTCACAATGTTATCCATAATTTGTTATGCTCCACACAGTCAAATGCTTTTGCACAGAAAATAGGACAGAGGTAAATATCTTTCTAGCTCTGGTAGCATAGTGGCTAAGACACTTGCCTGCTAACCAGACGGCTAGCGGTTCAAACCCACCAGCCACTCCTTGGAAGGAAGGTTGGGCAATCCTACTTCCGTAGTGATACTGCCTCGGAAACCCAAGGAGGGGTCACTATGAGTCGGGTTTGACTCGACGGCACATAACAACAACAACAAAGTATTCTCTACTTTAAGCCAAGATCCATCTGACATCAATGATGATACCCCTCATTCCATATTCTCTTCTAAATCTGGCTTGAGTTTCCAACTGTTCTTGCCCATGTACCACTGCAACTGTTTTTGAATTATCTTCAGCATAATTTTATTTGCATGTAGTATTAATGATATTGTTTGATAATTGAATCACTTTTCGTTGGAAAGGGGACAAATATGGATCACTTTCACTCAGTTGGCTAGGTAACTGTCTTAAATTTTCTTGATGTAGACAAGTGAGTAATACTACCAGGTTTTTATCCTTCTCAGATGTGAATACACACAGGGTCATTGTTTTATTACCTGCCATTATCACAAGAAAGTTACAATAATCACTGTCTCACAGCAATACAGAAATAGTTCTCAGTGTTTCAAAAAGGAGTTTCTCTGACTTGTGACCAGGTGATTGTGAAGATCAAATATGTCTGTGCAAGAAGCACACTGACAATAGCAGAGTGCACAATAGCAGCACGTGAGTGATTGTGGAGGTCTGCAGTGACCAGGTTAAAACTCAGCCCCTCCCCAAACACAGCACACTCTGCCAGCCCTTTACTGGGTTGCAACAAACTCCAGTTGCACAGAAGCCCCTTATGCCTGTCTTCTATCTGGTACTTATGTCCTCATTCTACAAGGCCTATCCCAAACTCCACATGCTCTGTGAAACCTTTCCAAAGTTCTCCACAAATAGTAACTGAGTTCCTCCTCTGTAACCCTATAAGTGTTTGTACATAACTCCATCTTATACCACAAAGAGGGAGGGGGGTACTTTAAAGAATGGAAAATTATCATCTTACAGTTCTGGAGATTACAAGTGCAAATCAGGATAATGGCCATCTTGATTCCTCCCTTCTGAGGACTTTGAAAGAGAAACTGTTCCAGGCCTTTCTCCAAACTTCTGGGGATCATGTTCCTTATTTTGCAGCTGTGTTTGCCTCCATTATAAAATGACCATTCTTCCTCTGTGTTCTCTTCTTTTGTGACACCCTACTGAAATGTTATTAGGACCTGACCAAACCATCTCCAAAGACTTCATTTCCAAGCAAGGTCATATTCTTATCTTTTTGAGAGGCACCGTTCAGTCTGGTGGCACTGTGTTTAAAGCATTGGGCTGATAACCAAAAGTCTAGCAGTTTGAACCTACCAGCTTCTCCACTGTGAGAAAGACAAGGCAGTCTGCTTCTGTAAAGATTTACAACCTTGGAAGCCCTATGGGGCAGTTCTACCCTGTCCTATTGGGTCAACGAGTCAGAATCAACTCAATGACAGTGGGTTTGTTTTTTGGGTGTTTTTTTTTGGGGGGGGGAGTATTCAATCTATAACAACCTCTGTTATAGTTCTATGCATCCTTGTCATCTTCCCCCCAAAAAATAGGGTGTGATATTGTGTGCCAGAAGTTTAAATAAGACTCAGTACAGAACTGTTTCCTGAATTAATTTCTGTACTTTCAGGATGGCCTAAAATATTTATTCAGGAAGCAACAAATGTAATTGGTATTCTTATTTTAAGTAATCAAATAAAGTTAAATTTATTTCAACTTATTTGTTCCATCTTGACTGTGTGTGTTCAAAGGTAAATATCATATTCTAGTCTTTTCTTAGATCTGAAAGTCCAACAACAGGCATGTTGTTGTTGCTGTTAGTTGCCATCAAGTCAGCTTCCACTCGCAGCTACCTTATACAACAGAATGCAACATTGTCCGGTCCTATGCCACTGTCATGGACTTTAGTAGGCTGAGTCCATTGTTAAGGCTATCATGCCAACCCCACCTCATTGATGGTTTCCTTCATTTTTGTTGATTCTCTACTTTATCAAACAAGATATCCTTTCCTAGTGATTGGTCTTTCCTGATGATACATTCATAGTAAGTGAGCATCTACAGTCCTTACTTCTAAGGAGCATTCAGTTGTATTTCTCCTAAGACTGGTTTGTTTGTTCTTCTGGCAGTTCACAGCGTGTTCAGCACTCTTTGCCTACAGCACAATTCAGATGCATTTTTCTGTCCAGCTTTTTCATTCTTATGAGGCAATTGAAAAGACCATGGCTTGGGTCAGGTCTTAGTCATCAAAGTGACATCTTTGTTCTCTGGAACTTTAAAGCCATCTTTTGCAGCAGATTTTCCCAATGCAATCAAAAGAGTCTACATCGTTTGATTTGTGGACATTGATTATTGAGCTAAGTAAAATGAAATCATTGACAACTTCAATTTTTGCTTCATTTATCAGGCTGTTGTCTGTAGGGATTAGTAAACACTTAATAAATACTTGTCTGGGTGACTGGTTGGCTTCTTTTGCATAAGCTGAACATATTTATTTTTCTGCCAGAATGCTTTTCCACAATTTCTGCCCAACAGTATCAAATGCCTGTCAAAAATAAGTTAGTAAAACTATCATTCTAATTTGTAGTCTTGTAACAATAATGTAAAGGTAATTCGATGTCTTAGTTATAACATTTTAATATACTTTCCACACCATTATTTTATACTTAGCCTGATTTCATTTAATGCAAGGCACAGGTTGTTTTTATATGATTAGTTATTATTTGTGTTGATTTTTAGAATGTGATAATACTAAAACTACTCTAGAAAATAAAATATATTTTTTAAAAAATCAGATACTTAAAATCTATCCTTGCTTATAAAAGAAAAAGCAGTCAAATCTAGCAATGCTTTTCTAGCTAATTGTTTTGTCTACCTTGTGGGAAATTTTACACATTTTCTTCCTGATATTCAAGACAATTCTCAATTCTTTGCAGATTTTTCCATTTATCTGATTCAGAGAGTCAGCCCCAAATAAGTGAACAAGCTAAAGTTAACTCTTGACTTTCAATTTTCTGATGCAAAGGTATCAAAATATTCAGCGAACCATTGCAACAGAGAGACCGGAGGAAGATGCTGGAAGCCAAAGTTGTGAGCAAGTCCCAGCAGGAGGAGGCGGAGGTGGTGGAGGCGGTGGAAGTGACTCAGAGGCTGAATCTTCTCAGTCAAGCTTAGGTACTGGAAGAGGGGTTCCCAGAAACCTGGAATGGTACCCAAAGGCTATGTGGGAGAGCATTCATGTCCCTCACCCTACCTCATGGGATAGGCATGCACCCTGGAGTAAAGAGAGCAGTGGAATGGGCAGAGAATCAAGGTGAGAAGAGAGAAACGTGATCCTACCAGAGTAAAGCAAACAGAAGAGTGTCTCCCACCAGGACATTTAAAAGGAAAAGAGAATTCACAGAGAAGAGGAAGCTATCACCCTGGTATTAGGGATCTGGAGACAGGGCATGGATGAATTCAAGGGACTTGGGCTGGGTTTACTCCAGTGCTTGAGTATCAAGACAACGTTTTTCAGTGGCTTAAAAATTTCTTTCTAAACATATTTATTTGTTGGTTTCTTAAGGATTTTCTACTTCTAAATAAAACATACACTAAAAATTTACTCTCTATGTCTAAGGAACCACATGACAGTACTAGGGAATAATTACTTACTTGCTTTTAGAATAAAATATAATTCTCTCTGAGGGAATCTTGGAGTAAAGAGGGATTCCAGGGGCTTATGGCTATCCACATCATCTGAGAGCAATTTTTAGCCTAATACAGTAGGCATCCACCAGAGGCCTGGTTTTCATCTCTGGCTCTGTCATCAACTCAGATGAGGATATCACAATGGCATAGGAGACTTGCTTTGGATTTTTATGTCTGTAATGATGTAAATGATCACAATGACGTCCCAGTAATCCACTTTCTTTTAAATTGACTTCAATGATAGCAGACTTATTTGCAAAAAGAAGGCTTAGAAATACAATCTGAGAAAACATGCTCTGTGATTCTCATCTGACCAGGCCTCAGCTCTCTATGGTCATGGAGAATTTTGGACATGACTGTGTAGCTTTATTAAATACACATAAATATAAATTGTTCTACCAACAATTTTTTACTTCTATTCTTTTACCAGAACCAACTAACAACTCGTTTGAGCTTTACTGTTTAATTTCTTTGTTCTACCTTTGAGAAAGATGTAGTAAAATGGTCAAGTAATGAGGATCATGAAAAACAAGGAACAAAAAGTGTATTTCTATTGTATCCATTGATCTTTGCTATTTAATAAGCCACCTGACACTTGAGTGGGTTAAAATAATCATCATCTTTTTTTTTTTTTTATCCCTACCAAGGAATACTGGATGATGCAAAAGGTTATGCTTTCTGCTACTTAACCAAAAGGTTGGCAGATTAAATCCACTCAGACATGCCTCAGAAGAAAGACCTGGCAATCTACTTCCTAAAAATATAGTCATTGAAAATCCATAGTTCCGACATACATGAGATACTCATGAGTTAAAGTTGCCTCTATGGCAAATGTCTTGGGTTTTAGTTTATTTACACCACCATTCTTCAGATTGACAATTTGAGATGAGCTTGGCTGAGTGACTCCTCTGGACTCAGCTGGGCTTACACATTTGTCTTTGACCAGCTATTGAATTGGCTGTGGGCTGGCTGGTCCTTATAGCCTCTCATCTTCCAGCAGGCTAGTCCAAGCATATTTTCACAATGTTGACAGATTTCCAAGGAGAGGGTAGAACCACACAAACCTTTTGAGAACTAGGCTCAGAGCAGGCCTGTCATTACTTCTGCCACATTCTATTGGTTAAAGCAAGGCACGAGGCCAGTCCAATTCAAGAAAAGGAAAAACTGCAAAGTCACGTTGCAAATGGGTATGAATACAGGGAGGAGAAGAATTGCAGCCGTTAGTGCAAAGTATCTATCAGAGTTATGATTAGTTAGCAATTTGTCAAGAAAATAAGAAAACATCATTGAAATAAAGAGGAGTTGTTAAACGACTTGAGCCTAACTAAAGTTGTGCAAGAACATTTTTAGGAAATGATTGTTTCTATACAAAACCAAAACAACCAAACCCACTGATTGCCCAGTCATCCTTCCATGGAGTAGTTGGTGGGTTTGAACTGCCAACCTTCTGGCTAGGAGTCAAATGCCATAGGCACCACCAGAGTTCTTTATTCCTGTAACAGACATCCATAAAGTTATATGACACCTGGTTCTATAACTATTAAAAACCACAGTCTGTTTTGACATGTGAATGAAGACGTGTGCTGCTGGTGTGTGGAGAGCAGTCCTGAATTTGAAATGACTTTTTCCAATGTATCCTGTCACTTTGCTTCACTTTCTCCAGATCTGAGGAGAGAAGGGTCACTTTCTCCAGTGAACTCACAAAAAATCACCTTACTGCTACAGTCCCCAGCCGTCAAGTTCATCACCAACCCTGAGTTCTTCACTGTGCTGCATGCCAATTACGTGAGTGCTGCAAAGCGGAGGAAGCCTGGCCTTGTCATGACCCAAAACTCAGCTTTGCAAAGTCATCTGGTAGATCAGAGAGGTCAACAGTTTTGCTAGCCAAGAAATAAAAAAGAAAAGACAACTTAGTCCATTCATTTTATTATCTGTGACTCTCCTAAAAAAGAAAAGGGGCTGGATTTGGGATGCTCTTGTCTTATCCAATTTTTGCTAGGCTCAGATGAGTTAATGTGAAAAGACTTTGGAAACAAATATATGTTCTTTATATTGCTAAAATTTTTAAGGAACAAGATTATTAAAGGAATCAGCCAGATTCCTTTCAGTCTGAACCATTTGATAAAATCACTTCCATTCGGAAAATTTTTAAACAGATTTTTCCATTTAAACAATAACCAAGTTTCCTCTTAATATAATGTATTAAATATCATGCTTAAGTTAAATTTGATTTGATTTTACATATGTAGGGTTTTTTGGGTTTTTTTTTTTTTCATTTCATTCTTTGGGAATTTTCAAGAAAGCAATGACATGGTATTATGACATTCATTAATTCTTCCATTCGACAAATATTTTCTGCAGTTCAGGCACCACTCCAGGTGCTGTCATCACAAAGACAGATCAGAGTAGGAGCTCCTTGTTTTGTGAAGCAACAAACATGTAAAAAGATCAGTCTAACATGAAAGGACAGGGCTTCTGAACTGAGGTAGGAACAAAATATTACGGAAACATGAAGATGTAACACCCAAGGGAATTCCTGAAGGGAAAACTGCAGATACAAAGAAGGGAAAAATGACTGCTGTGTTGTCTTGAAGGTTGAAAGTGGATGGGTAAGAAATTCCAGTTGGAGGGTCTGGCGTATTATAAAGGATGCGGCTGTGATACAGCTGTGAGGAATCCTATCTGGCTGGAGTATGGGTGACTGCCCACATGGGAGGGGGGCTGGAGAAGTAAATAGAAAGACATGAAAAGGAGTCCGGATATACTTCTTAGGCAACAAGAAACCAGCAGGAATTCAAGGAACTGGTGTTCCAGGTTCAGGTTTGTTTTAGGAATCACTTTCTCTGGCAGAAGTGTGAAGGAGAATGAAGGACCACAGACTGATCAACCATTCAAGTGAGAGGTGATCAAGGCCAATCTAAGGAAGTAACTGGGAGTAAAGAAAGAAATGGCTTAATTCAAGAGCTGTTTCTGAGGTGGAAACCAGTGTTTTTGACCAGAGGTGGGTTACCCAATAAGCAACGTAAACACAGGCTTACCTGTGCTTACCTACTAATCTGTAGTGAAGAGATTCACACGAGTTGACTACAGATTAGTAAGTAAGCACAAGTAAACCCATGCTTACCTTGCTTACTGGGTACTTCCATTTCTGTAAGCAAATTTTAAATTTGAAAAGAGGCTTTGATTCTATAGGAAGGAGCTGTGGGTCTGGGAGAGAGATAGATGCCAGCCATACCTAGAAGCAGAATCTTTGATGTGAAAACATGTGAAATTGTTCACTAAAGATTAGCAAATAAGCACAAGTAAGCCTATGCTTACCTTGTTTATTGAGTGATCAGACACTGTGACCATTATGATGCCAGGTGGGCAAAATAAAGCACTCAAGAAAAATGCAAGAGTTTCTGCTCTGAGCACCTATATTGGGTGGTGAGTTCATTAACCATGTGCACTAAGTCTGGTTAGGTATGGGAAGGTTGTGGGATGGGTGAGAAGGAGATCAGCTTGAAGTAGGTTATATTTGAGAAGGTTCCAGACACTCAGTAGTGGAATCTAGAGCACTACCTTCCACTGTACAGTGGTCCATAGGTGAGTCACAAAAGGGTGACCAGTATGGCAGATATCAATGCCCTTAGTGCAGGCATCGAGGTGGGATCTGGGCTAATGGGAGCAACTAGGCCAGCCCTCTCTGGGTAACATAGTCCATACATTCAACACGTACACATGTTGATGTGTGCACACACGCACACACCCCATGTACCATAACAATGTCATCTGGAACAAACAGAATAGAAACTCCTAAAACTTTCTTGATCTCTTCTCATCACCCACCCACACTAAACATACAAGGAGTAACAGATCCCTGAAATACAGCCTGAAATCCCTCGGTACTCTAAATTGATGTTCCTTGTTTTATGTAGATAAGGGGACCAAGGACAGAATCTCTGCAGTGCTATCAGGGAAGGAACGATGGATAAGAGAGAGGAATGATGGTCAGAAAGATCAAAATTCAAGGAAGCCAGGTCACCAGTGTCAAGCTAAAGAGGAGTCAGGCAGAACTGGGATCCACACAAGCCCATATGTGTGTGTGATACACGTTCACTTGTTGAGGATGATCTCTGCTTCTGATACTCCACATGGAGGATCATAATAAATCACATGTAGCAATCACATTACACCACATTAAGCTGCTCACTGCATAGTTGGTCTCTTTCTCTAATCCCCCACTCTTGACCCAACTCCTCCCAGAGTGCCTACCGAGTCTTCACCAGTAGCACCTGCTTGAAGCACATGATTCTGAAAGTCCGGCGGGATGCCCGCAACTTTGAACGCTATCAGCACAACCGAGATCTGGTGAATTTCATCAACATGTTCGCAGACACCCGGCTGGAATTGCCCCGGGGCTGGGAGATCAAAACGGACCAACAGGGAAAGGTGAGTGAGATTGGTATGTGGGACTTTCATCATTGAAGGAGAAGACAAGTGAGAAAGTGAGGAAGAATGAGGTGGAGAGAGGAAAGTCAGTGTGTCTCAGAGATGTGTTGCTGGTTACCAGGAGGAAAACCAAAACATCCAAACTGATTGCCATCAAGTCGATTCTGATTCATGGCAACCCTTCCATGGAGAAGAAGTTGAACTTATAGAGTAGAACTGCTGCATATATTCAGGTCACCAGCAGAATGAGAGCCATTAATTATCAACATCAGAGTTCTCACCTCCAGCACTATTGTTGGTGGCATTGTCCAGTGCGTTGTAAGATGTTTGACAGCATTCCTGGCCTCTGTCTACTGTAAGATGTTAGTAACATCTCCTCCAGTGGTGATGACCAATACTATCTCCACACTTGACAAATGCCCTGTGGTGAGAGGAGGAAGGCAAAATCATCTCGAGAGGAAAATTTTTTTAATTCTCTACATTTTTTAAAATTTACGTCTGGAACGTGACACCAAATTCTGTTCCATGACCTCTCTGTCATTTTTCCTCCTTACCTCTCAGGGAATGATATTATTAGGTAAATGAGAGTGATGTTATTAGATTCCTGGTTGTGATTTCTCTAATAAGCCTTCAGTTCTCATTAAAACCACCTGGCAAACAGCGACAGGGTGTCTTGGCCCTGGGCTATGTTACAGACTCACATGTGGCCTTTTTACGATCCTAACCGAAACCAACTCCACAGCAATGTTTTAGAAACCTAGTTGAATATACTAAAGTGAGGATTTTTTTCCTTAATTATCAATTATCTCAACATATTTATAACACAAGCCAAACAATTTACTGAAGTAAATTGGGTAATCTTTTATGGAGTCCTAGATGGTGCAAATGGTAAAGTGCTCAGCTACTAACCAGAAGACTGACGGTTTACATCCACCCAGAGGCTCCTCAAGAGAGGAAACGCCTAGAGGCCTATTTCTAAAAGATCACAGCCATTGAAAACCCTGTGGAGCACACTTCTGCTCTGAAGCACGTGGGATCACCATGAGTTGGAATCTTCTGAACAGCAACTGATTTAGTGTTGGTTTCATCTTTTATGACCTTTGGTTGAGAGCATCCCTCTCTCTTTCATGGTAAAAGGAATTAGGAACTTTGCCCACAGAAAGGTCTTTGGATATGAAGGCTGCATTAGCCCAACTCTTCTTTCCTCTGTGGTTTTGAACATGCAAAGCCACAGCTGTGTACGTCAGTTCCTTAAAGGGAGGTGATGGGGCAACACTGTCCTCTAGAAGCCATGAGTACTTCTCATAAATCCCTTCATATGTTGCAGACTTGAATTCTCTGCAGTATGTGTGAAAGAAATATGCCCCTAATACAAATCAGCTGAGAGAGGGACAGCCCAAATCAAGTCCTGACAGTAAGGAGAAGATGCACAGCCTGGATATACGACCAAAACCCCACTGCCATTGAGTCAATTCTGACTCATAATGACCCCCGTTGGGTTTCTGAGGTGTTAAATCTTTACAGAAATAAATTGTCCAGTCTTGCTTCCTCAAAGTGGCTGGTGGGTTTGAACCACCAACCTTCTGGTAAGCAGTCAGATGCCTTAGGAACTATGCCTCCAGAGCTCCTTAATACAAATCAGCTAGTAAAACTCATCTCTACAACCAACACCTGTGTAATAGGATATGAACTGGGCATGGCTAAGTAGAAAAGCCAAACTAACCAGAATCTGTCCCTTGGGACCTTCTCATTTACTGGGAAAGGTTGTGGCAATGAGTACGTCATTTTACACCACTAGGTGTCAATGTCCTCATTTAAAAAAAAAGAGGGAAGATGACAGTGACTTGTATTGTGAGGACTTGGTAATAAAATCCTTGGTCTGTATATTAGGGTGGGAAACAGAAAGCAAAGGAACATCAAAGCTAGGCAGCACCTACCTTGTATCCATGGTCTGAGCAAGGAGCCTTGTTTAGATTTATTGCTTAGCCAAGATACCAACAAGATACCACTTTGAATCAAGGAGCATTCCAACTCACGGTGACCCCATTTGTGTCAGAGTAGAACTGTGTTCCGTAGTGTTTTCAAATGGCTAATGTTTCAGAGGTAGATTGCCAAGCCTTTCTTCTGATGCACCACAAGGTAGAGTTGAACCTTCAATCTTTCTGTTAGCTCAGGCCACTTATGTATAAGCGAAAACCTCATGGAATTTGACTTCTTGGTTTAGAAGTTTAGGGTTATAGTGTCATGGACCATCATTTTTAATTGGCCTAATAACATGTTTAGGAGCTCTGGTAGCATAGTGCCTAAGGCACTTGACTGCTAACCAGAAGGCTGGTGGTTCAAACGCCCCAGCCACTCCTCGGAAGGAAGGTTGGGCAATCTACTTTGTAGTGATACTGCCTCGGAAACCCAAGGAGGGGTCACTATGAGCCAGGTCTGACTCAACGGCACATAACAATAACATGTTTAGTGCTTCTGTTCTACCTCCCAGTTCATTGTATGATGTCTGAAGTCTTAAAAGCTCTCAGTCATTCAAGGTACAATAATTGGTCTCTATTCACGTAGAACAACAGAGTAAGAAGAAGAATCAAGAAAAGGAGGAGGAGGAAATGGAATATGTGGCTTATTGCCTCCATGAAAAACTGCTTCTTTTGCTATGAGACCAAAAGAACTGGCTGGTGCCCAGCTACCATTACTGAGACTGAGAGAGACTGCCAGCTGAGAGAGACTGAGGACATTCCTGAACTTGAATTGTAGCCTGTTGCTTCTCTAATAAACACCACAATCTGCGAATTCCGTGTAGTCACTGCAGTGAATTAATGAGCCCAGCAGAGAGGTAGTGGGTGCACTTTTGGGGAACATTTTGATCAAGGGTTCCATAAAAGAATCATGATAAAAAATGGGGAAATACAGAACAGAATTTCAAATTATTATGGGCTCCCGACTTCCTGGAGTTGTGAAGTTTGGATGAACCTCGGAAATTATTGCCCCAAGATAATCTTTAAACCAAAAATATCCCATAAATTCTTCTTAAAACCAGTAGTTTAGATTAACTAGTAAAAAATGTCTGCCTTGAACATTATGCTCTTTTATGAACTATCTGTATGGGATTACTAAAGGGGCAGGGAGGCAGCATCTTCTGACCTCCTCTAACTCCACAAGAGGAAGACAGAATCACCATCAGCAGATCAAGGCCTGTTTTCATGAGGCCAGACATGCTGCCACTTTCCAGCCCTCTTACCAGCCTTGACACCAATCATCCCTCCCCCGGCACCCACTACCTCTCTGCTGGGCTCATTAATTCACTGCAGTGACCACACAGAATTCGCAGATTGTGGTGTTTATTAGAGAAGCAACAGGCTACAATTCAAGTTCAGGAATGTCCTCAGTCTCTCTCAGCTGGCAGTCTCTCTCAGTCTCTCTCTCAGGAGCACATCTCCCTCAGCAGCACATCTCTTTCAGAAGCGTGTCTCTCTCAGCCAGCAGTCAGAGATTCTTTTCTGCCCCTAGGAGGGCTCATTTTAAGCCTGGCGGAGAGGCAAAACTAACCAATCCCAATATCAGAATTCTACACACCTGAGAGAGGTGAACTTCTCAGAACATTACTTCATGCTGCTCCAACAGAAATACCCCAGGTGGATAACTTTAACAATCAGGAGTTTAAATTGCATAGTCCCACCCAGTAATCCAGTGGGAGTTACAAAGATTATGTCTAGAAAAGCCATACCATGTAATTTACTACACCATAGGGATCAAACTAACAAGAGCAACTTGAAAGATTAGATAGGAACATTAGGGAGCACTGAATTTATGTTATCAGAGAGGAACAACTCAGGAAAGGAAGGTAAGAATGGTTGCACAACTCAAAGAATGTAATCAGTGTCACTAAATGGTACACATAGAAACTGTTGGTCTGGTGTGTGTTTTAATGTGCAAATTCTCAAGAACAATAAAATAAATATATATGTATTTTAAGTCACCTGTATGAGATCAAATGCTCAATAATTACTCTAAAGCAAAGATGAAATGGTGAGGGGACAGGGAAACCAGATTACTGGAAGTGAAACATCCAGAATAGAATGAATGAGAAGGCTGACACATTGTAAAGAATGTAACTAATGTCCCTGAAAAATTAATATAATAATTGTTAAATGAGAACTGAATTTCTTATGTAAACTTTCACCAAAAACACAATAAAATATTTTTAAAAGAAAAAAATTTTAAGAAGAAAGCTGGCAGAAAACTTTTTGAAAAGTTGTAAGATCGTAATGAAAAGCAAAATGTAATAATAACAAAGGGATAAAACAGAACAGAACAAAACTGATGCTACATAAAATCAAATCACAATATTAGATATAAATGTGGAAATGGCCACCAAAGCAGAAGGAAGGGATCAAATTTCAATCAGTGAAGAAGGTAAAAAAATGAAAAAAGGAAAATAATTATCTGTGTGTGGTTTCATATGTATGTACATATACATACATGTGTATGGGTATATGTATATATGTGTGTGTATAAATATATCTATAAGTATGTACATGTATCTGTGTTTATATGTGTGCACTCATTGTGCAGTGGTTGAAGCACTCACCGGTTAATGGAAAGGTTAACTGTACGAACCTAGAGCTGTTCCGTAAGAAAAAGATGTAGCAATCTGCTTTCATAAAAGAGTTACAGCCTTGGAAGGCCTATGGGGCACTTCTACTCTGTTTTATGGGATCTTTTTGAGTTGAAATCAACTCAACAGTAGTGGGTATAGTGGGTATGTGTATATGTATATACAGGTTTGTGTGTGCATGCTTATATATTTATATATAATAAACCCCCTAGTGGCACAGTGCTGGATACTTCTTAGACACAATCAAACACTTTGCAAGCTTGATCTGGATTGAGGGCTTCGGACCATAGTCTCATGGGACAACTCTCAATTGGCATAATATAATTTATAAAGTTTATGTTCTACATGCTAGTTTTCTGAGTTGTGTCTTTCAGTCTTAAAAGCTTGCAAGTAGCCATATAATTTACAACTATTGATCTCTACCCATCTGGAGTGAAAGAAAGAAGGAAACCAAAGACTCAGAGAAGAAAAGAAATGAGACTACAAGACTAATAAAAAACCCACTGTCATCAAGTCAACTCCAACTTAAAGTAACCCTTAAGACAGAGTAGAACTGTTCCATAAGGTTTCTAAGGCTGTAAATCTTTATGGAAGAAGAGAAGACTATCTTATCTCTCTCCTGTGGAACATTTGTTGGGTTCGAACTGCAGACTTTTTGGTTAACAGCAATATGCTTTAACCACTACACCACCAGAACCCCCACAGGACTGATAGTCTACATGAATCATGGCCTATCTACCCTTGGACCAGAAGAACTAGATGGTGTACAACTTCCACTACCTGCTGCTCTGATTAGGGCCACAATAGATGGATACGGATAGAAGAAGAGGAAAATGTGAAGCAGAACTCAAATTCTTATAAAGTCCAGACCAGTTGAGACTAGAGCACTACCCCAGAATATTACCCTGAGACACACATTAAACCTTGAGCCAAAACTAGCTATTGAGATTACACTTTAGTTAAATAATAGAATGGATCATAAAATAAACAAAACAGTACCGGGATCCTTTAAAAAATCACCTATACAAGCTCAAATGGTCAACAATTACCCTAAAGCAAAAATGAGAAAGTAAGAGGTCAGGGAAACTTAATTATTAGATATAGAACAATCAGAACAAAATTAATGAGAATTTTAACACATTGTAAAAGATATAACCAATATACTAAGTAATTTGTGTAGAAATTGTTATATAGGAAACTAGTCTCCCATGCAAACTCTCACTGAAAACACAGTATGTTGTTGTTGTTGTTGTTATGTGCGCTTGAGTCGGACCCGACTCATAGCGAGCCCTCCTTGGGTTTCCGAGGCAGTATCACTACGGAAGTAGATTGCCTCATCTTCCTTCTGAGGAGTAGCTAGTGGGTTTGAACCGCCAGTCTCTGGTTAGCAGTCAAGTGCCTTAGGCACTATGCTACCAGAGCTCCCCAAAACACAATATAGTATTATTTAAAAAAAATAATAATAATAATAATTTTACCTTATCAATGGGGCCTACCCTAACCACTCAAGTTAATACCAAAACTTTCCCCACTAGTTTACATATTTATTATGTTTACTATTTGTTGTCTGTTTCTTCCTGCAGAATTTTATGCTTCTTAAGAGCAGAGATCTTTGTTTTGCTCACTGATGAAACCTCAGAACCAAAAAACAAAACCAAACTCCGTGCCATGGAGTCGATTCAACTTATAATGACCCTCCTTGGATTACCGAGGTGGTATCGGTATGGAAGTACATTGCCCAATCTACCTTCCAAGGAGTGGCTGGTGGGTTTGAACTGCCAGCCTTCTGGTTAGCAGTCAAATGCTTTAGGCACTATGCCACCAGAGGTCCACTAGGAAGCCTAGGGTGGATATTTAAATCAATTAATTACATAAATATCATTAATAGCTATTGAAATGCTTTAAAAATATTCTTAACCTGAATAAGGTATGGAAAATATGTATAATAAAAGTGAAATACTGTATGATAATAATCAGGGTCAATACACCCAGACTAGACTAAAAAAGACTAGGAAGCAGGAAGAGAGAAAGCAGCAGGGGAGAAAAATGCTGTGCTAAATTCTTAGCTGAATGCTGCTGTGTACTGTCAAATCATAAGGTGAGTGAAATTAAAGAATTGGAAAAATAAAGGCTAACTATAATTATTTGACAAATTTAAAGGCAACCATTTGTACCATTTGAAACAGGACTTTTTCAAATCCCTTAGAAAAAACATCAAATCAAAGAAAATAGAGTTCTCATAACAAAGTGCAGAAAAAAAATCCACAAGGAAATAAAGAAAATAGAAATGTTAAAAACAAGATAACAAAAGTAAAGCCAAACATAACAGTATGGCAATAGGTCGAAATAGGATTAACTTACACATCAAAAAGAAAACACTTTCAGATTAGTAACAAACAAATCCAGTTTATAAATAGACATACCTAAAATACAATTCGGAGAGCTCTGGTAGCATAGTGTCTAAGGCACTTGACTGCTAACCAGAAGGCTGGCGGTTCAAACCCACCAGCCACTCCTCGGAAGGAAGATGGGGCAATCTACTTCTGTAGTGATACCACCTCGGAAACCCAAGGAGGGGTCGCTATGAGTCAGGTCCGACTTGACGGCACATAACAACAACAACAACATACAATTCAGAAAGTTTTAAAAAAAGGATTGAAATTAATACAGTGTGAAAATAACAAAAATTAATGGTGGTGCATTAGTATCCTACACAGGAGAGTTCACATCCAACACGAAATGGGGTCAAAGAAAGCTTTTATACTAATCAATGCCACAATTAAAATGAAGATTGAATAATCATATGCATTATGAACCAAATAATACTACCATATGATATTATATATTAAAAGATCAAACAGAAGTATGAAGGGAAAGAAATGCAATCATAGCTGGTAAATGAGTTTAACATTCTGACAGTTTGACAAAATAAATAGCCAAAATAAGTCAGGATTTGAATAATATAATTTTGAGTTAATGGAAAACCAGTTGCCATCAAGTCAATTCCAATTCATGGTGTACCTGGTTGGCACAAACAGTTAAGGGCTTGGCTGCTATCCTAAAGGTTGGAGGTTTAAGTCTACCTAGAGGCACTTCAGAAAAAAGGCCTGGCAATCTACTTCTGAGAACCCAGGCATTGAAAATTCAATGGTGCACACAGTTCTGCTCTAATACATGTATAAGGTCACCATGAGTCAGAATAAATTCAAGGGCAACTGTTTATTAGTAGTATTTTATTTTATATTTAAAGACTAACTTTTGTCATGTATTTGAGCATATAGAGTAATCAGTCATACAAGTATGAGACTGTTTATTGAAGTATCATTTTAAAGCAGTACAAAGTCCACAATGTCTGATAATAGAGTACCAAAATTAATTATGTATCCATTCAAACTGAATACCATATATTCATTAAAATTTGGTGCTAAAATAATATTTACTAAATTAGAGAAATATTCATAAAGTAATAAGTGAAAATATAGATTTATAAAACTATAGATTTGGAAGTGAGAGGAAATATGTATATATCTGTACACATGTATGAACCAAAAAACAAACTAACTGTTGTTGAGTCGGATCCAACTCATAGCGTCCCCTCCCTGGGTTTCCAAGGTGGTATCACTACAGAAGTAGATTGCCCAATCTTGAAAGAAAAATATAGAAAAAAACTGACCAAAATATTTAGTGATTATCTTTAGGTTGTGATATTTAGGGTGATCATGGTTTTCTTCTTCCCACTTATTTTTATCCATTTAAATTTCTTTCTTAATGAGAATATGCTAATTCTATAATCAAGAAAAACCAATTTATTTTAAAACTGGATAAAATGTTCTACAAATTATTAATAACTATTATTATTAATAACCCACCAGCCACTCCTCGGAAGGAAGGTTGGGCAATCCTACTTCCGTAGGGATACTGCCTCGGAAACCCAAGGAGGGGTCGCTATGAGTCAGGGCCGACTCAACGGCACATAACAACAACAACAACATTATTATTATACTCCATCAAAGGTTCTATTTATTTTGTGTTCCATGTTAAAGTATTATAATCACTACACTATAAATTTCACAAAGAGTGTAAAACCAAGAAAAGCAAACTCACTGCCATTGAGTATTTCTGACTCATAACAACCCTCATGAAGTTCCCAAGGCTGTAAATCTTTACAGAAACAGACTGCCTCATCTTTTTTCTGCAGAGCCACTGGTGGGTTCAAACCATTGACCTTTTGGTTAACAGTCAAATGCCTTAACCATTACACCACCAGAACTCCTTACAAACAGTGTAAAGTATTTGTCAATGAGTTAAATTGTTTTTTTCAACTGCTAAGAAAACAGAAGGACCATATCTAGTCTCCCATCTAACTAGATAAGTTTTGAATAGGCAAAAGATGTGTAGGGGAAAAGGGGGGAGAAGGAAGAGAAATAAATGTGATGACTGAGCCTATAGTGCTCCCTTATGTTACTAAGTTCATTAGGACTCATTCTCATGCAGTATCTTTTTCTGCAGTCTTTTTTTGTGGACCACAACAGTCGAGCTACCACGTTCATTGACCCCCGAATCCCTCTTCAGAATGGTCGTCTTCCCAATCATCTGACCCATCGACAGCACCTCCAGAGGCTCCGAAGTTACAGTGCTGGAGAGGTAATACCCATTTCCCACCCCTGTCAGTCCTACTGGCTCCTACAGTAGCCCAATTGCTTCCTCTCCTTGTGGCTGGACTCTAGTGCTTCCTCTTTCTTAGTGGCTGAACTCTAGTGCTGCCTGCTTATCAAAGTAATAAACTCTTACATATTGCTCTGTAAAGAAGAATGAATGACAACTCCTGGGATACCCAATTAACTCCCTACACCTATCTTCAAATTATCTTCCTTCTTTCTTCCCTTTTTTGTCAACATAATCACCACTACTAAAAATCTATCTAAACAAAACAAAAAATGCAATGTCAGCAGATCCCCAAGCTTATGGCTGGCATTGACTTTCTGAATTACTGTATACATGTCCCATGCCCTTTTCTGTCTTCCTTTTTCAAACAAAAACTCAAAATACAGCTCTTTTCCACTTCTGATCAGTTCCTTACAATACTATTAACAAATCCATTTGAATGTCCTAAGGAGCTCTGGTGGTACAATGCCTAAAGCATCTGACTGCTGACCAGATGGTTGGCCATTCAAACCCACCAGCCGCTCCATAGAAGGAAAATGGGGCAATTTGCTTCCATAAAGTTTTATCACCTCAGAAACCCAATGGGGGGTCGCTATGAGTTGGAATCAACTCAGTGGCAGTGAGCTTAGTGTTTTGGGTTTGGGGAGTCCTAATTGACACTTCCCAAGTATCTATACTTTCTTTTCATGGAAACCATCAGGAAGGAGATGTGGGCCCTGAGAACAATTTCCCAAAAACACAGTTTGTAGAATTGGGTTTTCATGAAGTAAAAAGAATGGAAAAAAAAAAAAAAAAAA
>NW_006921664.1:4677550-4678849 GCF_000298275.1 Orycteropus afer afer | reverse complement strand
TATAATATTATTAGCCACCCTTCTACCATATCTATATTTATATCTATATCTATACCTATATCTATCTATCTATCTATCTATCTATCTATATACATACACATATGGTCCCCACAGGGAGCCTTAGTGAACATCTCAAGAGAAACTGTGACAATGACAATATACCTAATAGTAATCTCCAGATAGCAAAGCTGAGTCTCAAGAGAGAAACCTGTTACTGATGTATCTGTACCAATTAAGAAGAAAGCCCAATATACAAAAGAATTTCTTGACTACTTTTTCAGGAGTAATTCTCTGAGAAACATAACTATTCCCAACCAAGGACACTCATGGATTAATGCCATTGGGATAAAATGAATTTTTTATTCAGAGGTTATCTTAGGCATCACTGTTTTATGATATGTTGAAAGCAAGTTGAATCTTTCTTTCTGCATGTGCAAAAAGTGAGCATATGTAACTTAGCATTATTTAGGTGTAAGGAAACTGTAGACATTAGCCACCCAGCTATCATGTCCATAAACTACTGAAAATGAGATCTTAACATCCCAACTCAACCTGTATAGTCCCCTCTCTTACATTTTTACAACACTTCAGAAAGAACAAAGTACATTGTCTTAAGATGAAGGTAGAGAAATTTGAAACTCTGCATCAGCTTGAAATATGGCATTTTAACTTACTTAAAATATCCAAGATATTTAAATTATTAAAGTGATTTTAGTGTTAATAAAGTATGTAATTCCATATGGTCAAAGAAACTCAATGCTATGGGCAAATTTGCTGTTAAAAAAAAAACACTGATTACCTAAACTAAGATGACCTCCTAAAGACATAGATTTTTTACAATTTGAGAGATTAACCTGAAAATATTAAAAACACTTTTAAGTAAAAGAACAAGATTAAGTACCACTTGCATTATCTGTTCCGAAATCTATAGTTGATATTCTAAAATAGCCCAAATGCAGATACAGTAAAACCTGTGAAAGTTGGAACCTATGTAAGGCAGAAACTTGTCAGAGAAGGAAAACTCAAATATTTTCCACTAATACAGAAAAATAGGAGCTCTGGTGGTATAGTGCTTAAGGCATTTGATTGCTAACCAGAAGGCTGGGGGTTCAAACCCACCAGCCACTCCTCAGAAGGAAGATTGGGCAATCTACTTTCATAGTGATACCACCTCGGAAACCCAAGCAGTGGTCACTATGAGTCGGGTGTAAGGCAGAAACTTGCCAGAGAAGGTAAACTCAAATATTTTCCACTAATAGAGAACCACAAAAAAGTGGTATGTTGCACTCTAATAAAGGC